>NC_083116.1:18402528-18723116 GCF_949774975.1 Lagenorhynchus albirostris
GCATATACAGGAGGAAAAGGGCAAACGCATCAAAAGTAAGCCTGGAGTTTGCACAGGGGGAAATTACAACAGGAAAACAAAGAGAACTGAAAAAAGAGAATAAAGAATGGAGAAAAAACATGTTAAAGGAGAGGGATCGACTTTTAAAATGTTTATTAGGGAGAAGGTTAAGACTGGTGAAGCAGTTCTCTGTCCCTGTTTTTTTGTGTGGTTGTTACGGTTGAGCCTTACCTATAAAAATACGGAACCAGGGTTAACATGACTGAAGGGTACTTCATTCACTTGCTACTGGAGGAATGATCATCAGACACCGGTTTCTATGAGGGGAAACTAATAGTCATGTCTCTGATTCTTAATATTCCAGATTTTGAATATTCAAATAAATGCTGCCGTTGTCAAAACAGACCCCCTGGAGTGGTCCAAATACAAATAATTAGGTGACCATACATCAGAGTTTGTCCAGGACAGTCCTGGTTTACACCTATTGTGACAATATAACAATTACTAGTGCCCTGTCAACTCTCAAAACCGTCCCAATTTGGATGATAAATTATATAGTCGCCCTATAAACAGTCAACATTTCTTGAGCTCTTCCTTTGGACCAGATACTGTGTAAAGTACTTGACAAGAATAGTCTCATTAGATGCTCGCTATGACCCTTCTTTAAAATGGAGATGCCATTCACATGCCAGAAGATTCATCCTTTTAAAGTGTACAATTCAGTGGTTTTTAGTATATTCATTGTTGTACAACCATCACAACTATCTAATTCCAGAATATATGCATCCTCCCCAAAAGAAACCCCATACTAGTTAATAGTCACCCCCTATTCCCCTCTCCCCCCAGTCTCTGACCACCACCAATCTGTTTTCTGTCTCTATAGATTTGCCTGTTCTGGACATTTCATATAAATAGAATCATATAATATGTGACCCTTCTGTGTTTGACAGTCTTATTTTGCAACTGAAGAAGCAAAGGTTCAGAGAGATTAAATAGTCTGCCCAAGATTACCCCTCTAGCAGGTAGACAGGTCAGAACTAGAGCCAGCTGTGTCTGGCTTCAGAGCCCACATTCTTAGCCCACATTCTTAGCCACTTCTCCTGTGTATTGCAGGTACTCAGCACATTTTGGAACTCCTTTTTGGTCTTCTGTAACTGGGCACATTGCTTCCAAAATGACTCACAAATCTTCATTATTTGAGAGTGGATTTCGTGTTTGGAAAGAGTCAAAAGTCATAAAGAGCAAGTATGATAACTAAAGTGGGCTATCAAGTTGGGTCATTGCTATGGACTGAATTGTATCCCCCCAACCCAGATTCATATGTTGAACCTCTAACCCCACTCCCCATGTGATTAATCTGACTGTATTTGGAGATAGGACTTTTAGGAAGTAATTAAGGTTGAATGAGGTCATAAGGGTGGGGCCCTAACCTGATAGGACAGATGGCTTTATAAAACAGGAAGAGACGTGTCTCTCTCTCTCTCTCTCTCTCTCTCTCTGCTATTTTGTTGTCGTCACCGGAGTTTATATAGTCATATTTTGGGATTCAAAAATGAAGCATAACCATAAAATCAGAAGAATGGGTGATTATTATCTGTGACTTCAAAAACAGTTTCCTGAGGGGAGCATGAGAAATATTTTGAATGTGGGAATCAGCACTGGAAACAGGAGAAGCATCTATAAGACTCTTTAATTTTCCTTATATTTGTTATATTTTCCAGAGAAACACAATACACATTATAAAATTAAAATGGCCTATCATGCTACTGTTAATAATACGCTGTTGTTCCAGCTTATCCTTTTCTGAAACCTTAATTCTGTAGCCTACATTCTTTTGAAGTACACAGTCATTATGTGGATGCATTAGAATCTCTGTTATCTAATGTGATCAAAGGTGATTGTTGATCAGTTAATTGATAAAATTTGCCAAAGCAGAAAATCATAGTAAATATGTACATTTACACACAAACACCTTAAACTTCTTACTTCAACATAAAACGTATACATTTATATTCATATGCCAAGCTTTTGATGCAGGGTCAAGGGCATTTTGAGTAAGGACTTCTGATCGGTGTTTCCATTTTTCTTCTCTGACTTATACGCATAAGGCATCATCTATGATTTCCAGTATTTGTTCATTTAATGTGGAAAAATTTGAGTACAGAATCCTTCCAGATTTTATCCCCCAATATTTTACTGCTGTCCTACCCAAAACTAATTTGACAGCACATTTTGGGGGATTCCCCCCTTATTGATTTTTTTTCAATTTGGTTTTCATAGAAACTACTCTTGCTATTAGTGATCATGATTCTTGTGATATACATACAATATAATTAAATTGTATAATTACAATAATAAGTAGAATTGTCAAAATATGTTCAAGAAAATAATTATTATCAAGCCTGAGACTCAGTCGATGGATGTAGAAGTGCAAAGTCATATTAGCTTACTAGCCATGAGCTTTCATCATGACTTAGGCATCTGTCAATGTTTTAAAGGGGGAATGGAAAGCATTCTCTGTGCGTTGTTGAATTAAAGTTTATTAAGAGAGTTTCTACTGTCCCTGTTCATTTAAAAAAAGAATCCAGATATGTACAAACTAAAAAGGTAAGGTTCCCTTTAATCTAAACCCCTCTCCAGGAATAATGTTGTTAACAGGTTGGTATGTATTCTTCCAGACTCTTCTCTCTCTATATCTATAAATATATGTGTGTATTACTTATGTCTTGTGATGTGCCAGGCATAGTACTAAGGCCTTGATGTGAATTATCTTGATTAATCCACACAACGACTCTGTAACATAATACTATTATTATCTCCATTTTACAGATGAGTAAACCAAGGCTCAGAATGGTTCAGTAATTTGCCCTAGGTCACATAGTAACTAATTTGTTCTTCCTCTTGAGAGGACTGTCCTGCTAATGCACATGAATTAAGTTAAATGTTCGGATCCATTCATCTATTTATTCAGTAAACATTTATGGAATGTCCACTCTTTTCCAATCACTGTATATAATGCCAGGTACTCAGACACATGGTTTCTGTCTTCAGGTACCTGGAAAAGGGAGATCAATCTGTGAGCTAAAACATTTGCCCCAATTCATCCAGTTAGTAAGTGGGTAGAGCAGGATTACAATACAAGCTTGTTTTAATAAACTGTTATATGACAGCCCTATGTGCATAGAAGATTTGGTGGGCTGTTTTTTAGAAACGGTCACCTTGAATATTTATTGTTTCCATGAGAAGATGAGTTTGGAGCCCCAAGAAATCAGTGTCCAATGGTTAAGACCGAGCTTGTAAGCTGAAGATTATAAATACAAGTTCTGAAAAGTTTTAAATTATATGTGTGTGTGTGATTTTTTTAAAGGCAAACACTGCTCTACTGTAATCCAAGAGAGATGAATATAAGACAGGGTTCAGGATTGGAGTTCCAATTCCTTGAGTGGGAGGCCCGGTGATAAATAATTTAGATCCACTAAGGAGCTTGATTTGAATGTTGAAAAGTGTCAGCTTAAACAAGAACAAGCAATGGAAAAGAGAATCAGAAGTCCAGAAAAGAGAAAATAGGAAAGTTGTATATAGAGATATTATGAGAAAAATAATCATAACATACAAGTTGAAGAATTGGTTGAAAAAAATTAAAGCCTGCATGTTAAGACAGAACCAAGACCTTACCTATTGTGCAATACATTCCACTAGGCTGGCCAATTTCAACGTACACTACGGAGGGTTGAAGGGAAATGCCTCTCCCGGAGATGTGGGTAGAGAGCTTGAGCCACATGAGCTCCTGACCTCCTAATGCACAAATGCCAAAGGCTTTTAGAGCCAGTTGGCAAGATGTACAGGGGTGGACGAATCAGGGGATTATTCTTATAAACATGGTATGGGATCTTACAGAAGGGAGCAAAAAGGCAGCCTGGATTGGAAACCTTACAGGGATGGCTGTATATTCTTTGTGACTGCAGAAACATTTAAATATACAAACACATGGAATGTGGCAGCATTGATGGCGATGATTAAGCACCCCAATGGTAAAAAAAAAAAAGAAAGAAAAAATGAGGAGGAGAAAGGAAAATCTTGAGTTTCTTAAATTGTTTGCAAAGAAACTGGAGTCTATGACGGAATTTGGTCCTCATGACTGAAACGTTTCTTTGGTGTTGGAAAAAGTATTGCTGTCATCTCTCTCTCTCTTTAGAAAATTTTTTAATTCATAATAAAAATCCCATAACAGCTCCTTGTCTGGAGGACTTTGAAAATAGGAGCGATTTCATCTGTCTGGAATGGTCTGTGTCAGGACTTGCCCTAGGCAAGGTTGCCACATAGGCAGAAGCGCCCCCTCCCTCCTCCCTCCCAGACACCCCCTCCCCCACTGCCCCCTAATGCCCTTCAAGCCCCCGAACCCCACCATGGGCTGACCCCTTTTTCCTGGATCACAGCTCCAATGTGACCTCCCACATAAAATCAAACCCCCTTTCCCTCAGCCCTCTCTCCAGGCGCTAAGGATGCAGTAGCTTTCACCCTCTGCATCCTATTTGCATTTAAAAATAGGACCCTGGTTAACCCTCATGAATCTCAGTTGGTGGAGCTTTGGACTACGAAACCAAGTGGAGAGAAGTCCAAGGGAGAGGGGAGCATTTGGGGTCGTTGGGGGAAGGGGATGGGGGAGGTCGCCTTCCTGGAAGCTATTAAATACCAGATGTGGGTTCTGTTCCGTGTGGGACTGCCTTGAGGGAGAGGGTGGGGTGTGGGAGGAGGGTGGCTGGACTCTCTGACCTCTCAAGGTTGGCATTAATTCTATGCGTCGGTGATTTCCAACTACATTTCCCTGCACCCAGCTTCCTTTGCAGCACCAGAGGCACCGTGTGACTTGGCTTTAACTAGGGGTTTTCAGCAGCGTGTCTTTGTGCCTATCAGCTAGGGCCCAATTTTCCCATCACCGTCCTCCCTGCAACTGCAACCCTCGGCCTCAGCAATGCTGGCTGAAGATCAGCTCCAGCCCCACTCAGCTCATAGAGATTTTCACAGAGAGCTCTTCACAGCTCCTATTCTCAGAGAAGCCTGAAAAAGGGACTGTTTTGTGCTCCCAGTGTATGCGGGCTTTATGAAGAAAAAAAAATGTGTGTGGCCTTATGTGAAAGGAGTATGCTAGATGCAGTTATGATGGGAAAAGCTGTAGAATGAAATCTCCTTGTGGAGCTCGGAGGAGGAAGTTGGTCAATTTCATGTTGGATCAACCAACATTCAAGACCCCTAGTATGTGGCAGGCTCTGAGTTAGACCTGGTGAGTAACAAGACAATTAAAGCAAGGCCCCTGCTATGAAGGAATTCAGTCTAACGGGGAACATAGACATCCCGTGTGAGAAGTGCTTACCTCAAGTGCTTACTTGAGGTAAGCAAGAGTGTTTGGGAGCACGGAGGTTGCCCTTGGCTCCAAAGGTCTCCCGGGGAGTGGCATCTGAGCTGAGTAGGAGGAAGCCAAAGCAAAGAAAGGTGGGAAGGGCGTTCTGTGTAGAAGGAATGACATGAGCAGAGGCATGGAGACATGAATTTACTTGACGTGTGGGGAAACATGAGCAGGCTGCGATTATTAGAAAGGAAGGGGGAAGGGAAAGCGATGAGGCTGGAGGGGCAGGCAGGGCCACATGAGGGAAAGGGCCCAGCCTTCCTGCTAAGGAGTAGAGACTTTATCCTGAAGGGAGCCACTGAAGGATTTTAAGCAGGTCAGATTTGCATCTTGATTAAACTATCTGTCAATTTGGGGAAAATCTTTCAAATTGCCTGTGGGATGAATTGATGAAAGAATTCCACTGAAAGGGTAGATTTGCAGATCTAGCCATACGTAGTTAAGTGCAAGGCTGTCTTTTTCCAAGAGGGTTTGTCATTAATCTGAGGCTTTTTAAGAGGTACCGCTAAAACAATCTACAGATAGATGCATGTATTTGTGTGGAAAACTCAACAACATTCGGGAGGATACAGGGCCTGAAAACAGTGCTTAAAGGAAACTGAAGAGAGTCTAGTTGCTTCTACCCTTTACTCCACACTACAGCAACAATATCAGCTTAGGATCGCAAACTGTGCTATGGTCTCTTTGTTTTGTTTAGCAAAAGTCATCCGGGAAGGCGCTGTTTAACCTGAGTTGCAGCCATCTAAATCTTGCTGAAAAGGAATATTTTGGATTAGAATTCTGTAGCCATTCTGGAAATAATGTAAGTTGGTTTCATTATAGGTTCTTTGTGTCTAGAATTGCTTCTAAATGCAGCTTGCAGCTAGATATGCAGGGCTCAAACCCCCAACTGCAAAAGGAAAAACCATTTAAACCCTTGCAAAATGAGTGGATTTAACAACTATTTCCCCTCCTTGTCTATTAAAAGTCACCTCAGTTTGCCAAGCACAAACTCTTCCACCCTCTACTCCTCTTTTGCCACTGTGTGAAGAGGTCTCTGTGCTTTATTCTGACTTTCCAGAGGCTGGACCTCAACCTCCAAACTGAAGACTCCTAACCTCACCAGTAGTATTCGGGAATGCTCCTTGCCCCTCTCTCACATCCTAACATTCCCGATGTTCTGCCCGCTGTGTTCTGCCTTGGTGGATCTGTTATCTGGCTCCTTCCCAGAAAGGCTCATTATGACTATTAAGCTGGCATTTGGGGGCTGTAGGATTCAAATGTGGAGCCATGTGCCTTCATTAGTCTTTGTGGCAACTAATGAGCCTTGTATATGACACCTCTGTCATTCTCCTGAGGCAGGGAGCAGTGACTCAAATGTCAACAGCAAGAGTTTATAGATCATCAATGTGCACTGTCATTGGGAAAATAGAAGGGGACAGATTGAGTGTGGTAGAAGCACAGCATTTCTTTGACGTTGCTGTTTCTTACTATCTTTAGAAGTCTAAAGAGTCTTGATATTTGTTTGTTTCATGTTGACTTTAATCTGCTATCAAAAAAACCCCAAAAAACAAAAAGCTATACTCAGTGCCATGTTCTACCAATTCTTTCATTAATGTTATTACAGGTCTGGTTGGAACTTCTGAAGTCCATTACAAAGCAAGTAAAAAGTAAGTATGGAAAATCACTTAAGGAATAGAATTCCCAGTTACAACTTGAAAATATTTCAACAATACCACACTGTTCCTCGCCTTAATATAAGCGGAGAAAAGGGCTTTGATGTATTATTTTAATCCTTCATCCATCCAGTAAATTTAGCAATTAAAAAAAATCATTTTAACTTTGCCTGAGATGAGGAAAATCAGGCTGCTGGATCTTTGAGTAAATTTCGAGAACCCTGGTAATGACAGCACTCTGTGGATTGGCTCTAGGAATACATCTCTGAGTCTAGACCTGTAAATCTTCGAGCATCCTTGATGTCAAGCAGCAATGCCATTCACCTTCTTCCAGGAGGTGTTTCAGTTTTATCCCATCACAGACATTGTCCATCCATTTCAGGTCATATTTGAGTGCCTACTATGCATGAAATATTCCCCCGAACCCTATATGTCACAATCTAGTGTGGTGGTTCTTAACTTTCAGTGTGTACTAGGATCACGGGCCGGGAGGAGGGGGCAATTCTTGTTAAAATGCATATTGCTGGGCCTTATCCCCGAGTTTGGGGCCAGCAACCTGCATTTTTAACAAATTCCATAGCTGCTTCCGCTGCAGGTGGATTTCAGTCCACACTTTGGGAAAGGCTGTTTCGTGTCACTTCCCCCTCCTGCTCTCTACGTGTTGGTGTCTCCCACAGTTCTGTCTTTTCCCACTACGTATTGATAATCTGTCACATCATCCCAACAGCTTCCCAACTGACTCCCCCCAATCCATCATGTACACTACTCCCAAAGGGAACTATTGCAAATACAAACCTGACCACATCAGTCTCCTGCTTAAAAATGCTTCCATGACTCCCTATTGTCCTTAGAATAAAGTCCAAACTCTTTAACATGATCCTCAAAGCACCGGACTCTGCCTGCCTTTTCAGCCTTTACCTCTGCCTCTGACCACTTCATACTCCTACCTCTCCTAATTTGAACAAAACTAACTTCAGGTGTAGGCTTCTCAGATAAAATAGAAGTTGCCCAACTATATTAGAATTTCAGATCAACAAAGACTAATTTCTTTGTATAAGTATGTCCCAAGCAATCATTGTATATCTGAAATTCAAATTTAACTGGGAGTCCTATATTTTTATCTGCTAAATCTGGCAGCCCTACTCAGATGTCAGCTCTTCCAGGAAGCCTTCCTTGACCTCCTCCAAACTCTTTTCTCCCTCTTGTGCTTACCCAGTACTCGGGGCTTATAACACTTTGTGGTTCTGTGATTGTCTGTCTAGGTGTCTGCCTCTTCTACCAACCTTTGAGTGCTTAACTGTATTTTTATTTCCAGGAGCCTCTAGTACAATGTTTAGCCTACAATAGGCACTCAACATATATTTACTGAATCAATGGTGTTAATGCTGCATGTGTGTATTTGCTTTTGATACAGAAAGTTTCTTATTTTCAAATGCAAGTAGGAAGTGAAGGCAAGTAGATATGTTTTCTTCATGTAGATTTTAAGATACACAGAGGCCTCAGTCCCTACTACTTCTAGTTCCCTTTATGAATCCTTGAGCCAACTGATATTCACCTGCCTCTATAGCTGGGCCCTTCTCTCATCCAGGAATGCAGAATCCCAAGTAGCAAGTGGTATATTTTTCTAAATGGAACACTTCTTAAGAGAGGCACAGTAGGCCCCAAACGAGGCACATCTTTACAAAAAGAAACTCAAAGAAAGAGAAGGGAGGAAGAGGGGCAGGAGAACTTTCCCAACTGTTATCCACATAGAGGCACAATTCAAAAATAGCAACAGCTCACAAATGTGAAAAATTGAAATTTAAATGAAAAGTCTGTGAGAGGGAGTGCTGGGGAGAGGAGGGAAGAGGAGAGGGGAGTGTGTGTGTGTGTGTGTGTGTGTGTGTGTGAGAGAGAGAGAGAGAGAGAGAGAGAAGCCCTGTAACTGTTGTGATGGACATTTAAATAAAACTTATGGAGATATTGTGTTTTAAGATCCTAAGGAGGTTGTTTTCAAATTTATGGTGAAATTTTTCCCAGTGGACCCTGGACATCTGCGAGAAGAGCTTACAAGGTATAGTACTTGCATGATGTTACTTAATCATTATTCTCCATTTATCAGGGAATGGGCTTCTAGCCTTCTTTGGAAGGCTTGGGTCTCAGTCACTCTGGGAGATCGTAAGAAGTTGGTGAGAAGGACGACCTGGCTGGTCCCCAGGGTTAATCTTCCAAAGGATAGGGACTTCAGGGAGAAGGAAGGGTGGTGTTCTTAAAGTGGTAACCAGCCTGGGTGCCCACTTGGGGGTTAAACCATTAACTACTACAACAGTTAGAGTGTTTGCCTTCATTGCATCTGTGTTCTAATCAGAGGGCAGCTTGACAGCTAAGTTCCCTGCATACTGAAAACGGCTGTGTGCACGTGTGTGTGTGCACGTTTGTGTGTGTGTATATCCCATAGGTAGAAAGTGATGATGACATACACTTATAAAACCTTTTTGAAAGTAGAAAAGTAAAAAATAATTTAATAAATTATTTCGCATAATTATAAATTATTGATATTTTATTATAATTATTAATAATTACAATAATAATTATTAATAATTTATATAAGTAAAATATTTGTATACTTACAAAAAAGTATAAAACATTTTAAAGTATTTTTATATTTATAAAAATGCCCTTTAAAATGACCATGTAAACCTACTTCTTCAAAAATACTTTGTCAACATAACACTCCCCAAACCTTACTCTGCTTTCTAGACTTTAGACTCCAGACTTCTACACATAGAAGGGATGTAAGAGATAATCTAATCCAGACCTTTTGGTTTACAGATGCAGAAACTGGTCCTGGGAACTAGAGTGACTTGATCAAGGTCACAGCGTGTTGGCAATTATTCTACCTGAAATATTCCCCATCATGGTTCATGGCCAATTTTTCTTCACCCTTTTTGTAAAGTGGGGGGGTTCTTTTCTGAGGGGTCTTTGTAGAAGTCACTTTAAAAAAGTCAGTCTCGGGCTTCCCTGGTGGCGCAGTGGTTGAGAGCCCACCTGCCGATGCAGGGGATGAGGGTTCGTGCCCCGGTCCGGGAAGATCCCACATGCCGTGGAGCGGCTGGGCCCGTGAGCCATGGCCGCTGAGCCTGCGCGTCCGGAGCCTGTTCTCCGCAACGGGAGAGGCCACGACAGTGAGAGGCCCACATACCGCAAAAAAAAAAAAAAAAAGTCAGTCTCTCTCTCTCCCAATCCTCTCCAAATTTGTGAGTTGTAGGCCCTTTTCCCAGATAACTTGATGTCTTGGTATCTCTATCAGTTTGCCTTTGCTAACTCATTTCAGTCCAGTCTCAAATTGTAACCAATTTTGATGGAGATAAACTTTCTCTGGGAAAAAAAAAAGAATGAGAAAATCAATGTGATGATAAATGATTCATCAGCTGTTCAGAGGAAGGATTTGGTATTTGCAGCAGGCAGCTGCCTTCTTAACAGCAAGGAATGTGTCAAATGACAAGAAGGTTTCTTTCTTGCTAGGAGTAAAATGAAATTCACGTCCCCTTTAGCAATTGAGGCTGATTATTCCCATTTACATCTATATTTGAAAGCAGGTAGTGGCAACGGTTAGACTTCTTTTATTTTTTCCCCATTGGTCCATTTGAGAATACTTAACTGTAGTTGACTTTACAAGGATGCCTTGATTGGGGCCACTACGTGAGTTTCTCAGAGTGGTGTGCAAATATAACTTTTCTAATGAATCATTTCTAATCCATTAAGAGAGATCACAATTTGAAGGATTATAATGAATGGCTTTGTAAATTAAATAATCACCTACTAATTTACCTGTTTTTTCCCAGTCTGCGTTTTCATCTATCACGTGCAATTAATTCTGGTTCACCACATTGCTGTCAAGTCTTAATTGGTTTAAAAAAAGTCTAGATAGAACTTTATTCAGAAAATTACATCTTATTTAGGGAAATGCCCACAGTAGATAGTAAATGTTTTAATATATAAAATAAAACTTTGGAACCAATTTTGAACCAAGAAGGAACATAGTCGGCAGTAGAATCTTAATTATACACATCTTTTCAAAAGTTGATTGCTTTTGATAAGGGCTTAAAAGTGTGGGACAAATGCCATCTGTTTTGCAAAGTTCTGGATACCAATGTGTACTTTATGGGTCCCTGATTATCGGTAGGAAAAAGGGTAGTCTGGCTTCATTCCATTCAATACACAGTAATCCCATACCTGCTCTGTGCAAAGGGCTAGGCTGGGCTCTGGTGATACGGAGACGGTGGTCCAGGTGAAGGGGCAGAATCACCGCCTCAAGTTCTTGATTTCTGAAACACAGTCTCTGGATAGGAGGCAGCCTAGAATTGAGAGGCAGACCTGAGGTCTTGCCACAGTTTCACTGTCTTGGGGTGATATGACTCTGCCCAAATCGCCTAACCTCTGTCTTTCCGTAATTGGAACATGTGGTGATGATGCCAGCCTTCTAAGTTGTTACGATAGTGAGTATTTGATAGCATTTTGTAAACAGAGCAGTACTGGCCTCCTGAGTAGGCTTATTCTTGCTGAATCTCCCTTTCTCTCTGGCTGGGTATGTGGCTTTGCTACGTGGCAGAAATCACCAGAGGATTGTTGGCCAACTCCCTCAAGTTGGCGGGAGGATTTGGCCGGGGTGATTCCTAATGGCTGTGAGGCCTGCTGAAATGCTGGATCAGCTGAGTTGTGGTCTAGTGCTGGTTAGGGGCCGAAGCAAAGCCTATGCATTACTCACCACCCCCAAAAGGCATCTCCCTGACTGGGGGCACCGTGTCTTTCTTGAAACATCTTGATCTGGGAGAAGGGAAATGCTTCTTTCTTGTTCCTGTTTCTTCCTCAAGAGATTTCCCCCCACTTCTTTGCAGGTATCTTTTTACTCTTCAAATAAAGAAGGATTTGGCTCTGGGAAGGCTTCCATGCAGTGACAACTGTACAGCGTTGATGATATCTCACATCTTACAATGTAAGTAGCAAATGTCGGCTTCGGGGCCTATCAGCCAGCTAGAGAACCAAGCAAAGAGGCTGAGCACCCTCAACATCCCTATCATCATGTTAGCGCTTCTCTGTAGAGGAGAGAAAGCCTGGATGAGATATATAGAAATGGCAGGGTCCAGCAGAAAGAGGCTGGTTACTGTAGTCATTGAGATTTGGTTTCAAATCCTGTTTGTACGTTCTAACTGTTGTAGCCTTGGGTGAAGTCCCCTCATCTGTCTTTGCCTGAGTTCCCTAGTCTTTAAAAGAGTGACAAGAATGCCTTCTCACAGAGCAGTTATGTAGATTAAAAGTAAATGCTGATTTTCTTCTATCTCGGTCTAACCTTGGCCTCCCACTGCCCCAGGCTTGCTCTCCAGGAGCTGGTCTGGACTAATCTGGGCATGGACTTTGCTAGGCAGGCCCCCACTCCCTCTGCTTGCCCCAGGATCCATTTCTAGTACGTGCTTTCTGCAGCACATTGTCACGTTTAATGTGATTCCCATGTTGCTCTTTATCATGATTCCAGAGAACAAAGCACAGAGTACAGCAGGTGGAGAGAAACTAAAAGGGAAAAAGGCCCCAGGCGTCTATTAGAGTTCCCCATATCCTAGCAGCCAAGTCCTTGGACTAGGCTGAGTAATGTAGGCAGGGAAAAGATGCCCGGGGAGCAGTGGGGCCTTTCCTGGGAGGGGGTGAAGCTGGGCACATCAGGCTGTTCCTGTATCCCCGAGGGCAGGATTAAGGCAGCTGGAAATATTATCTCTTCTTCTAGGGCTGGCTGGACTTTCTCTCTCTTCTAGAGAGGCCGTCCAAGAATAGGCTGTTCCTTACTGTTCCTGAAGGATCATAACTTCATTTTTTTGTTTCAAAAGTTCATTTTTGACCTCTATCCATTGCCTTCCTGACAGTCCAGAAATGGTAGATTTCTGATTTCACTGGGAACTCCAGAATGAAGGGCTTGGATAGAGACAGTATATGAATCAGTGTTTACCAAGTGACTCATAAGCGAGACAGGATGAGAGCCCAGGATCTCAGGAAGGCAGTGAGACCAGTAGTTATCAGGGAAGGCTTATGGATGAGATGGCTTTTGCGCTGGGCCTTAAAGTGATGCATAGGAATTGGATATGTAATGATAAGCAGAGAAAACAGAAAAGAAAAAAAGGTGATGGTACAAGAAAAAGTATATACAGAGGATGCAGCTTAAGTACAACTCGAGCATAGGGTCTGTTTAGGAGAGGTGGCAAAAAACTAAGCATCATTTTGAAGGGCCTTGAATGCCAAGGACACTAACTATATGTCCAGTATTGTTCTTGGGGTGGGGTCGGGAGATGGGGTAAGGCAGGTGGAGAAAACAATATTGGAAGACTTATCCTTCTCCGTTAGCTGCCTGTTTAAGGCAGCAGTCAGAGGATTGGGGCTCCCCAGACAGCCTCTGATGGGGGAGCCCAATTTCATTCTTAATAGTTCAACATTATGGATTTGAGCATTCCCTAGTGGCCATTTCAGGCATAGCACAGAACACTTCAGCTTTTCTAGAGGATATTTTGTTTGTCAATAGAAGCTCTTTCCACAGAAAAAAAGCGGAAGTTTCAAGGAGTCGGCTCTTCACAATCCATCCAGGTCAGATTATTTCACTGGTTGCTAAGACAGTGTGCAGAACACAGCCAGGATGCTCATTCGTTTGCTCATTTATTTATTCATCTAATATGTATGTTCTAGGCATTCAAGAACCTCCACATTCTGACCTCATCTGCTTAAATCTCTCTTACACACCCCTCTGGCTCTAGCCAGACTCTTCCTCCCAAATACAGTTTGTACATTCCAAATGAAGCCTCCCTTTTATGAATGCCCTTAGTACAGTAACTCTTCTTTGTCATTCACTCAGCAAATTTTATTAAGTACCTACTACATGCCAGGTACTGGGAACATAGCAGTGAAATAAAAAGATCTTTGCTCTCGTGGAGCTCACATTTTGGCAGTGGAGGACAATCAGACCAAAATAAGGAAATATATAATGTAAGTTTGAAGGTGATAAGTGCACTGGAGAAAATAAAGTATGGAAGGGAGAGAGGGAAATTCGGGGGCTGGGTACTGAATTTTTAAATAAGGTGGTCAGGGTAGGCTTCACTGTGAAGGTGATAGTTAAACAAAACTTGAAGGAGGTAAAAGACCAAGCTATGCAGAAATCTGGTGGAAGGGAGCTCCAGGCAGAGAACATCCAGTGCAAAGGGCCTGAGGTAGGAGCATGCTGGGAGTATTCAAGAAACATTAAGCAGGCTTTGTGGATGGCTGGAACTGAGGGAGAGAGGGAGACAGTAATCATGGAGGGCTTTAAAAGCATATTAAAGACCTAGGACATTACTCTAAATGTGATGGGAAGCCAATGTAGCATTTGAAACAGAGGAGTGAAATGATCTGAACTAGGTTTTAACTACATCATGTTGGCTGCTGTGGTGAAAACAGAAATTTGTAGCGAGTAGTAAATAAGCCATAGTGATCTAATGTACAGTATAATAAATATAGACAATAATATTGTACTATAATTATGTAATGTGATAAATATTGCTACAATGGCAACCATATTGCAATCTATAAATGTATCAAAGTAACATACTGTACACCTTAAATTGCTGCAATGTTATATGTCAAATTTATTCAATTTTTAAAAATGAGAGAAAATAGACTTTATGAGGGATGGTGGAAGTGGGGAGACAAGATAACAGACGACAGCAGGAGAGAGAGAGATGATGGTAATTTGGACCAGCGTGGTAACAGTGAAGGTGCTCACACCACATGCTACCTTCTATCACTAATGATATTTACTCATTTGTATGTCATAGGTCTCTTCCTAGATTGTTATAGTCCTGCATGGAGAGAATGTTCCTATGTTCCTATGTTCCTATGTTTTCCTTAGGGTCAACGTAAGGTCTTGTGCTTAATACTTGTGCTTAATAAAGAGAAAGATTGGTGTGTGTGTGTGTGTGTGTGTGTGTGTGTGTGTGTGTTTAATTTATTTTTTAAAACAGCTCTATTGTGGTATAATGTGCATACCATAAAATTCACTCATTTTAAGTCTGTAACTCAATGGTTTTTAGTAAATTTACAGAGTTGTGCAACCATTACCACAACCCAGTTTTCAAACATTTCCATCATGCCAAAAGAGCTCTCTCATGCCCATTGGCAGTCACTCAACCACTAATTTAATTTCTGTTTCTATAGATTTGCCTTTTCTGGACATTTCATGTAATAGGAATGATAAAATATGTGGTCTTTTGTATCTGGCTTTTTTCATTCAACACAATGTTTTTGAAATTCATGCAAGTTGTAACATGAATCACAGCAGTTTGTTCCTTTCTATTGCTGAGTAGTATTCCATTTTATGGGTATACCACATTTTATTTATCTATTTACTTGGCCAGGGACATTTGGATTGTTTCCAGTTTAGCTATTATGAATAATGTTATGAATATTCATGTACAAGTCTTTGTGTGGACACATGTTTTCATCTCTCTTTTGTAGATTTCCAGGAATGTAATTGTTTTGTCTTAAGGTAAATTTGTGTTTAACATTTTAAGAAACTGACAAGCTGTTCACCAAATTGTTACAATAAAACCAGAAATGTATGAGGTTTCCAATTTCTCCACATCTTCACTAAAATTTGGTATTGTCTATCTTTGTGATTATGGTCATTCTAGTGCAATGAATCTCATTGCAATTATAATTAGCATTTTCCTAATGACTAATGATGTTGAGCACCTTCTCATCTGTTTATTAACCATTCCTATGTTTACTTTGGTAAAATGCATATTCAAATTTTTGCCAATTTTAAAATGGGTTGTCTTATCGAATTTTAAGAGAGTTTTATATATTCTTATTAAAAATCCTTTATGAGATATATAATTTGTGAAATTTTCTTCCAATCTGTGGCTTGACTTTTCATTTTCTTTGTGTGTGTGTGTGCTCTTTTTTTTAAATTGAAGTATAGTTGATTTACAATGTTGTGTTAGTTTCAGGTGTACAGCAAGTGATTTTTATATATATATATATATATATATATATAGACTGACTGACTAGAATCACCAGTAGAATGTTGGATAGAAGTGGCAAGAGCAGACATCCCTGTCTTGTCCCTGGTCTTAGGGGAAAGCACTCAGTTCCTCACCATTTAGTATTATTATGATGTTAGCTGTAGGTTTTCCAACTTTATCAGGTTGAAGAAGTTCCCTTCAATTTTTTGTTTGCTGAATGTTTTTACCATGAATTGGTGTTGGATTTTGCCCAATGTTTTTTCTGCATCTATTGATATGATAATGTATTTTTTGTCCTTTATTCTATTAACATAGCATATTACATTAATTAACCTTCACGTGTTGAACTGATCTTGCACTCCTGGGATAAATCCCACTTGGTCATGATGTATAATTCTTTTTTATATGTTGCTGGATTCAGTTTACTAGTATTTTGTTGAGGATTTTTGCCTCTGTATTCATGAGAGATATTAATCTGTAGTTTTCTTGTGATGTCTGTGTCTGATTTTGGTATCAGAGTAATACTGGCCTTATGAACGAGTTGGTAAGTGTTCCTTACTCTATTTTCTGGAAGAGTTTGTGAAAAATTGGTATTTGTATCTTATCTGAATATTTGATAGCATTAACTAGTGAAACCATATGGGTGGGCCTGATTACATTTTGTTTTGTTTTGTTTTGTTTTGTTTGTGTGTTACGCGGGCCTCTCACTGCTGTGGCCTCTCCCTCTGCGGAGCACAGGCTCCGGATGCACAGGCTCAGCGGCCATGGCCCACGGGCCCAGCCGCCCTGCGGCATGTGGGATCTTCCTGGACCGGGGCACAAACCCGCGTCCCCTGCGTCGGCAGGCGGACTCTCAACCACTGCGCCACCAGGGAAGCCACTGATTAAGTTTTAATGATATTTGTACATTTATCAATTTGGGAAAAAAATAAATAGATAAAAGAGCCATTGATTTGGTCTTTTTAAAAAAGTTTGTTATATAAAGATTTTCATTCTAATGTGGTTTTGAAATATATAAATACACTTCACCTATCTAAAAATGAGCATGCCATCTGTCTAAAACACAATAGAAAACCAAGCCAAAAGAGAAAATAACTTTCTAGTACTCAAAACTGATGCCCCCATGTCCATGAATTTTACTCAATAGGAGAGCACCACATGATTCCATGGAGAGTCTATTTACTCTTATAATTCATAAAATGCTAACAGGTTTGGATATCTGCATTCCCCTTTTTTCATGTTAAAATGTGAATTTTAATTGTAAAAATTGTTTGGGGTGCCCATTTTATGGTAGATTAGAAGTCACAATTTGGAACCAAGTAGAGACTTCTTCAGGGGAAGTCAATGACCAGGAAGTGATTCCTATTAATCTGACAGAGAGGGAAAAGGCATAATAATTATAAAGAACACACAAGAATTCAAAAATCAAAACAGTTTCAAGCCATTTACTGTAGGGGCAGATAATCCTATATACCTCAATTGCCTTTGTAGGCACAGTGCTATAATAGATGTTTATAACAATAAATTGGATATATCTAGAATAGATTATGAGCAGGGATAAACTTCCAGTGATTTGGAAAAGTGAGAATAATTTCCAGAATTATTCACTGACTGGGGATTCCATACAGCAGGGTTTTACTAGATTCCCAATGTACAGAGTGATGAATGGCTGTGACTGGCTTGCATTGGAGTTGGCATTTGTATTCTCCTTTCTTAATAATGCCTGATCAAGGCAGAGGGAGGTTAGGGGGCTGAATTAGTTTGCTAGGGCTACCATAACAAAATACAACAGACTAGGTGACTTAAAGGACAGAAATTTATTTTCTCACACTTCTGGAGGCTAGACATCCAAGATTGAAGTGTCAGCAGGTTTGGTTTCTTCTGAGGTCTCTCTCATTGGCTTGCAGATAGCTGCCTTCCTGATGAGTCCTCACCCAGTCTTTCCTCTGTGTACCTGCATTCCTGGTGCCTGGTGTCCAAATATCCTCTTCTTATAAGGATACCAATCAGATTGGATTAGGGCCCACTCTACTGCCTCATTTTTAAAATAATCACTCCCTTATAGGCCTTGTCTCTAAACACAGTCACATTCTGAGGTACTGGGGGTTAGGACTTCAATATATGAATTTGAGAGGGAGGTCACAGTTCAACTCATAACAGGGACTGATCAGAAGTAGAAGAGATCATCAACAGAATGTGGGAGAAGAAAATAAGAAAATATTCATCTATGATCCTGGAGCCTTTAAGACCTACACTGTGTCTGTGACTTCATAACAACCCACTGCTTCTTATTTGAAGAAGAACCAGTTAGGTCCTCCCCCACCACCCATATCCTGAAACAAATATACATATATTCAGGAGGTCTAGGGCTGCACTGGCTGCAAAGAAAGGGCTGTTTGGGGGAGGTCAGAGGGTCTGCTGGGTGCTCCACTGCTTAACTCATCAATGGTAATGTAAAAAATGTCACTTTACTGTCATGCAGCAGAACTGGGAGACTTTCATGAAGAAACAGATAGGAAATATTTGGCACAAACCCGGTACTTACCGAACCAAGACGATTTAGAGAGCAAGATCGTGCACTTCCATCAGAAGCACATGTAAGTACTTTCCCTGGCATCTGCTTCCGCCTGTTCTGCTGGCAGGGAAGACTGAAGCTGAGGACAGACTCTTAAAAGCAAGCCTTTAAGTCAGAGAAACTTCAGGCTCAAGAAAACACTGAGTTCCTCTTCGAGCTCTCGGGGTAGAGGTGTCATTCTTTTTTTTTTAGGCGTCATTCTTGCTGCATTTATTAGGCTTATAAATTCTTTCCCTTTGCAGTGGCAGGAGCCCAGCTGAATCTGACATTCTGCTACTGGACATAGCGAGGAAGCTGGACATGTACGGCATCAGGCCGCACCCTGCCAGTGATGGTGAAGGGATGCAGATCCAACTGGCTGTTGCTCACATGGGCGTACTGGTGTTACGGGTAACAGCTCTTTTCCTTTAAAGTCTTCAGTTTTGGGTGTTATCTTGGCTCAAACTTGAATGTCCATTCTCAAGGTGACCCCACCCCTCAGTCTTACCACCAGCAAGGAAAGGAGGCAGTGCTTGGAAGAGTTTAGGGTAAGTCTCCTCCCCTTGATGTCCTTTGCTTCCATTTGCAGTCTGGAGCTGACTGTTTTGATTCTCAGGAGCTCACACATTAGATCAGGCCAGCATGGTGAAGAAATGAAGTCAAGAGGCTCTTTGGAACTTTTAGACCCTAAATAAGAATACAGATTTTTGGCATCCTAAAAGCTTAGGCTGTGACATAAATTGCATTCAGCCTGTCCAAATCCACCAGAAACAACCTGAAGGGTTGTTCTCATTCAGTTAGCAGTTTTGTTGGAGGTGCCCAGTGCCAGCTAGTAGAGAATTAGTGCCCAACCCTGAAAGCAATGGTTGATGTTTACTGACTTATCCTTTTCCCAGGACTCTGTTTTCCAGAGAGGGCTCTCTCCATCACCATTAATCCTCACTCCTTGGAATGTGGCCAGAACATATTTTTCAACAGCTTTTCAGTCTTTTTGGACTCCTTCTATCTGTGAGCATCCAATGAATTTAGATCCAAGTTAAGGTTTAAGAAGCTTCAGAATGATAGGCAGATACCTAGACAGGTTTTGGAATGAATCACCTGTGACAAAGAAAGGGGTGGCTTCAGACCCACTGACCCCCAGGACTGAATTAGAGCACTGAAATAAGTCACAAAGCAGATCAGGTACAGACTTGGCAACAAGAATCTTAACCTTCTAATTTATGTGGTTATAAACTTTACAGCATGAGAGCCACACTGATGGACAAAAGACCCAATGGATCACAGGCACACCTGTTCACCCAGGAGGGAATTTTTACCCAGTCCACTCAAACCCTGATTCTTTTTTATTTTTATTTTTTTTTAGATAAGCAACAAAGATATATTATACAGCTCAGGGAAATATATCCATTATCTTGTAATAACTTTTTAAAATTTTATATTGGAGTATAGTTCATCAACAATGTTGTGTTAGTTTCAGGTATACAGCAAAGTGATTCAGTTATACATATACATGTATCTATTCTTTTTTTATTAATCTTTTAGAACATCTTTATTGGAGTATAATTGCTTTATGATGGTGTGTTAGTTTCTGTTTTATAACAAAGTGAATCAGCTATACATATACATATATCTCCACATCTCCTCCCTCTTGCGTCTCCCTCCCACCCTCCCTATCCCACCCCTCTAGGTGGTCACAAAGCACCGACATGATCTCCCTGTGCTATGTGGCTGCTTCCCACCAGCTATCTATTTTACATTTGGTAGTATATATAAGTCCATGTCACTCTCTCACTTCACCCCACCTTCCCCTTCCCCTTCCCCGTGTCCTCAAGTCCATTCTCTATATCTGCGTCTTTATTCCTGTCCTGCCCCTAGGTTCTTCAGAACATTTTTCTTTTTTTTTTAGATTCCATATATATGTGTTAGCATATGGTATTTGTTTTTCTCTTTCTGACTTACTTCACTCTGTATGACAGACTCTAGATCCATCTGCTTCACTACAAATAACTCAATTTTGTTTCTTTTAATGGCTGAGTAATATTCCATTGTATATATGTGCCACATCTTCTTTATCCATTCATCTATCGATGGACACTTAGGTTACTTCCATGTCCTGGCTATTGTAAATAGTGCTGCAATGAACATTTTGGTATATGGCTCTATTTGAATTATGGTTTTCTCAGGGTATATGCCAGTAGTGGGATTGCTGGGTCATATGGTAGTTCTATTTTTAGTTTTTTAAGGAATTTCCATACTGTTCTCCATAGTGGCTGTATCAGTTTACACTCCCACCAACAGTGTAAGAGGGTTCCCTTTTCTCCACACCCTCTCCAGCATTTATTGTTTGGAGATGTTTTGATGATGGCCATTCTGACTGGTGTGAGATGATATCTCATTGTAGTTTTGATTTGCATTTCTCTAATGATTAATGATGTTGAACATTCTTTCATGTGTTTGTTGGCAGTCTGTATATCCTCTTTGGAGAAATGTCTATTTAGGTCTTCTGCCCATTTTTGGATTGGGTTGTTTGTTCTCTTGATATTGAGCTGCATGAGCTGCTTGTAAATTTTGGAGATTAATCCTTTGTCAGTTGCTTCGTTTGCAAATATTTTCTCCCATTCTGAGGGTTGTCTTTTCATCTTGTTTATGTTTTCCTTTGCTGTGCAAAAGCTTTGAAGTTTTATTAGGTCCCATTTGTTTGTTTTTATTTCCATTACTCTAGGAGGTGGGTCAAAAATGATCTTGCTGTGATTTATGTCATAGAGTGTTCTGCCTATGTTTTCCTCTAAGAGTTTGATAGTGTCTGGCCTTACATTTAGGTCTTTAATCCATTTTGAGTTTATTTTTGTGTATGGTGTTAGAGAGTGTTCTAATTTCATTCTTTTACATGTACCTGTCCAGTTTTCCAAGCACCACTTATTGAAGAGACTGTCTTTTCTCCATTGCATATTCTTGCCTCCTTTATCAAAGATAAGGTGACCATAAGTGTGTGGGTTTATCTCTAGGCTTTCTATCCTGTTCCATTGATCTATATTTCTGTTTTTGTGCCAGTACCATACTGTCTTGATTACTGTACCTTTGTAGTATAGTCTGAAGTCCAGGAGCCTGCTTCCTCCAGCTCCATTTTTCTTTCTCAAGATTGCTTTCATGTATCTATTCTTGCTAACCCTGATTCTTGCTATTTCCTATTGCATGAGAGAAAATGGGAAGGGTATGAGAGCAAGACCGTCATGTTAGTTGTGATCTCTTTCATTGTGAATACTTCTGTGGACAGTTGGGAACAATATAGATGGTCTATTTTGTCCTACCTGAAATCCAGTCAAAGAGTATTTATGTATTCAGTACCCTCTATCTGTTCTTCATTGTACTATTCTTTCTTTAACAAAAAACAGCTTTATTGAGCTATAATTTGCACAACATAAAAGTCATCTGTTTTAATGGTACAATTCAATGAGTTTGAGTATATTTATAGTTGGGCAGCAATCCATTCATCCTCCTATCAGTATACTTATTGTACATCCACTCTGTGCCAGGTACTAGAGCCGCAGAGGTAAACAGGCATGACCCTGACTTAAATTCTAATAGGAACTTAAATTCCAGTAGGAGGAAGACAGACAATTAAACAAGTAATTATAAACAAATGTGATGTGCTTTGTGCTAGAGGAAGCACAGGATGCTAAGGTAACACATGTGAAAGGGACTTAACATTTAAGCAAGACCTGAGGAAATTATCCAGACCAATGGGATATGATTGGCTGATGAAGGAGGGTGTTCCAGGGAAAGGGCACACAGGCAAAGGCCCTGAGAAGGATAAAGGATGACATAATCAAGAAACTAACATTAAGCATGACATATGGCTCCTGTCATTATGATAGTCACAATTTATTTTGAAATAGCGATCAATATCAGACAATGAGTAATCAAAAGCTAATCTATCACATTTACTTTAGTTGCAGAAGTAGTATACCCAACAAAATAATGTGGTTACCTGTAGACAGTGGTTAGATGGGGACAGAGGTAGGAGTGACAGTGGTGGGCGTGAGACTTCTCAATATATTTATTTTTGTGCCCCCTTTGATTTTTGGACTATGTGAACAAACAAACAAACAAGAGAGTTAAACTGTTTGAGTAGTCCAGGAGAGCTAAAGGAGTTCAGAGGAGTTAGAAATGGGTGTAAGCTATGGCAATGATATGGAATATCCTAGAGGAGGTACTAGTCATTCTGGGTAAGGAGAATGAGGAGACCTATGGGAGGGAAGGTACAGAGTAGGATGGAAAGGTGTTTTCTGGGAGCAGTGAGATCAAAGTTATAGTCAATATAGTTGGGGCAAAAAAATCAAGCCAAAAGAGTTTAGAGTTGATGTAGGTGGTGCAGAGCTATTGAAGGGGTTTGAGTAAATGAGGTGGCAGAATAAATGGGATTTTTTTTTAAAGCAGTTGAATTTGGAAACATGGGAAGGGGGTGAGATTAGAGGAGCTATCGCAGTTCAGGTTTCCCCTGCTATTTGAAAGTAGAGCAGTCCTATGAAACCTTTCCTAGCTGAAAGAGTGTAAAGTGAAGAAGCATTACCTGAGGACACATTTTGCTAATGGGTGCACAAAATAAATCGAGATAAAGTACCGATGTACAGTTCAAAGCTATGGTGGCTTGATGCTGAGCTGCCGAGCAGAGTGTAGTTCCTGGGGAAGGAGCTTAAGAGGTGCCGCTCTCACTGCTCAGGGTGTGTGCTGGCTCTATAACAGCTCACTGCAAAACAAATGCTGATTTTTATTTTCTCCTTTTTTGGAGTAAAATCAAAAATCCTCTTTGGATTTCTTTCAGTTAGCAAAAACTTGTAATAATGTGGGTCTTTCGTCAAAGCGAAGTAAAAGCGAAGTGGCATAAAGTGAACTTTCGAAAAGTGGGGTATACCCGGATACCTGCAATCTTTTTCTACTGTGATCCCCTATCCTGGTTAGAAACTTTTCCCAGGCATGCCCCTTCTTACTTGCATTTCAGAGCAGGTTTGTGTCCCACCTGGAATGCCTTCTTTGGCCATAGCTTCTATCTAGTACAACTGGATCAGTCTGTGCAAGAGATAGATCAAGGATAGTCCTGTTCATGAAGTGCATTTTCCAATAGGTTTGCATTGTCTTACAAACCAGCTTGTGCTGAAATTCATCCTGAAATTTGTCATGTGTTTCATCATAGGGAAATACAAAGATAAATACTTTCAACTGGGCTAAAATCCGCAAGTTGAGTTTTAAGAGAAAACATTTTCTCATCAAACTTCATGCCAACATCTTGGTAAGTAGCTTTTGAATAACTTCTTTTACTTTCTACTCACTTGAGATTTCTTGGTTGTTTCTGCAAATGGTTTGATTGTGAGTGATGAAATCTGCCTGGCCCTGACCAATAATATTCTCCCTCTTTTGCCTCTACATAAATAAACTAGAGCTTTAGTCATATTTTTACTAAAGGCAAAACACTAAGAAATCCTATTGGCAGTTCAAAATGAATAAAGTAATAGGAAAATGGGGTGGCTGGGATGAAAGACAAGTCTCCTTAGAAACCATTTTTCAGGGATTTGGTAAGTCAAATGAAAGAGCCCAGATCTAAGACTGTGGACATATTAATTCAACGTTATTTGCTTCCTTTTATAAAGCATTTTCATCTTCTTTCCTTAAGCAAAAATAATTGAACACCTACTACATGCCAAATAATTGAATACCTACTCTTTCCCAAAGCAGGATGTGGGGAGTGGGTATATATTAAGCAAAAGAAGCAACTATTGGGCAAGGCTGCATTGTACAGGGTGGGACAAAGGAGCTAGAAAGAATTTTTTATGACTATAAAGGAAATTAAAAATATGTATCAACTACATTTTTGACCTACAGATAATTCAGTAGTTTGGGCTTCATTCTCTGAACCTTAGCCTTAGATAAAAGTGTTCATTTGAGCAGTTCAGAAGACTGAATCCAGTGCGCAGCTTGTGACGAATCCCAGGGCTGCATCCAGGGACCTGGAGAGGAATGAGAGAAGGGGAGCAGCAAAGTGGACTGCACACGTGCATGGGCAAATGGGGGTATATAGTGAGTCAGGAGATGGGGCAACCTTGCACTTTAGGTCTGGAAGACTAAGCTCCCCTACAGCCGATTAGAATACGCTAAATGAGCAACACAGAGCATCATAAAACAAGGCAGCATAAAGAGGGAGAATGTTTCTAGCTGGTGTGTTAAAAAGACTCATGTATATACAATCATCCTATAAAGCCTACCATTTGTAGGAAAGATCTCCTCCTCCCTCCCCTTTTCCTGTTGGTCATTTATAACTTCTTGTCACTTTGAAAGGATGTCCTTTGATGTTCATTTTAACCTAATTTACAACTTCATAAATATGTTCCTGGCAGAGAAGAGGGGGTAAAAAAGCATGTGAGGTGAGGAGGGTGTGCAGAGCAAGATTTGCTTCTTAGAGAAGGTTCTGTTTTTGAGCAGTGGCCCTGTCTGTTCCTTGGAAGTTTGCCAATCATTTGGTTTCAGTAGGTGTGAAGCCTAAGGGAGCCAAGTGGAAAATCAGAAGCTGGATGGGCCCCTGGACCAATAGTTTAGAAGGCGTTGGGATTTGAAGGTCTTTGATATTGTTGAAGGATGTTTTGCTTGATGGAAATTGGTTTATACAGGTGTTGTGCAAGGATACCTTGGAGTTCACCATGGCCAGCCGAGATGCCTGCAAGGCTTTCTGGAAGACTTGTGTGGAGTACCATGCTTTCTTCAGACTTTCTGAAGAGCCCAAATCAAAGCCTAAAACCCTACTCTGCAGCAA
The DNA here is from genome assembly GCF_949774975.1 of Lagenorhynchus albirostris. NCBI lineage: Eukaryota > Metazoa > Chordata > Mammalia > Artiodactyla > Delphinidae > Lagenorhynchus > Lagenorhynchus albirostris. Next base: position 18,427,958 of record NC_083116.1, read on the forward strand.
GGGTTCCAGTTTCCGCTACAGGTAATTAAATATTGCACACAGGCAAACTAAACACACAACTTCTTTTCAATAGCATGGAAGGCAGTAGGAGGAGCTTGAATTCTAGAAGCAATAAAGAATCCATTTCAATCACATAAAGGATGATACCCTTTACTGCTCATTCTCTGTGTGACTCATTACGTCAATATTTCCTAACAGGGAGGTAGGGGCAGGTGTACACCCCACTTAAGAGGTTAGATCAGAATTTCTGCAAGGATAAGGGGGCATATGCCGTTTGAGAAAACGTAGTCAATGAACCTACTGTTTTCCTTACGTGCAACTTACATGCTAGCCATAGGAAGGACAGCTCAACAACATCCTTTTGGTGGTGGTTAGGGAAAAGATAGGGTGAGAAAGCACTGCAGGGGCTAAGGGATTTGAGAGGTTGAACAATATTGTAGTGGAGGCTCCTTACTACACGTTAACACCTTGGAGGAAAGGAAGCGAGGTCAAAATAAGAACTTGTTTTTACTTGATCCCACCAGCCTAGGAGTTCTTTGGAAGACGCTTTCAAACTCTTAGCTAAGATAAAAAAATTCGAATCCAGTGCTTCCTGTGAAGGATTTTTTCAAGTAGTAGAAGCCTGCCCCAGTAAAAAGTGAGATTTTTACAACGTACATATTTTTATGGACTCTTTCCAAAATGTATTCTACAAATCCCTGCCTTTTTAAACAGATGATACTGAGGATATTTGTCCCTTTTCTTAATGACCTATTATAAACATCACTTATTATCCTCTGCTGGCAGCTGTAGTGCAGTGGCAGCCTCAGGGCGGGGGAGGCATGTCAGACCCTGCACCACAGTGATAAATGGCCCAGACTTTTTGGATTTTATTATGTCAGTGATTTCTTTTTTGGCTCTTGTGTTTCTCCCAGCAATCAGCTGGCTTTCTTTGCTAGTGTATGTCTGACTGGAGCAACCTTCTTCTACTGTTTAGTTAGCTGTTTTTCTCCTGTCATGGATTGCGAGACCAGACAAATAGCCTCATTAGAAACTATGTGTAAATTTGGAGGAAGGGGAAAGGCCTTTAAAGGAAAGTATATTAGTTTTCAAGGCCAGAATTTGTAACTGCTATATAGCGCTGTTCAGAAGCGTTTAAAACTTTCTGGGTTCTGAATAGTTGAGGTTGCTCTGCCGGATCCTCGGATAAATGGGTATATTATTAATGGGATGGTCAGAGATTCACGACATATGTCATTCATCCAGAATCTTTCGATTTCAACAATAAATGACACTTTTGAGTTTTAGTTAGCCTACTGGGTTACAAAGAGCATTCATAAAATTGTTTATCTTGATTTTATAATAGCGGAAGAACCCAAAGGCAACTTTTGGAATATGGGAAAAAGGGGAGGTTGAAGAGCTTGCCATTTGAAAGGTACATGGTTTTGTTTCTCTTTGTCACGTTGATTTTTTCTTTTTTAACATCTTTATTGGAGTATAATTGCTTTACAATGGTGTGTTAGTTTCTGCTTAATAACAAAGTGAATCAGTTATACATATACATATGTTCCCATATCTCTTCCCTCTTGCGTCTCCCTCCCTCTCACCCTCCCTAACCCACCCCTCTAGGTGGTCACAAAGCACCGAGCTGATCTCCATGTGCTATGTGGCTGCTTCCCACTTGTCACATTGATTTTTAAGTTGAATTTAGAGATTTATAGGGATCCTGTACTCACATGAAGACTATTTCAATTCCTTCTCTGTTTGGGGATTTCAGGAAACATTACCCATCTCAGTACCATGAACGACAGTGCAGGTCCTCACCAGACCTCTTCTATGATGTGTCAAAACAAGTAAGGTTTTTGAAAATTCCTTCTTCTTTATATAAATGTAATACATGCACATTTCAAATGCTTCCAGGAATTAATTCTGCCAGAATCTCCCAGTATGTAAAAAGGTTACTCTGGTCAAGTTGTGTTAGCCTCCTGGGGAGGTCTGTCAACTCAGTCTCCAGCCAATAGAAGACCATTGGGTAAACTGGTGTGTGTGCCTTATAGACTGGAAAGATCTGGCACGTCTTTAAATTGCAACCTGTATTGCTAACATCTTGCAAAATGCAGATCCAAACGAATTTCTATGGCTTTGTATTTTTAAAACTAAAAGCTGCTTTTTTACCTATGAAAATCTTAAGGCTTAGAGGAAGCTATAAGGTCTTGGGTTAAGTTTTTTTTTTTAAGGTTTTTTTTTTTAATAAATAAATTTAGGGCTTCCCTGGTGGCGCAGTGGTTGAGAGTCCGCCTGCCGATGCAGGGGACATGGGTTCGTGCCCCGGGCCGGGAAGATCCCACATGCCACAGAGCAGCTGGGCCCGTGACCCATGGCCGCTGAGCCTGCGCGTCCGGAGCCTGTGCTCCGCAACGGGAGAGGCCACAACAGTGAGAGGCCCGTGTACCACAAAAATAAAATTTAAAAAAGTAACTTTAAAAATAAATAAATAAATTTATTTATGGCTGCGTTGGGTCTTTGTTGCTGCGCATGGGCTTTCTCTAGTTGTGGCGAGCGGGGGCTACTCTTCATTGTGGTGCGTGGGCTTCTCATTGCGGTGGCTCCTCTTGTTGCTGAGCACAGGCTCTAGGAGCGCAGACTTCAGTAGCTGTGTCACACAGGCTCAGTAGTTGTGGCGCACCGGCTTAGCTGCTCCACAGCATGTGGGATCTCCCAGGACCAGGGCTTGAACCCGTGTCTCCTGCATTGGCAGGTGGATTCTTAACCCCTGCACCACCAGGGAAGTCCCTTGGGTCAAGCTTTTAAAGTACTTTTGCTATGTAATTTTGTTAAGAACAAAGTACTATTCTCCTGGAACTGTGAGATGATGGCTTCATTTGAGTTTTATAGTATGAACCATTGCTCTCTCTTGAAAAAAATTAATTAGAGGTCTCATAAACTCTGTCTTCATTCAAGTCAGAGGCAATTTTTATCTGAAAGGCATCACAGAGGTATAATGCTGGAAGGTACCATCTATTGATTGACCATCTCATGCCATTTACAGCCCTCCTCCCCACCATTTTACAGAAAATAGGGAGGAGGCTGGAACAGGGAGGTTAGGAGACTTGCCTAAGGTCACACAGCAAATAAAGGCAGAGCCAGGACCAAAAGGCAGAACTCCTAGCTCATGAATACAGCTACTTAACCATACTGCTTGAAGTACACTGCTGGCTCAAGTAGATAGAGAATGCGGAGGCTGGGAGTGTGATGGTGTTGAGAAAGGAAAGTGTCATGTGTATTTTTCAGCACATAAATTGGGAAGTGGTACAAGTTATTACCTTTTATGTATCTATTTATCAACCCTGGCATAGAACATGGGTTGAAAGGCCTTTGTGAAAAACTACCTTTGAAAATTCAAGGCTGATTTAGATCCCTGCCCCCACCCCAACCAAATGGCTTTTTCCTTCTTTCACCAACATGTTCTTTCTCTCAAGGTGGAAGATTTGAGACTAGCCTGTGGCAGTGGGTACTACCGAAATGTGAATGGAGTGCACGCCTCTGAGCCTGTGCTGGACAGCAGGAGGAGAAACTCTGCAGTGGAGGTGACCTTTGCAGCCGAGCTGGAGCATTCCAAACCGGAGGCAGAGCCCACGTCATTACATCAGTCCCAGAGCAGTTCCTCATTCCCTTTTATTTATACAGACCCTGTCTTTACCACTGACCCCGATCCTGACTACTTTGAGGAAAGGAGTCCTCTAAGCTCCTTCCAAACAAGCTGTAAGTTTGCTGACAATCACACGAGCACATCTTCTGCCCTTATAAGCAAAGTGAGTCCAGCAAGGCAGCTAACTTACACAGATGTGCCCTATATTCCTTGTACTGGTCAGCAGGTTATTATGCCTCCCCAAGTCTTCTTTTATGTGGACAGACCACCCCAGGTGCCCAGACAGTCTCCAATCATGGCAGAGGAAAGGGAAAGGCCAGACAGCTGTCTACAGCCTACCGCAGTGAAGCCAGCCAAAAGAAGCCCAAGGAACCTCAGAATGAAGAGCTTTCAGCAAGACTTTCAAGAACTCCATGAAGCTATGGCCCAAACTACTGGCAGGGGCAACCTCAGTGTAGATCTAGAAGAGGAAGATCCAAATTTAGAAGATGCATTTGCATATAACATTCAAGAGCCAACCCCTAAACGGTCCCAGAGCCAATCAGACATGAAAACTATCCGTTTTCCTTTTGGATCAGAATTTAGACCTTTAGGGCCTTGTCCTGCTCTGAGTCATAAAGCTGACCTGTTTACATATGTGTTTGCAGAGCAGGAGTTTCCAACAGTTTTAGTGGATCAGGGAGCAACAGAAGGGTATGTAGCTAGTGAATCCAGTGATTCTGAATCAGAGATTCTTAAACCAGACTACTACTCTTTGTATGACAAAGGAATAAGTTCACCCACGGCCAGAATCCGCTTGTCTTCTGGTAGCCTACAGCTAGATGAAGAAGATGAAGATGTCTCTTTCAATACATCAAGTGCTGAAGATACGACTTTGTGAAAACCACGTAATTACTTTTTAGCTTAAAACGTGAACCCTATGAACATTTCCAGGCCAATTCCATGTTACTAACTTAGGTGAAACATAAGGAACCTTCTGCAAAAACCACTTTCTTTGTTACTATGCATTGGTATTAAGGGACTCTTCTAAGATTAGGCACTTAGCTTATGAAAGATCCAGCTCTGCCCCATTCCTCAAGCCTCACTCTTCTATTCCCTCTGAATCATTCTGGAACATGCCATTTCCTCACCAGCCCCATAGCAGAGTGAGGTGGGTATTTGTCGTCTCCATTATACATTTCCCCAAAGAGACATTATAAACGAAGGTCAGCCTCTTCAACACTGAAGAACAGTGACAGTATGGATTGACCTATAGAATTGGGTTCTGATATCATTTAGCGATTTAGTAGACTGTGAGTGTGTTGGTCATGTTGTTCTTAAACAATACTACAACTAAAGGTTTCAGTCCTCATTATTCATGTGGGACCCAGTAAAAATGGCCCTGTTTTATGTTAAAGACTTCAATTTTTTTTTTTTTTTTTTTTTTTTTTTGCGGTACGTGGGCCTCTCACTATTGTGGCCTCTCCCGTTGCAGAGCACAGGCTCAGCGGCCACGGCTCACGGGCCCAGCTGCTCCACGGCATATGGGATCTTCCCGGACCGGGGCACGAACCCGCATCCCCTGCAATGGCAGGCGGACTCTCAACCATTGCACCACCAGGGAAGCCCCAAAGACTTCAATTTTTATAACATATGTTAGGGGGAGCATGGCTCTCCTATATTTCAGGAACAAGAAGGAACACAGATCCTCTCAACAGAACACAAGTTTATAATTAATCTAGGACTTGGCAGAATTCTAAACCTCAGGAATTGAGGAGTTGATCAATTTCTAAAGCCAGACATCTGCCTGATGGGGATAATATGATGTTTGACTTACTCTCTATTCTTAACTAGCTGTAATATGTAGTGAAAGATAAAAGTTAACATGTTTATGTAATCTCTCCTGTAAGCATTTTTTTGCCATACCTTGTTGTGTGCATGTAGGCAAGGAAATGAGATGAATAGCATTTTAATAAAGAGTGATGGAAACCCATTTATTTGAAAATTAAGTTGTAAGTATGAACTTCATTTTGTTTCAGTCAGTTTCAGAAGTAATTGGCTCTAGCCTATAATTAAGGGAAGGGACATTTAGAGAACAAGGAAAAGGAGGGAAGCAGGTAAAAATGTATAGTCAGGGATGGAGAAGTGGTAGAATTGGGGTAGCTGAAAAAAAAAGGATAGTACTCCAGGCTGAGTTAATGAACTAAAATTCTATTCTTTTTTTTTTTTTTTCAAAATTCTACTCTTGGCCGATTCAAAATTTTTCTATTATTTCCCTTGGAAGGTATAGCATTCTATTTGAGAACTTTATTTTCTTTATTGATTTTAATGGTAAGTAAAACATATTTATAAGATAATGTTAGGTAGTGACTTCAAAGAAATGATGCAATTATGTAAGCAAGCTATTTTTATATATGACTGAATGGAGAAAAGATGGATAGAATAGTTTTCTTACTCTCCTAGTCCTTACACCACAAAAATCCCTTTGAATATACCTCACTCTACCTCTTTCCAACATGCTAGCACTTTCCTTCCTGCTCCTGGAATCGAATCCGGTAACTCACAAGTCTAGAATAGCTATTTAATAATAAGAATATATTGAAACCCAATCACCTATATATTAATCCTATAGATACTCAAAGCTATATTAAGTTCATCTTTGACCTTTTCTCTAGGAAAAACTCAAATTCTTTTAGGATTATATGCTATTTCTCATCTCAGTTTCTAGAAATCTTTGTGAAATTTGTTTCCCCCAGAGAAATACAGCGTTCAAATCTGTATAAAATTTCCTAATAAAACTATAACTAGGGTGACCATAAAGTTTATTGTGTAACCTAGGAAGGACATTTTTGAGTGAAAGAGGACTCTATTAATAATTTTGTCAGGACGGGAGGCAGAAATCAGGACATATTCACTGGAGCTATAATCAATGTTTAATAAAATGTGAAGAATACCTTCTAGTTTCCAATGGAAACACTGGTGTAAAAGTTCCAACAATAAATGAAAGGGGACAGGAGAAATGATTTGAAACAATTAAAATACCACACCATACCCCCACCTCAAGAAAACTAACACTGGGGACCAGGAAATTTAAATATTTATTTTTAACCCCCCGCAAAACACTGAAGTTTGCTTACCCAGAAACAGTTTACAGGACTAATAACTATAATGAATAAGCAATACAATTTTCTATCTATGGTGCAGCTGTGCTGTACAGTTTCAAATAATCAATTTAAAAATTTGTTGCTTTTATTTTTACAAAAATATTCATTTGATACATGATATGAGCTGCAAAATTACCACCAGACCTCTACAAATTATAAACTGTAATTGAGTTTCAGTTACATAGCAGGTGAAAAATTTAACTGAACTATTACTTCAAAATACAATGTGTTAAAAGTAATTATTACAGTATAGGCACCAATGACAAAATTTTCTTGGCATATGACACAAAAACAACTTATTCAAGTGTCTGTATTATTACAAAAAAGGAAGAGGTAATGGCCACTTTGACTAAAAACTGTATTCTTCACTTGAAGAAAATCTTTCTTCTAATATTTGGCAATTATTCAGGTTTATTAAAATGACTTTTGTGCAAAAACCAAATTGTTCAGACCGAAACGATAAAACATTAACTATCAAAACTAATTAATATCAATGATTCTACAACTACTGAAATATAGCCCCACTTCAGAACTTAGGCAGGCATAATATATATACTGGGCTTAAAAGAAAAAGGTATTACCCATGTAACAGTACCATAAATATAACTGAAAATTAACTGTACAGTCTAACTTACCTTTGTACAGACAGAAATCATCCTGTACTATGGTTATTTTCATATGAACTAGAAAATGCTTATTTAAATACCCTTTCAAAAATGAACAAATGATGTTTATGTATTGGATAGTTATGAGGAAAAAAAATGTATAAATAGTTTATAGGACATTTTATGACCATGACAAAAATATGCTGGTGTAAATTATATTCATACCTGTTGATCAGGTATTTATAATCACATGATAATCAGCTTCTTTTAAGCTCCCCAAATCCAAGCATATAATATGCGATTTGAGTTGATTTTAAAAATGAATTAAAAACTAATTCTTCTGGTATTACCAAAAATCCATCCTTGGCTAATTAGTACTGCTTTAACTTTCCAACCACGTTAAATAAGGGTCAATTGTGTCTTCTATAAGAGAAAGTAAATACTGCACACCAAGAGGTACCTCTGTTGCTACATGTTGCCTCTAAATGTTTCAAACACAGGGCTCTCAGATGTAATCATCATTGAGCTGCCTGGAATATCATACCCACTTGGGAGAAGAGTCAATAGTTTTCCAGGTTTCATTTCTAAGAGCTTATTAAAAACTTCTGCTTTGGGCTTCCCTGGTGGCGCAGTGGTTGAGAATCTGCCTGCTAATGCAGGGGACAAGGGTTCGAGCCCTGGTCTGGGAAGATCCCACATGCTGTGGAGCAACTAGGCCCGTGAGCCACAACTACTGAGCCTGCGCGTCTGGAGCCTGTGCTCCGCAACAAGAGAGGCCACGATAGTGAGAGGCCCGCACACCGCGATGAAGAGTGGCCCCCGCTTGCCAAAACTAGAGAAAGCCCTCACACAGAAACGAAGATCCAGCACAGCCAAAAATAAATTAAAAAAAAATCTTCTGCTTTAAGAACGTGTGACTTGTTTCCGCCTCCCCACCAGTAGTCATTTTTAGAATATGCTTGTGTTTTAAAAAAAAGCTTTTTGAGGCTTGATGATTACAAAAGTTGAATATTTAGGATGACTTTGAAAGACCTGTATGTTTCATAACTGTACAGTTAACTAAAGATCAAAACATGAAAGGTATTCATCCTAGTAACTTAAGTAATAATGATACCTAAAAGCAAAACTGCATCTCAACATTTACTAGAATACAGGTGAAACTATAGTATTAAAAGTTATCCCTTACAAAATAATCTCTTTAAAATATAAAATGATAAACACCATCACAAAATAGTTGAATAGCTTCTTCCAAATCTTCAATGTCGCAAAGATCCAAAAGGCACGTGGAGCTCATGAGTTAAGCATTGTTAAGCTTGAAGTAGCTTTGGTGGGTTTCTCTGGGTCCATATGAAATAGAAGCCACTAACAAGGAGTTTCTTAGGGGGATTCATCTGCTGAACACCTATAAAATTAAGAAAAACTTAAATTGATATATAACTATGCATGTGTCTATTTTACATCTGTATGAACTCTGCAATGAAAGAATTGATTCAGCAAACAAAAATTGTATTGCGTCTCATCATGTAAACGTTAAAATGTAAAGCAGTTCAAAAATCCCTTCTGGATCTGATTTTACAACTTCCAATTGATTTGTTTGCAAATTGGAAAAGAGGGGAGGTTTCCACTAAAAACTAAGGGATTTTAAGAGGGGCTTTAGCTGATGAGTATAAATAGGCTTTATCAGCCAGAAAGATCTAGGAGATTATGTGTTTTACAGGCTGTATGGTTTGTTCCAACTTGATCCCAGCGGCATCACAAATACAAAGGAATATAAAGATGCACTGAGACGCAATATAATGGGATTAAGGCTAAGATTAGTAGTGCTTTTTATAACTTGCTTGAGCTAAGGAGTTGTGTTTGTATATGCATACAAAAGTCTTGTTTTTAAAGGGAATTTAAAAATTAAATGTAAGAACTTTATTGAATGTGAACAAAGTTAAAGCAACAGTTCAAGAGGCAGTATAGAAACTGAAATCAAACATAAGAACCTTTTAGAGTCTTCATTTGAGTTTCTCTACCTAAAATCCTTAACTTTTCTTATGGGGGTTAAACTTAATGAACTTTAGCACTGAAACAATGTGAACAGCAGTGTAGTAAGAGTAGTGGCAAGAATGAAAGCATTCCTCAATGGTATTTACAAGGGTCCAAATAAGAATATGTCCCCTGACCTTTTGTCTGTACTCCTACTAACAGGGAGAGGAAAAAAAAAAAAAAGCCAGGCCATTTCGTTCAGTGGAAAACTACCTTGTAATGCCCGAAGATAATAATTCCAAAAGCTAATGTTTAAGATGGGCAACAAACAAACAGTTTTCAAGCATATGACTATTAAGAATTGACTTTGTTAGGAATAAACAGAATGACTCAATCAAGTAGGTAATTATATTATCACATCATAAATGAACATGCAACAGAAAATGTCAAAATAGTTTTTTTAAAATGACATTTCAAGCTTACTTTTGAAATTTTTCAATTAATTTCTTCACCATTTTATCTGTGATGCCAGGGCAGGCAGCTTCAGCCACAGCAATACTTTTCTCCAGTTCTTCGATTGCCTGATTCCTGCTAGCATTATTCTCATCCTGCTGTTTAAGCTGAGAAAGATCAATAGCTATAACATTTAAAATTATTATACTTCTTAAAATAGATATCCAAAGCTAATGAATCTGTACTTACTTCAGCAAATGCAGGTGTGATTATCATAGACAAACAGCTCAGGGTTTGTACAAGATCTTGCTCCTTTGAACAAATATTATAGATTATACACATGACATTAAAATAATCATTCATGTGCATTCATTGGAATCCTCCTCCCAAAAGACCCAATACAGGGCAAGTTTCCATGCTTTCTTCCCATCACTAATTCCCATCCGTCATCCAGAAGTTCTCTAACTTAGAGGATTACAACTGATATACATGATTCCACTGGGTTTAGATATCTCTAGGTAAAATGCATTTTAAAACATACCAATGGCCACTTAAATGACTTCTATGACCTTTTCTTAATTAGCTCAAAACGAATGGCAAATGAAACCTACTATGGACACAGTGAGGTAGATGAGCGTTTAGGGGTATTAAATTCTAACAATTTTTGGCCATCATACTCTCACTATATAGTTCGAAAAAGTCTACCAAGAGGAAGTGATCATCTCCATATACATACTGCCCCATTCTGTAGTTTCTTTGGATCAGGCTTCTTTCGCACGGTGGTAAAGCTCCATTCAGGATGAGTATTATTTTCCCTGCTGGTGGATTCCCTAAAGAGATTGCCAAAGATACTTCTATAAGTTCCTAAATGATACAGCTTGGTGAAAATACCTAATCAATGCAGCCAGACTCCGAACGGAGAACTGTCCCGATGTATAAAAAATCATTTGATCTCAGTTTCGAATCGACGCTGCTTTTTACTGAAGAGTAGCAATGGTTCTCAACTCTAAGTGTGTACCAGAATCCCACGTGAAGGTCTCTTACTATATATAAAGCCCTGCCCCAACCCCTTCCCACTGACTAGATCAGGATCTCCTGTAGTGTGGTTTGTGATTTTTTTTAATTTTTATTTTATATTGGAGTATAGTTGATTTACATTTTTGAAAGGCTCCATGGGTGACTCTCATTGGGCAGCTAAGGCCAACAACCATTAGAACAGAGTAAAAACAACTATCCTGGTATTTTTCAGACCTTTTAAAAGTTGGGCGATTTCTCATAAATGCAAGTAGTATATCTAAAGAAATTTGGTGTTGCCTTTGTGTCAATTCAGCTAGCGAAGGAGTAAATTAAATTATGGACTTAGAGGTTAAAATGTTAGTATAAATGCTGCAGTTAAAAAACAATGCAACTTTTTAGGGTGTACAAATGAGATATAAATGAATATTTCAATGTCCCGGTCTGATCACGGTTTGGTACATGGCCAAGAGCTGGGAAACGTTAGTTCTCCAGAGGGATTTTGCAGGTTGCCATCAAAGTAAGAGAAGACATTGCTCCTCATCACTTTGGGCAAACTAGTAAAACACCTTAAATCGAATCTTGTTCCAAAATTTTGTAATATACTCAAGTATCCACTAGGGGTTAGACCGAGACCATTTAAAACTAAAGCAATTCACTTCTAAGAAAAAAAACGTGTTTCCAAATTCATTGTACTTCACAGACGGTGATTTTAAAAGATTTTCACAGTTTCTAAAGTCAGACTTTAGAATAAGGTTTATATTTTATGCTAGAGAAAGCATATTGGATCACAGTTAAAATATATGCAATATTAAAATGGGCTATCTACATAAAAATTAAATAATTGGTACATACGAATCAGAGCCCTCAGAATCAGATTCGTCATCACTGTGTCCTTCCGCCTTCCATCTCTTAAATCGATCTATCAGTTCAGTCAGATAAGAAGTCTTCTTTGAATTTTTTACAATGAATTTATGTTTCAGAAGTTCTTTAGCTGTAGGACGCTAAGGAACAAAAAAGAAAGGATGCATGAATATTTCTAGGCTCTTTTGATTGCAAGGAGTGATAAGAAATCACTTCAGCTATTAAGCCGAAAGGTGTAAAAGTATGTCTGCAGATATGAGGATAACGAAAATGCCACAGGACAATAGCTAATTCTATTTTTGAAGTGGCTCAAGGCAACCAAATTAAATTCACTACTTTGGTACCAATTTGCTAAAGCCCAATGGGCAAAAGGTGGCCTACCTACTAGCAACAGGCAGCAGGGCTTTCTTAAAAGCAGAGAAACACATGGCAGGACTTTGATAATTAAGTAAAAATTTTAAAACGTTTCAAAATAGTGCTTTAAAATACTTTTATTATATTTACTGTAAATTGGAAAAAAGAGTGAAAACTAGCAAGGCTGTAACTTTGTTAATTATCTGCACATACCATATGACCCCCTTCTTCATCACACATTAATTCATATCGCATCTAAATACAAACACCAGGTGCTGCGGGGGATACTTTTCCCCCTAGTATTTTATTACTATGAGAATATCCATTAGCAACTTAAAAATTGTCACATCAAATTCAGTTCTTGTATATTTCTAGTTTCTCGAAGTCATCGGGCAGCTTTATTTTAAAAACAGTAGAACAACTGTAATCAACTTTGCCAAGTAAATGAATGGAGCTCATTAGACTTCAGGAAACGTATACAACTTCATGTTGGAATTTCTGAACATTAAATTAAAAATAGTGAAACGCAAACAACTTTTCATGAAAAATGAAAACACAGTTGAATAAAAATCATTGTGAATAGTTATACATATACTTTCATAATGACACCCTAGAAAATGAACTTTATTTCCCACTGAAATAGGAAATGATCAACAGAATAAAGAAGAAGCTAGGGACCATAGAAAAAAGAGAAAAAGATGCAGGGGACGGAGAGAAGGAACTACGGATCTTGTCAACAACTAAACAAAATTAGCAACATAGAGGGAAGAATCACGTTCCTGGGTGGATCTTAGACAGTTTTCACAGGCACTGTATTCCTCACTGTTGAACAAACCACACTGGCTCTATGTAGATCTGATCATAGAAAATAGTAGTCATAGCATATATACTCACAAATGACGGATCTTTGTTCAGGCAAGCGTCAATAAACTCCTTAAAGGATTTAGTAAAGTCTCCGACAAGAGTTGGAGGATTGTTTTTTGGAATAAGAAACAGAACTCTCATAGGATGCATATCGGAGTTAGGTGGCTCTCCCTTGGCTAGTTCAATAGCAGTAATTCCCAGTGACCAAATGTCAGCCTAAGGTAAGGAGGAAAGAACAATTACCTTGAAATTCCATTCCAACATAATGCCACAAAATAACCTGTGGAGTCTAACGGTCATACAATATGAAAATGTCTCAAGAAATGTGATGTTAATAAATTTTTATTAATATAATTCATTTATTTAAAAAATGATCAAATATTCTACTTTGTGCCAGGTACTGTATTCTAGGCACTGAGGACTCAGGTGGTGACCAAACCAGACAAAATCCCTGCTCTCAAGGGGCTTATGTTCTAGTAGAAGAGACAGATAAATAAATAGATAATAGGATGTCAGATGGTGCTAAGTTCTGTGAAGAAAATAGTAAATCAGGATAAGGGAATAATGAATAAGGTAAAAGGGCTGCAAATTTACACAGGATGGCCAGGGAAGACTGTTCTGTGTAGGTAATGTTTAAGCAGAGACCTAATTGGGAGAAAGGCTATTCCAGATAGAGGGAGAGGCAAGTGCAAAGGTCCTGAGGCTAGAGGGGACTTGCTGTGTTTATGGACCAGCAATGAGGCCACTGTGGCTGAAGCAGATAGAAAATAGAGGGCCAATACAAATTAATTAAAAAAAAAGTGGAAGTGAAGAGAGATCAAAAAAAAAAAAAAGAAAATAGAGGAGAGTGATAAGAGATGAGCCAGAGGTAGACAAGGGCCAGACTGTAGAGAGACACATATGTGATAGTAAGAACTTTGGATTGTATTCCAAGTAGGATGAAAGGCCACTGAAGGGAAGAAGGTCCAAATATTACCAGCAACAAGGGAACGTATGATTTACCAGCAACAACTGACGTGACTCTAGCTTTAGGAATACTTTAAAAGGAAGGAGTATTAAGGCAGTTTATTAAATAGGATAGTATGCTATATAAAACTTAATATTAAAAACAAAATAGTTTGTACAGGTAACACTTTACTTTTGAGTCATAAGCTGACTGCTGGATAACTTCAGGAGCCATCCAAAATGGTGTTCCCACAAAGGTATTTCTTTTAATTTGTGTATCTGTCAGTTGGCCAGCAACTCCAAAGTCAGCAAGTTTCACATCTCCTTGTTCTGAGAGCAAGACATTGGCAGCTAGGAGGGAAAAAGAAATGAAAAAACCCTCAGCTTCCTCAGAATGCATCTGTTTTTCTCAGGTTCACATTAGACTTCTGTATACCTTTTATGTCTCGGTGAATTTTCTTTTCTGAATGCAGGTAGTCCAGACCTTTCAAAATTTCCTTTAGCATGGTAGCGATCTGGAACTCATCAAATGGACCAGCTCTCAGCTTAGGGGGAAAAACACATACATACATATACATGTAAAAGTTTGGAACAATGAAGTTCGAACTTGACATTCTCTTTGAAATAAGAGAATCGCTTAGATATATGAAGCAGTTCTGTTTATTAAACCAATATTTAAACAAATGAGAAAATTTTAAAAGGTGAGGAAAGTTAAGTCAAAGGGCAGAAAGGGTTTTTTAATGATTAAGTTTAATCTTGAAAGATAGTACAACCTATATACTAGCTCCAAATCCTAAGGTTCTTAAATATTTACATCAAAGATCTAAGAAACATGCTTAAATAATGACAGAACTAGCTTTCTTTTTCTCAGATAGGAAAAAAGAGATCAGCTACTTAAATTTTGGCATTTGCTGTTTAAAACTTATTAAATATTTACACCGAACTGATTTTTAGATCAGACGGTCCATAAGATTTTTGCAGCAACCAAATTTGATCATATAGGTCAGCTGTAGCACAGTTCTTAGCATTTGTGTATTTCAAAAACATTGTAAAGCATAGAGCCTTTTTTGAGACTCAGATTTAAATTTTAGCTAGGAATATAATAATTAAACTATTCAGACTTTCATTGTAAAAAAATATCAAATCATGGAGGGATACGTTTTTTCAAATAAATGTAACACATTTCCCTGTACTAAAGCCAGTAGTTTTAACTGCAATACAAGGAAAGCAATGATTAGGTTTCAGGAGAATTTGTAATGGAATATCTGAAAATCTCTCCTTAAAATAAATGGTTATTTTAAAATTCTGGTACCTCATAAAGCACAAACAGTGGACTGTACAATATTATTACAGGAAAGGGTGGGAATCTAAAGTCAGAGCTGAGGTAGAGTTCTGTTTGCTGGAAGGAGGGAAGAGGTGGTGAAAATCAAATATTGCCCACTATGCCTCACACTGGGAGGGATTCACAGCTCTTTGGCACCTTCTGTATTTCATCTTTCATGAATGCCATATTTATTCTGAATAAAGGGCACTTTCATGTTGAAATTTAACAGCTTAAAATAGAAACCACACTTCAGTCTCACCATTTAATATTAACTATGCTCTGGATATATAGTATACTCCAGGGATGTTCATAGTTCAATAGGTGCCTTTCCTAAGTAACATTATCTGTTTACTTTCAAATATATCAACTTCCACCCCAAAAGTTTCTTTTTAAACAGCAGTGATTAAAGTCATCTAAAAGGTGAAAATGGCATATTATTTTATTGATTGCTGGCAATGAAATTCTGAGGTACTACCAAATAAGTTAAAGATAAATGTCATACTACTTAAGATTAGTACTCAGTATCACTGATTATAAAATGTTGACAGGGCCAGAGGAGGTATACCCTCAGTCACTTAGGAAATTGGGCAAGGTCCATATAAAAGATACTAGCTATCATTCTGAAGGATTTCTAAAAGTGCCCTGGATAATACAGAATTTTTAAAATATATTTAAGTAAAAACAAACAGAAAAGTGGTCCGTCGCTTATCTGGTATACTTAGGTCCAGTTTAAAATTCAGTAAAAGTAAAATCTCACTTAACTGGGTACCGGAGGGGGATGGTAGGGGCGCCTGGGTGGCAGGGAAATGGGAATGGGGTGGTGGTAGAGCTGCGTTTTTCTTGTTCACTATCAGACAGAAAACTGTCCCAAACCTTGTGGTTAAAATGTTTCCTTAGCCATGATGATAATGATCAGAAAAGGAGAAATAAGGGAGTTGGAAAGAGAAGGAAGGTAAAGTAGATGGAACACAGATTGCTTTTTTAAAAATTTCCAATGCAACCTTGGGAGAGATGACGCAAGATCTTGGTCGACTGTCCCTGGAGCGCACAACTGAGCTTCTCTCCAAAGACTGAAGACCATATCACGTCTCTAATAGCTAACACTTCTGCCCCCAGGGCAGTGTACTGGCCTTGTGTGATTTGCCTCTGTTGTCAACTGAGGATATTCAAGAGAGGGACATTTTCCCTTTCAGAGACTATCTACTTGTGGGCTTGGGGGTGTTCCCCATACTCTTTTGACTTCCAGCCAGTCCCTAATGCACCATGTTTTGTTATGCTTTCTCTTACAGTTAGCATATTGTTTCCAACTTTTTCCCTTGGTGCTCATGTTTTATTCTCTTAACCTTATTATATGTGTTTTTGTTGTAAGTCACTGCAATTCTATTTGGAAAGAAGTAAGGTATAATCAATTCAATAAAATAACGTACAGTATGCTCAAAGTCTGTTCACATACAACTAATTATTTTTGTTAGAATGGGAGGGAATCTTGAGGTATACACTATATAATGTTGACATCAATACTGGTCATAATCATGTTCCATTAGTCAGGCACCAGTTTAAGGGATGAACACTCTACCCAGCATCCCTCCTGATTTCTCTTGTCCCTGGTAGCAGTGCCCTTCTCTAAGCCTGATCCTTTCTTAGATTCCCCCAAATGATAGCATTCATTCGTACAGGACTATATATGAAGAAGAAGTAGCACATTTTCTCATCACTTGCTCTGCCTACAAAGTCCAGTCAAATGAGGTTTATAATTAAATCACAATATCATTAAGCGTTAGGGCTAGAAAAACAGATTTAGAGAGATTACTCATCTAATTTCCTCATTGAATATTTGAGGCACAGGTTAAATGGCTTGCCCAGTATTAGCCAGCTAGTCAATGGCAGAACCAGGACTAGGATCTAGGTCTCTTGATTTTAAGAACATTTTAAGTTCATTGAATTTATGCTAATAGGTATTTGTTGTATTTAGGTGGAGATCAGAATGGCAGAATAAGATTATGATCTCACAATCATTTCATTCAGAGATTTCATAAAACTGACCAAACTACTACTGGGGATACAGATTGTATTAGTTAGGGCTGGGCCAGTGTCCAGTGCTTCACATTGCTATCAGAAATCCGATGAAAGCAGTGCACTAGCTTTGCCAATGCCTACAAAACAGGGAAGTGACATGGTGAGCACTTTTGGGGGCAGTTAACTGTGATAAATTTGGAAAGGGTTCTTAATATTTAAGAAGTGGAAGGAGGCTCGTGGAGCAATTGTGAGGCTTCTTGTGGAGCTAATGAAAAAATTATTGTGTAATCAAACCACGTGACAAGAGAAATAGAGCTGAGATCATTTAACGGCAAGAGGAGAATGAGACCTGACTCCATAGGCATGAAGGATTATTATCCAAAGAAACACCAGTTATGTTCTCTCACTAGAGAGGAGAGAGAAAGAAAAAAATGAACTCTAGCTTTAGGATATAAGAATTACATTAGACACAAGGAAGGATGACCTAACTCAGCAACTGATTAAACTGCAATGAATTCCTAGAAGATGAGGCTCTACATCAAGTTTAATTACCATTTCTTTAGAATGGTTTAAGTATGGTTCTGTTTAAAGGGAAGAAAATCGCTTATGGTCATTTCTGTTCACAGGATTATCTGAAACTTTGGAGTCATTGGCAGTCAGGATGAAAGCCTTTAAAAAATATTTGATTACTTTCAGTCAGAAAAACTCATCTCCACTTTAAAATATAAGAATTAAAATTACTTTTAGAAACAGCAGACTCTATAATTTCAAAGGCAGAAGCATATTATATAAAAGTCATATTATATTAAACATGGAAGAGGAGCTTAGTGCAAATTCTTTGTTTTATAGGACATCCAAGTCCAAGGAATTTATGTGTCTGGTTCACAGTCACAGATTTAGTTATAAATAGAGCCAGCGCTAGAACCTCAAACTCCCACAGGCCAGCCCAGTGGTAATTCTACTACACAAACTTGTCTCTAGTCATTCATATTGCATTTTAAATACAATGTCATATTAATAAAGATTTAAAAGGCGGGGAACAACACTGACAGAATCACACCACTTGGGGAAAACAACCAGTGTTTCTCAAAAACATTTCATGCACGAACATATCTTCATTGGTTAGAACTTCTCCCGCATACTGCAGGGTTGTAGCAGCCTGGTCCCTGCCCACTAAAATGGCTGTGGCACTTCCAAGTCATTGTGACAAAGATGCCATCACATTTCCAAATGACCTATAGAGGGGCAGAGAGAACTCTGCAGAGAGCTGGGTCTGTAGGCCTTCTTGGTCAGAACCCAAGAGCCAATTTTAGAGAGAGTTATCTGAATGATATCTTTTTTAAAAATCTAAGAACACTGAGTCTTCTCAGGGATAAGCATGTAAAGTAAAACTCTAAACTGACGGCAACTGTCACACGCTCATTCCTAATTTGGGGGGAATTTAATTTTATTAAGCTGTTTGCATTTCTTATATACTTTAAGAATGCCAGCAACGTGCAGAAGCCTGCAATATAGCTGAATCTATATAAGAGTAGTAGTCCTGAAGACAGAGTGAACATATTAACTAAACACCTGCTTAGCTTGTCCAAAAACCATTGCTTACTCCAATTAAAAGAAAAAAGTGCAAGTATGGATATATGTGTGTAATTATTTAAAAATACTTACAAGATCCAGTGCTGAACCGCCACCCAGGTATTCCATTATTATCCATAATTTTGAACCCTGCAAAAGCCATGAAATAGTTTAATAATTATAAACCTGAGCCAAGTAACATACTAGCATAAATGTTAAATCTGACATACTAATGTACTGGTTCTAAAATACAGGTTTAAAATTAGTTGTTTGGAACTCAGAATATATTTTTCCATAGACTATTACAGATGAAAGTCAAGTTCTGAGTCTTGGCCCTCCCTGAAACCGATTTACCATATGATATAGCTAAATAAATAACACATTATTGTTCCTTATTGTTTAACTGTTAGCAACTTTTATAAAACCCAGAAAAAACCATCGCTTTAAATTATTTTGAATAATGATACTGAAAGGAAAAGATAGTTACACTAAAGAATGAGGAGGAAAAAAAAAAAGAATGAGGAGGTAAATAGAGACTTGTAGAAATTTTGAATGGGGCTTCTGGGTACTTCCCATGTGATTTTAGAGTTTGAGGACACTGGGTATTGTGCCTTATTTTAGTTTTTGTTTTAATGTACTTTACAACTTTTACCAACCAGGATTAACGGGGATTTTTCGTACACATATGGAACCTAGAAAGAACATTGACCCCCCTCTCCCCAGAGGTAAATGGATAAGAGAAAGGGAGTGTGTAGCTTAAAAAGCATTATGATTAATTCACGTAGAATTAACTTCACTGTAAGTTGTACAAGAGGAAATGGAGTTCATAGGGGGAACACGTGTGTTTGAATTACAAAACAGGTGTACACACACACACACACACACACACACACCATTCAACTACATCAGATAAAATTTGGAATAAATCATTAAATCATTTTTCTTTCAGCTATACTTTGAAGTACGGAAGACATCTCTCTCTCCATACCATTTCATGAGTGGTATTCTCTCAATTACTGTAGGACCACAGAATTGACTGAAAGCGGAATGGTTGGTTTTGCTAAACTGGCCAATAGCCAAGTTGTGAATGGATTGTGTTCCAAAAGTCCATTTTTAAGTAAGATGTTTGGAATTTGGAAAGCAAGCATTTTCCCATAAAAATAATGCCTAGGTTCCTGGAGCAGTGTCCTCCAAAAAGACAATTTAACACAAAGGTATCCATAGTATAGCAGAAAGGATACCAGAGACACTACCATTTATACCATAACAATGTTTCTAGGGGAAAATATATTCAGTGTCGTGCTTCGATTTGGGATGCCAGGAACACATCTCTCACCTTTACAGTCCCAGCTGTGGAATGAAGATTCTCAAGCTGTTGCCAGTAGTCCTCAAACTCCAAAATCCCTGGGAAGTACTCAGGAGTTCCATTCAAAATTTCCAAGTGTCTCCATGAGACTGGGGCTTTATTATGGCAGAGAATGGACTCCAATAACATGATGATGAGTGTTTAGGGGACACTGTAGTCGGGGGGAATGGGTTGTGGTGTAGGGTAAGGGTCCGGGGAGGGAAGGCTCAGTTAAATTAAGATGCTGACATTATGTAGAATGTATAAGAGAAAGAAAGGAACAATGTCCCCCGCCCATCTTGACATCAACTCTCTCCTGTCACAGCAGGCCAGCTTGAACTGAGAAGAGAAAGAGTGGTGTACACAGTAGGCAGGAGAGGAAATAAATCCCCATAACAGTGGGAGAGGAGAAGAGTTCCAGGAGTGGTTCATGTAACTTGTTTCCATGTATAGAAATTAGGACTCAGAACATGAGAACTGTGAACCTGATGAGTCTTCCTATTTTTTTCTACAGAAGAAAAAAGTGTTTCTCACAATGCCGTACAGCCTGAGAAGTTTATCTTTTGCCACGTTTTTTTTCCTAAGTACTACATTCTACCTCATGAATTCAGAATGCTTCCCATTCACCTGACATTCAAAGAAAAATAAAAAGATCTTATAAAACATGTTTATCTGTTTTGCAGTTCTGCATGAATGAAAGCGCCTGTTTTCCAAGTTAAAAACAATGTGTGTCTTTTTTTTGGTACCGATTCAAAACAGAAACCTACCAAAATGTATTCATAGAAAGCTTAAAAAGTCAGTAAACTTATGACTAAGCAAATTCCCGATCTGAAAAGAAGGCTTCCTCTTTGCAAGCGAGCTATTCAGTGGAACTAGGACTCTTCTGAAACAGGCAGGGAACCAGAGCTGCCTCATAGCTTTTCTGGCTGCTTCCTTCTGATTGTCACTTCTGCAGACAAACCTCACTGGAGGATGGTCATAGGTCCAAACATTCAGAAGACTGCGAGGCAGGCAGGGGAATTGAAGCGAGGCCTGAGTGGGCACAGGCAGGAATGGCGAGCCAGTGGGGCTCCTCCCTACTCAAGGAAGCTTAACCCACACAGGCTCTTACTTGTTCCTTGTCCACAGCAGGTCTTAATGAAAACACCAATCACAAACCAAACCCAAGCAAAAAACCTAGACGCTGTGTTTGTATTCTTTTGGGGGACTACAATTTCTATCTTTGATTTCTGGTAAAAGATGTCTGTGTTGGAGAATGCAAATATGTATGTTTGGTTTGTTCTTAAATAATTTAAAAGACTAAGTTGATATCTACATACTGGTTTACAAATCCAAAAGAGTCAAATGACTCTAAACCTCTAAACCATAACCATATATCTGGCACATTTAAGTATAGGAAGTCCCTGAAGGAAAAATGTCACTTCTCCAATTATAAAATGATCCAAATGTTTTAACAATGGGTTGGAGGAGTTAAGTTTAAAGTCCTGCAGCAGGGACTTCCCTGGTGGTGCAGGGGTTAATAATCCGCCTGCCAATGCAGGGGACACGGGTTTGAGCCCTGGTCTGGGAAGATCCCACATGCCTCGGGGCAACTAAGCCCACGCGCCACAACTACTGAAGCCTATGCGCCTAGAGCCCGTGCTCCGCAACAAGAGAAGCCACCACAATGAGAAGCCCGCGCACTGCAACGAAGAGTAGCCCCCGCTCGCCGCAACTAGAGAAAGCCCACACGCAGTAAGACCCAACACAGCCAAAAATAAATAAATAAATAAAATAAAGCCCTGCATCAACATGGGTGGTCACTTAGGGGTTAAGAAATGGCTCTCTGTTCCAAAATTCAGAACGCCTAAAGAGTAAGTACTTCAAGAAATAGTTACAGATGTAGAAAACAAAGTTATGGTTACCAGGGGGTAAGGGGGGAGGAGGGATAAATTGGGAGATTGGGATTGACATACACACACTACTATATATAAAATAGATTACTAATAAGGATCTACTGTATAGCACAGGGAACTCTACTCAATACTCTGTAATGGCCTATATGGGAAAAGAATCTTAAGAAGAGTGGATATATGTATATGTATAACTGATTCATTTTGCTGTACACCTGAAACTAACATAACATTATAAATCAACTATACTCCAATAAAAATTTGAAAAAAGAGTTAAGTACTTCAGAGTTATACTGTTTACTGGGGAGAAGTTGGAGCCTAGTTTTAACAAATCACTGGTGTCTGGAGTATCAACTCCATCACCCCATGGGGCCTTTGAATTTGCCACTAAAGCAGACACTTGGCTATAGGGGGGAGAAATGCTACTGTGGAACTTGGAATTCATTTGCTCATAGAAAAAACGTTTAAAAAAACATTTAAAATACCCATTATATATATTTATGAGATAATTATTGAACATAGATCAAGTACATGTTGAATTAAGTAGGTTGGTCTATGAAGCAGATAGCCAATCATAACACTGACCACATAAACCAGCATGTGTAAGTAAAATAAGCCAGTCACCAAAGGGCAAATGTTGTATGATTCCACTTATATGAAGAGTCTACGGTAGGGAAACTCATAGAGACAGAAAGTAGAATGGTGGTTACCAAGGACTACGGTGAGGAGAGAATGGGGAGTTATATAGTTTAATGGGTACAGAGTTTCAGTTGAGGAAGATGAAAAAGTTCTGGAGATGAATGCTAGTGATGGTTGCAAAATCACATGAGTGCATGAAATGCCACAGAACTATACATTTAAAATGGTTAAAATGGTAACTTTCGTGATATATATTATACCACAATAAGAAAAGAAACAGAATGTGAAATCTTATATAACTGCAAGGAATAGTAGAGATCATCTTGCCAGATACTTTAC
The DNA here is from genome assembly GCF_949774975.1 of Lagenorhynchus albirostris. Taxonomy (NCBI): domain Eukaryota; kingdom Metazoa; phylum Chordata; class Mammalia; order Artiodactyla; family Delphinidae; genus Lagenorhynchus; species Lagenorhynchus albirostris. The sequence goes on from NC_083116.1 coordinate 18,450,926, forward strand.
CACCTTGGAATCGTTTTCTTCCAGTCTAGAATGCCTTGTCTATACCCCACCCTCACATCCCAAACCCTATCAAAATCATACTCAAGACCCACTTTAAATGCTATTCCCCACGTTTTGGGTTATTGCACTTGAGGTATCTACCCACAGATAAGTGGGAGATATGAGACAAGTTAGATATACCTATCTGGGGCTAAGGAGAGAGGCTGAAACCAGAGACATGAATTTAGAAATTGTCAGAATAAAGTAGATGAGACCGACCAGGGCAAATATGCAGAATGAGAGGAGTGCACAGAGTAGTGACGGAAAAATAAATATCTGCTGAATTGAATCTAATATGGGGCTTCTTAGAGGTGTATTATAGGAAGTTTAAAGCTATTCTTATTTTGAGAGAAAAAACCACTGTACAAGGAGGAAATATTTCCCTCTCCAATTTCCTTCAAGTTTTATAAGAAAACTATGATTTTTAAAAATTAAAGAATATTCCAGAAATATTCCAGAAACATTCGCCATACTTCGGAAATAAGCACACACAAAAGTCTCAGGAAAAATAATGAGAAGGAAACAAAACTGTACAGACTCTATTCTGGAATATTTTACTTCAATCATTCAATTCTTTTTTTTTAAATAAATATCAGTCGTTGTGGTATGTGGAGGGGGGCATATTTCCTTAACATAAACAGAAATCTAAAAGCAATTTTCAGCAGCAAATAAAGGCATGATTCAAGTTCTATTCAATGCCTGAGTGAGCTTCATTTTAAGATTTACATCGAACTAGAAAAATATTTAAAGATTATAAAAGATTCTTCCAATGTTATGAGATCAGAAGGGAAGGGTTTGCTTATTTTAGCACTCGTCATAAAGACTAACTTTGTCTGTCAAGAAAATCTGCAGTGAAGTAAAATTAAAGGAAAATATTGTGGTCATACTGATGTGTCTGTCTGGTTTTTACTCTTGTTTTTAAAAACGAAGTTATACAGTGAGCTCAGTCAAAATGAATACCTAGTACATTTCTGCATGTCTCAAGGAAAGTGCTACAACTACATACAGTTGCAGAGAGCATATAATTTTCTCTCAAGTGCAATAAATTTTCCTCCAGCTAACAGTGAGGGTCTTGGTTATGTCCTGTGTTAGGACAACCTGAGAAGAACCTGTATCCTACTTTACTCAATTAACTTGACTCACAAAATCTCCCGTGTCATCTGAAACGGAAGGATGGGCCACAACAAGAACATAAGTCGATTGATGATGCAGTTCTCCGATGGTACTTAGAGGATGTAGCCTTGATTTCACTGACTGAACTAAACAGAACCCTGTTATATTTGATGTGATTTTAGTTTAAAACAATTTAAGCCTGTGAAGTCACACTATGGTTTAATATAAATGGAAAATAAACAAGTGGTCAATTTAAGAAAGTAATTTAAATAAATGGTATTAAAGAGTTATAAAATCGTATTTCTTTTTCTCTGTGCATATATATGTATATCCATATAGAGATAATATGTGTGTGTACAGATAATCTAGATACAAATGTAATCAGTAGCAGCCATCTGTGAATTTCTACAATTTTATCATGAAGTAACATGTTCTTCAAAGTAGGCTTTCTCATCATGTATTTTAATTAATGACGGGTAAACGAGATAAAAATAATGCAGTTTAATTCTGTAAGAAGACATCTTGGATAACAGTTTTGTATCACTAACTGGCCTGAGAACATTCAACAATCAAGATTTGGAGAAAACAAACTATCAGTTGGATTTATTAAAAGAGTAAGTATTTTTTGGGTGACCAGTACATGTACACTATGAGGAAAATTTTTTTAAATGTGAAATCTTAGGAATAAATAATAAAAACAGAGTTATAATTCATTTTCCATGTGAGTACTGAATATGAATAAAGAAAGGTTGTAAGCAAACAATAAAACTCAATACCATGTCAGTACCCATTTTCAATATAATATACAATAGCGCATTTTAAATAGGGCTTCTTTAATATAAGTCAGTCACCAAAACTAGCTTATCTGATACAGGTGCCTAAAAATAGCAAGTGTTCAGATTTGCTCTAGAGTGGGTCTGGAATTACAAGGATTCAATCCAGAAAGAGTAAACCAGAATAAGCAAAACACACATACACATCACCACCACCAACAACAAATTCCCTGGGCTGCCTACAACCCCGCCTGCTATGGAAATTAGAAGGGAGACTTAAAACCACTGAGATTGAATGACCACCCCCATAGGATTCCTAAAAAGGAATCTGACCCACTAAATAAGCTTTTTAGGAAAGAATATAAAAGCAAAGTGAACCACAAAGAATCAAGTAATTAGGTATACAGTAAAATAGAGTAATGGCTAACACTTAAAAGTATATTGTATAGGAGCTACCAGCAGTATCACCTCCTCTTGGAAGCCTTTCCTTCATACCATCATGGAAAAAAAGGGTAGAGGTGACCATTTTCTTATTTATGCCTCATCTGTACCTTGTACACATTCAATCACAAAATCTACACTATTTTAGTGCAATATGAGACTGTGAGCTCTTTAATGGCAGGAGTTGTTCACTTTTACATCTCCATAACCTAGTACAGTGTGTGACACATAGTGACTGTTTGGCTATTTAATGATTCATTCTACTATGCATTAATGCCACAGTCACCTAATTCACGTACTATTAGAATAAATTAGGCTCTATGGGGAACTCCCTGGCAGTTCAGTGGTTAGGACTCTGTGCTTCTCCTGCAGGGGGCCTGGGTTCAATCTTGCAAGTCGTGCAGCGCAGCCAAAAAAAAAAAAAAGGTTAGGCTCTGTAAAAAGCCAGGGAAATCGATGAATTTCTATATCAGTATTAACTAATATAGATAGTTTATCCTAGGGTATATTTGATCAGCAGAACATAAAAAGACAGCATCAATTTTTGTGCAGGCCAACAGCCTGATGGGTTATAAACACACCCTTTTGGCCTAGAGATAGATGGACAAACAAACAAACAAACAAACAAACAAAAAAAACCTTCCCCCTTGTAAGCTCTGAAAATCAAAGATCTAACTAATACTGCCCTCCTTTAAAAAATATCAATATGGGGATACATTTTTTAAATTTTAAGATAATTTAAACTCTAAGCTAGATTTTTCTAATTATGTATTGTTTTATATTTCAATAGACACAAATCCTGACTCTATAAATATGGAACCCAAGAACTCGGGTTTTAGTCACCAAAGAGTTTTCTGTGATGCAGTAATAACTCCATCTGCTGGAACTTCAGGTGTCTGCTAATTCCATAATCCTAGAAACTAAAAATCCAACTTTTTTTTTGGTGGGGGGGAAAAGATATTAATCTATTTAATTCCATTTCAACAAATATTTATCATGTACTTAAGATGTGCCATGCTCTGTGCTAAGGGATGTGAAAACCAAGACGGGTTGAACTAAACTCCCTGCTGTCAAGAAGCTTACAACCTAGAGGGAGAGAGAGATGTGTAAATAACCACCATAACTCAATGGAATAGTGACATGCTTACATATGCCATCCATTCTGAGGTTGAGACAGACTGGACCGTTGAGAATAATGTGTTAAAAGCCCAGGGAGAAAGCTCTTTCCAGGCAAAGGATACGTCTCAAGGCTCAGCTGCCTTTCTGTTCCTCCATCAACCCAAAAGTTCAGGTGTGGAAAAATGTTGCAGCTGAGTACTGGGATGCATTCAGGATACAGCTGCTAAATCTAAAACCAGCCTATTTTGGCACTACAAATGGAGCTGAGTTCTGTCTGGAGGCCAAAGGCTGTCAAATCCTAATTTAAGACATTGCCTTTCGAAAAACAGAGTTAAAAAAAAAGAAATACTTATAATGAAAATACCTTATGACTTAAATAATCCAGCGTACACATTACCTTTAAATATGATCCATAGTATTTTGTTACATATGAGCTGTCACACTGACTCAAAACAGTTATTTCTTGCTGAATGTCTTCAATTTCATCTTCGGCTTCCTCAAGGTCTATGATTTTAATAGCAACCACTTGCTGGGTACGGTTATCAATACCTTTGAACACTTCTCCAAAGGAGCCTTTTCCAATGCGTTCTAATTTTGTGAACAGTTCTTCTGGATCGGCTATATTATTCTAAGGGGGGGCGGGGAGAGAAAGAAAGGAAAGAGCACAAACATTTTGCATCAAGTTTTTAAATGAAGGAAAATAAATCACATAAGACAATACCACATTTAAAAAAAAAAAGCATACAAACTCCCTTGACTCTCCGCACGTGCTTTGTTAGAACAACTGTATCCCAAATGGCCAACTAGTCCATATTCTATTGGATCACCCACACTAAGTGGGCTTAGCTGATCCTGCTAAGGATCACAATCTCCTATAGCAAATGTCTCTGGTGCACACCAAAGGGCCAGACTCTTTAGAATAAAGCAGCTGAATATACACAATTTGCACATTAATGCAATGGTAGTGATAATGAGAGAATACCTAATCTAAGCTCTAGGTAGGTGAGTTGTTAAAATTCTTACATTCCACCAGCAAAATGTTACCTTTTAAATCTCTCTCTCCAACTTGGACATCCTAATCACTGCACCTATACTTCTAAACCACCATATAAACAACACAGAGCACAAAAGATGCAAGAATCTACGAGTCTTTTTTTTCTTCTTTACTTGGGATCCTATCTGTATGTAATGGTCTCATCAATGGCTGAAATAAGATTCTATGCTTTTATCATGATTGCAAGTACTCATAAGGAAATGGTAATATGTTGAACTTTCACAACACATCTCACAGTAGGAATCCAGAATAAATCAATATTTTGCTACAACAAAATCTGAATCAAGCATAAGGTTTTAGGTTAACAGATGTATAGGCATGACTTAGATTTATAAATTCACTGCCCTTTCCTGATTCAGAAATATCCTTTATCTAACAGTGTACAATTCTGAATTCAAATTTTACTCCCACAAGATAACCTTTGACCTTACTTAAACTCATATTCCTGAATATATACTACTGATCAAGTAGAAAAAAAGATTTCCAAACCTCACAGAAATGGCAAGTTATTAATTTATTATTTTTTATTTATTTTTTCATGGGAAGGTGTTTTATTTTAAATATAGCAGTGTATACATGTCAATCTAACTTATACTTAAGTGCTATATTAGTCCAGACCTAAAACCTTACTTTGAGTTCCTTCAAAATATAGAAGGATGCTATATAGTTCTGATGAACTGTTTATATTTAATTTGTTAATTGGACCTAGATTATCTGTTCATTTATTACAGTTGAACCTGGTCATCAATTTCAGGGGACAAATTATTGAGATAGCATGTTCCCTTATATCTTCTTTTATTAGACAAATAGATCATTAAAGTTTATTATTTTTCTGTCAAGTTTGTTGCACCATCATCACCAAATAGACCCAGTAAACTGCCTGCTTTTGAGTAACTTAAAAACTTATGACTGATTTTAAAGAATTTCGCCAATTTTTCTTTTTTCAACCAACCTAAATGACAGTTCGCACATGACCTGCTAAATGTATAAGCTTCCCCATTCTCCTTGATTGGATTTTTTCCTATTTCTAAAAGACACTTTCCAGGTATGCCATAGTCTCTTTGATATGGCAAGCTACTTGTTTTATCCCCACCCACCTCTAGTATTCACATGGGACAAATACATCTTCAGCTGCCCATATGAGCTTTTAAAAATAGTTTAGGCTTCGTAGGTTGCAAATGTTTCTTTAATGCTAACATTTTGTTATAATACCTTCTCCAAAACTTGCGTACCATCGTTATTGATTTACTTGGTGCTTAATTTCTTACCAAGACATTGTATAATAGCTAACCCACAAGTTACCTCTTCCTACTTTTGGTGATGGTTCTTGTCTTTCTAGTACCTTGCGGCAAAAATACTCACCAAATAGCTCAGTGATAGGTTCACCACCCTGTAACTTCCTAAATTCAATGAATTTGGAAAAATAAAAAGAGCAAATCTTTCAGTTTTTCTGACGTAACTACAAAATAATCTAAAAGTTATAAATATACCATTGATTAAAAAGTAGACAGTACTGAATATGTACTTTCCGATAACACATTCTGGACTAGGAGGTATATTAACTCTATGATGAGATTTTTTGTTGTTGTTGGAAGAAACAAAGATTAAATCCTAATCTTCTTAATTCGCGTTTTAAAAGGATTTGACTGAAACAATCAACCTTAGGGAGAACACAGCTGTTCTTGATTTCTATAATAAATGGGTTCCTGAAAGTATGTAAATCAAAGATTTAAAAATCAAGTCACATTTTGAATTTTAAACATGCTCTGAAGTGAATCCTAACTCATCAATAAATATAATTTAAGATTTTCAATCAAGGAATACCAAGTTGGAAAAAGAGAAAGATCTCTCATTTACACAACATTTGCACTTCCCAATCTTTTATTTTGGGACTAAAACTTCTCATGCAAAACCCCAATTTTCAGAGTGGAGGGAACCTTGAAAACAAGTTTTCATTCATATAACCTCATCTCCCTGACTTCCTGAATCTGGGGTAGATAATACCTAAGTTCTAACTCCCCATTCACCACGTCGCCAGCTTCTTAAACCAAAGTAAGACATATTTCCTTTTGGTTTTTCACGCAAGGGCAAAAGTCAAGTAAATAAATGGTAAACACTCCAAGCAATGCAATTTAAAAATCACCTTTATAAAGATGCTGGCTTGCCCAATCATTCATATTCACTCTTCTTTAGAGCCTCTAAGAAAATCAAGTCAGCTCCCTCTCAACACAAATCAAATAGTCTCTTAAGAATATTAAAATTTCTAAATCTTTCTATCTCTATTGCAAAATTAGTTTACTTCTATATCTGTGTTTGCATTGCCTTCTTAAAGCCATAGCCCAGGAAGGAGCTCTAAGTTCTGCAGCAGCAAAAAGGATGAATGGCTAAATTAATGTCACATTGATTTACAACTAATGGTAGATGACTTATACATGTTGCACAAAAATGCATCTGTGAAAATGAAAACCTCAGAGATCCATCTCAGGACATTCTCATTATTCCTTGACCTTCATCACCTGTCCTTCCTTAGCTTGGATTTGGACTCTTCAGCTATAGGTAGATTGTTACAAATTTAAGTCTTAGACAGTACCATCGTCACTAAAACAGCAAAGATAACAACAACATTTTAGTATGGAAATACTCTGAGGAAGTCCAAAGGGGAAAAATGTAGGATGATCATCTTACTTGTCTCCTGTGGAAAGTCAGGGGCAGATGGGAGGGAGATCAAGATGGCAGAGTAGGAGGATGCTGAGCTCACCTCCTTCCACAAACACATCAAAATATATCTTACATATGAAGCAACTCCTGCTGAAAACAACCTGGAGCCTGACATAAAGGCTCTTCTACAACCAAGGCTATAAAGAAAGAGTTGCACAGAGTTGGGCAGGAAGGGAGGAAAAGCGATCTGGTTGGGACAAGTGCCCAAGGAGGGGACACACAAGAGGCAGGGGATATCACAGCCTCAAGGATCCTCTGTGGGTAGTGATGGGTTCAAGCCACATGTTGGGCCTGACTCTGGGAAGACGAGTCCCCTTAGCTGGTTTGAAAACCAGTGGGACTTACCAGAGGGCTGTAAGAAACTGACACTCCACTCATGAAGAGCATGCACACACTTGCTTACTCCCAGGGAACAAGGCGGAGGAAACAGACTGAAAACTACCTGGAGCTCTGGCTGGTTTCCCGCAACTGCCACAGCCTGCTCCCCAGCCTGCACCGGGTGCCCACTACAGCCTCTCTTGCTCTGGTGCAGCTCTCCACTGCCACAAAGGCTGCTGCTGCCAAGGAGAGTGTTCACACTTAGAGAGAACGGAGCTGCCTCGGACCCAACCCTGCCTCTGAACAAGGGGAAGGCAGCCATTACCAGCATGTACACGAGGAAGCAGCAGATTGAAAATTGCCTGGGGCTCGGACTAACTTGCTGGGACTGTCCCAGCACTTACCCTGGCCTGTCCCACAGGCCCCCTCTAGTACCTGTTGCTCCAGTGCTGCTCTCCACTGTGGCAGAGGTGCCATTGCCAGGGGGGTGGTGCACACACTTAGAGGGAAAGGAACCAGCTCGGACCTGACCTTCAGGGCTTCTGCTCCAGTACCTTGGGCACCAACTCTGCCCCCAGTGAGGCGGTGACGGCCGCTGAGCATAGAAGAAGCCCTGGCTCTGGCTCTAGCCCTTCCATCTCCAGCACCACCTGCTACCAAGCTGATAGCTGCCAGCACACCCTGGGGGAAGATGTGACTCTTGCTCACGTCAGATCTGGCTCTCCTACCATAGCCACTGGGCACATGTAGACTGTATAGGGATGCTCCCACAGAAGCGTCAGATAGGTAACTCTATCACCTAACTTCATAGAGACAGAGAAAGTTAAACAAAATGAGAAGACAGAAGAATATGTTTCAAATGAAAGAACAAGAAAAAAAACCTGAAAAAAATCCTAATGAAAGAGAGATAATTAATTTACCAGATAAAGAGTTCAAAGCTTTAGTAATAAGAATACTAGCTGAACTTGGGGAAAGAATAGATGAACACAGTGAGAATTTTAGCAAGTAACTAGAAAGTATAAAAACAAACCAGTCAGAACTGAAGAATACAATAACCGAAATGAAAAATACACTAGAGGGAAGTAATAGAAGATTAGGTGATACAGAAGAATGCCTAAGTGATCTGGAAGATAAAAGAATGTAAATCATGCAATCAGAAGAGCAAAAATAAAAATGCATTTTTGAAAATGAGGATAGTTTAAGGGGCTTATGAGACAACATCAAACATACTAACATTTGCACTGTAGGGGTCCCAGAAGGAGAAGAGAGAGATAGAAAGGGGTAGAAATGTAGTTGATGAAATTATGGATGAAAAATTCCCGAAGCTGAAGAAGGAAATAGATTTCCAGGTACAGGAAACACAGAGAGTCCTAAACAAGATGAACCCCAGGAGAACCAGACCAAGAAATATCAGACTTAAAATGGTTAAAGTTAAAGATAAAGAGAGAATTCTAAAGTCAGCAAGAGAAAAATAAAGAGTCACATACAACGGAACCCCCAAAAGGCTATCAGCTGATTTTTCTGCAGAAATTTTGCAGGCCATAAGGGAGTAGCATGATATATTTAAAGTGCTGAAAGGGAAAAACCTACAACCTAGGATACACTACCAAGCAAGGCTATCATTCAGAATTGAAGGAGAGATAAAAAACTACTCAGACAACCAAAAACTAAAAGAGTTCATCAATAGTAAACTGACCTTAGATGAAGTGTTAAAGGGTTTTCTTTAAATGGAAAAGAAAAGGCTACAAGAAGTAAGAGTTTATAGGAAAGGAAAAATCCCACTAGTAAAGGAAAACATATAGTAAAGGTTGTAGACCAATCACGTAAGTAAACTAGTATGGTTTGTGAACACCTAGAGGGGTGGGATAGGGAGGGTGGGAGGGAGGGAGATGCAAGAGGGAAGAGATATGGGAACATATGTATATGTATAACTGATTCACTTTGTTATAAAGCAGAAACTAACAACAACAACAAAAAAGAAATGAACTATCAAGCCATGAAAAGACATAGAGGAACCTTAAATGCACATTACTAAGTGAAAGAAGCCAATCTGAAAAAGCTACATACTATATGATTCCAACTATATGACATTCTGCAAAAAGACAAGCTGTGAAGACAGTAACATGATCAGTGTTTGCCAGAAGTTAGGTGGGAGGGAGGGATGAATAGCTGGAGCACAGAGGACTTTTAGGGCAGCTGAACTATTCCACATGATACTACAATGGTAGATACAAGTCATACATTTGTCAAAACCCATAGAATGTACAATACCAAAGGTGAACCCTAATGGAAACTGTGGACTTTGGGTACTAATGATATATCACTGTAGATTCATCAATTAACAAATGTACCCCTTTGGGGCAGGATGTTGATAACGGGGGGAGATACTGTGCACATGTGGGCATGGGGGTATAGGAGAACGCTCTGTACTTTCTGTTCAATTTTGCTGTGAACGTACAATTGCTCTAAAAAGAAGTTTATTAATTTAAAAAAAAGACAAAAATTGTAAAATCAAGTACAATGATACAAAGGTAAGAGACAAACACAAAGATGTAACATATGTCATCAAAAACACACAATGTGGGGGAGAGGAGTAAAAAATGTAGATCTTTAAAATGTGGTTGAACTTAAATGACTACCAGTTTAAAACAAGTAGATATAGTTATAGGCCAACATATAGGAAACTGATGGTAAGCACAAATCAAAAGCCAACCATAGATTTAAAAAAAACGAAAAAGAAAGGAACACACACATACCTGTTGTAGATTTAAGAAAATCTACAAACCACAAGGGAAGAAAGGAACACACACAAGGGAAGAAAGGGAAGGAAGGAACACACACAAGGGAAGAAAGGGAAGAAAGGAACACACACATACCTGTTGTAGATTTAAGAAAATCTACAAACCACAAGGGAAGAAGAAGAAGAAATGAACAAAGAAGTACAAAAACAACCAGAAAACAAGTAATAAAATGGCAATAAATAGATACCTATCAATACTTACCTTAAATGTCAATGGACTAAATGCGCCAATCAAGAGACATAGGGTACCTACTGTATAGCACAGGGAACTCTTCTCAATACTCTCTAAAGACCTATATGGGGAAAGAATCTAAAAAAGAGTGGATCTATGTTTATGTATAACTGATCCACTTTGCTGTACAGCAGAAACTAACACAACACTGTAAATCAACTATACTCCAATAAAAGTAAAACAAAACAAAACAAAAGACATAGGGTGGTTGATTGGATAAAATAACAAGACCCATATATATGCTGTACAAGACACTCACTTCAGAGCTAAAGACACATAGACTGAAAGTGAGAGGCTAGACAAAGATATTTTATCCAAATGGAAATGACAAGAAAGCAGGGGTAGCAATACTCATATCAGACAAAAAGACTTTAAAACAAAGGCTACAACAAAAGACACAAAAAGGATGATAAATGGATCAATACAAGAGGAGGATATTAAATTCATTAACATGTATGTACCCAATACAGGAGAACGTAAATATGTAAGGCAAATATTAACAGACTTAAAGGGAGAAATTGACAATAATACAATGATAGTAGGGAACTTTTAATACCCATCTTACATCAATGGACAGACAACCAAGACAAAAAATCAACAAGGTAACAATGGTCTTAAATGACACAATAGACAAGTTGGACTTAATAGATATCGACTTACATGACATTCCATCCCAAAAGAGCAAAATACACATCCTTTTCAAGTGCACATGAAACATTCTCCAGGATAGATCACATGCTAGGCCACAAAACAAGTTTCTCAACAAATTTAAGAGACTAGAAATTAGATTAAGCATTTTTTCCAACCACAATGGTATGAAACTAGGAATCAATTACAAAAGAAAAATGGGGAAAACACAAACAAGTGGAGACTAAACAATATGCTACTAAAAGACCAATGGGTCAAAGAAGAAATCAAAGTGGAAATCATAAAATACCTCAAGACAAATGAAAGTGGAAACACAACTTTCAAAAATCTATGGGAAGCAGGGGAGACATTCAAGATGGCAGAAGAGTAAGACGTGGAGATCACTTTCCTCCCCACAAATACAACAGAAATACAACTACATGTGGAACAACTCCTACAAAACACCTACTGAATGCTGGCAGAAGACCTTAGACTTCCCAAAAGCCAAGAAACTCCCCACGTACCTGGGTAGGGCAAAAGAAAAAAGAAAAAACAGAGACAAAAGAATAGAGACAGGACCTGCACCTCTGGGAGGCAGCTGTGAAGGAGGAAAAGTTTCCACACACCAGGAAGCCCCTTACTGGCGGAGATGGGGGGTGGTGGGGTGGAAGTCTCAAAGACAAGGAGGAGAATGCAGGAACAGGGGTGCAAAGGGCAAAGTGGAGAGATTCCTGCACAGAGTATCAGTGCCAACCAGCACTCACCAGCCTGAGAGGCTTGTCTGCTCAACCACCAAGATGGGTGGGGGTTGGGACCTGAGGCTCCAGCTTCTTCAGAGGTCAGATCCCAGGGAGAGGACTGGGGTTGGCTGCATGAACACAGCCTGAAGGGGGCTAGTGTGCCACAGCTAGCCGGGAGGGAGTTGGGGGAAAAGTCTGGACCTGCCTAAGAGGCAACAGACCATTGTTTTGGGGTGCGTGAGGAGAGGGGATTGAGAGCACCGCCTCAACAGGCTCCAGAGAGGGGCACAAGCTGCAGCTATCAGCGCAGACCCCAGAGACGGGCATGAAATGCTAAGGCTGCTGCTGCCGCCACCAAAAAGCCTGTGTGCGAGCACAGGTCACTATCCACTCCTCCCCTCCTGGGAGCCTGTGCAGCCCGCCACTGTCAGGGTCCTGTGATCCAGGGACAACTTCCCCGGGGAATAAACGGCACGCCTCAGGTTGTTGCAACATCATGCTGGCCTCTGCCGCTGCAGGCTCGCCCCACATTCCGTACCCCATCTTCCCCCCAGGCTGAGTGAGCCAGAGCGCCCTAATCAACTGCTACTTTAACCCCATTCTGTCTGGGCAGGGAACAGACGCCCTCAGGCGACCTACATGCAGAGGCGGGGCCAATCCAAAGCGGAACCCCAGGAGCTGTGCGAACAAAGAAGAGAAAGGGAAATCTCTCCCAGCAGCCTCAGGAGCAGCAGATTAAATCTACACATTCAACTTGATGTACCCTGCATCTGTGGAATACCTGAATAGACAAAGAATCAACCCAAATTTGAGGCAGTGGACGTTGGGAGCAATGATATATACATACGTTTTTTCCTTTTTCTCTTTCTGTGACTATGAGTATGTTTCCTTGTGTGATTTTCTCTGTATAGCTTTGCTTTTACCATTTGTTCTAGGGTTATGTCTGTCTGTTTTTTATGTTTGTTTGGTTGTTTTTTTCTTTTTCTAATTACTTTTTACTATTTTTTATTTTTAAAAACTATATTTTTTAAGAAACTTTATTTTGTTTTTCTTTTTCTCTTTCTTTTTTTCTCCCTTTTCTTCTGAGCCGTGCGGCTGACAGGGTCTTGGTGCTCTGGCTGGGTGTCAGGCCTGTCCCTCTGAGGTGGGAGAGCCAACTTCAGGACATTGGACCACCAGAGACGTCACAGCTCCACGTAATATCAAACGGTGAAAGTTCTCCCAGAGATCTCCATCTCAATGCTAAGACCCAGCTCCACTCAACAACCAGCAAGGTACAGTACTGGACACCCTAGGCAAAACAACTAGCAAGACAGGAACACAACCCCACCCATTAGCAGAGAGGCTGCCTAAGATAATAATAAGGTCACAGACACCCCAAAACACACCACTGGACGCTGTCCGGCCCACCAGAAAGACAAGATCCAACCTCATCCACCAGAACACAGGTACTAGTCCCCTCCACCACAAAGCCTACACAAGCCACTGAACCAACCTTAGACACTGGGGTCAGACACCAAAAAGAATGGAAAGTACGAACCTGCAGCCTGCAGAAAGGAGACCCCAAACACAATAAGTTAAGCAAAATGAGAAGACAGAGAAACACACAACAGATGAAGGAGCAAGGTAAAAACCCACCAGACCAAACAAATGAAGAGGAAATAGGCAGCCTACCTGAAAAAGAATTCAGAGTGATGATACTAAAAACGATACAAAAGCTTGTAAATAGAATGGAGAAAATAAAAGAAACGTTTAACAAGGACCTGGAAGAATGAAAGAGCAAACAAACAATGATGAACAACACAATAGATGAAATTAAAAATTCTCTAGAAGGAATCAACAGCAGAATAACTGAGGGAGAAGAACGGCTAAGTGACCTGGAAGATAAAATAGTGGAAATAACTACTGCAGAGCAGAATAAAGAAAAACAAATGAAAAGAATTGAGGACAGTCTCAGAGACCTCTGGGACAACATTAAACATACCAACATTCGAATTATAGGGGTCCCAGAAGAAAAAGAAAGGGACTGAGAAAATATTTGAAGAGATTAGAGTTGAAAACTTCCCTAATATGGGAAAGGAAATACTTAATCAAGTCCAGGAAGTGCAGAGAGTCCCATACAGGAAAAATCCAAGGAGAAACACACCAAGACACATATTAATCAAACTATCAAAAATTAAATACAAAGAAAAAATATTGAAAGCAGCAAGGGAAAACCAATGAATAACATACAAGGGAATACCCAAAAGCTTAACAGCTGATCTTTCAGCAGAAACTCTGCAAGCCAGAAGGTACTGGTAGGACATATATAAAGTGATAAAAGGGAAAAACCTACAACCAAGATTACTCTAACTAGCAAGGATCTCATTCAGATTCGACAGAGAAATTTAAAGCTTTACAGACAAGCAAACGCTAAGAGAATTCAGCACCACCAAACCAGCTGTACAACAAATACTAAAGGACTTTCTCTAGGTAAGAAACACAAGAGAAGGAAAAGATCTACAATAAGAAACCCAAAACAATTAAGAAAATGGTAATAAGAACATACACATCAATAATTACCTGAAATGTAAATGGATTAAATGCTCCAACCAAAAGACACAGACTGGCTGAATGGATACAAAAACAAGACCCGTATATATGCTGTCTACAAGAGACCCACTTCAGACCTAGGGACACATACAGACTGAAAGTGAGGGGATGGAAAAAGATATTCCATGCAAGTGGACATCAAAAGAAAGCTGGAGTAGCAATTCTCATATCAGACAAAATAGACTTTAAAATAAAGACTACTACAAGAGACAAAGAAGGACACTACATAATGATCAAGGGATCAATCCAAGAAGAAGATTTAACAATTGTAAATATTTATGTACCCAACACAGGAGCACCTCAATACATAAGGCAAATGCTAACAGCCATAAAAGGGGAAGTCGACAGTAACACACTCATAGTAGGGGACTTTTAACACCTCACTTTCACCAATGGACAGATCATCCAAAATGAAAATAAATAAGGAAACACAAGCTTTAAATGATACACTAAACAACATGGACTTAATTGATATTTATAGGAATTCTATCCAAAAGCAACAGAATACACTTTCTTCTCAAGTGCTCATGGAACATTCTCCAGGATAGATCATATCTTGGGTAACAAATCAAGCCTTGGTAATTTGAGGAAAATTGAAATCGTATCAAGTATCTTTTCTGACCACAATGCTATGGTCAATCAAAGGAAAAATTCTGAAAAAATACACACACAAGGAGAAAAAATAATAAACTACCAAGTAAACAAGATATCACTGAAGAAATCAGAGGAAATCAAAAAATACATAGAAACAAATGACCATGGAAACACGATGACCCAAAACCTATGGGATGCAGCAAAAGCAGTTCTAAGAGAGAAGTTTATAGCAATACAATCCTACCTCAAGAAGCAAGAAACATCGCAAATAAACAACCTAACCTTACCTAAAGGAATTAGGAAAAGGAGAACCCAAAAAACCCAAAGGTAGCAGAAGGAAACAAATCATAAAGAGCAGATCAGAAAGAAATGAAGGAAATGATAGCAAAGATCAATAAAACTAAAAGCTGGTTCTTTGAGAAGATGAACAAAATTGATAAACCATTAGCCAGACTCATCAAGGAAAAAAGGGAGAAGACTCCAATCAACAGAATAAGAAATGAAAACGGAGAAGTAACAACTAACACTGCAGAAATACAAAGGATCATGAGAGATTACTACAAGCTACTATATGCCTATAAATTGGACAACCTGGAAGAAATGGACAAATTCTTAGAAAATCACAACCTTCTGAGACTGAACAAGGAAAAAAGAGAAAATATAAACAGACCAGTCACAAGCACTGAAATTGAGACTGTGATTAAAAATTTTCCAACAAACAGAAGCCCAGGGCCAGATGGCTTGACAGACGAATTCTATCAAACATTTAGAGAAGAGCTAACACCCATCCTTCTCAAACTCTTCCACAATATAGCAGAGGGAGGAACATTCCCAAACTCATTCAACGAGGCCACCATCACTATGATACCAAACCAGACAAAGATGTCACAAAGAAAGAAAACTACAGGCCAATATCACTGAACATAGATACAAACATCCTCAACAAAATACTAGCAAGCAGAATCCAACAGCACATTAAAAGGATCATACACTATGATCAAGTGGGGTTTATCCCAGGAATGCAAGGATTCTTCAATATACGCAAATCAATCAACATGATGCACCATATTAACAACTTGAAGGATAAAAACAATATGATCATCTCAATTTTGACAAAATTCAACACCCATTTATGATTTAAAAAAACCCTCCAGAAAGTAGGCATAGAGGAAACTTTCTTCAACATAATAAAGGTCATACATGACAAACCCACAGCAAACATCATCCTCAATGGTGAAAAGCTGAAACCATTTCCACTAAGATCAGGAATAAGACAAGGTTGCCCACTCTCACCACTTTTATTCAACATAGTTTTGGAAGATTTAGCCACAGCAATCAGAGAAGGAAAAGAAATAAAAGGAACCCAAATCGGAAAAGAAGAAGTAAAGCTGTCACTGTTTGCAGATGACATGATACTATACATAGAGAATCCTAAACATGCTACAAGAAAACTACTAGAGCTAGTCAATGAATTTGGTTAAGTAGCAGGATAGAAAATTAATGCACAGAAATCTCTTGCATTCCTATACACTAATGATGAAAAATCTGAAAGAGAAATTAAGGAAACACTCCCATATATCATGACAACAAAAAGAATAAAATACCTAGGAATAAACCTAACTAAGGAGACAAAGGACCTGTATGCAGAAAACTATAAGACACTGATGAAAGAAATTGAAGATGATACAAACAGATGGAGAGATATACCATATCCTTGGATTGGAAGAATCAACATTGTGAAAATGAGTCTACTACCCAAAGCAATCTACAGATTCAATGCAATCTCTATCAAACTACCACTGGCATTTTTCACAGAACTAGAACAAAAAATTTCACAATTTGTATGGAAACACAAAAGACCCTGAATAGCCAAAGCAATCTTGAGAAAGAAAAACGGAACTGGAGGAATCAGGTTCCCTGACTTCAGACTATACTACAAAGCTACAGTAATCAAGACAGTATGGTACTGCCACAAAAACAGAATTATAGATCAATGGAACAGGATAGAAAGCCCAGAGATAAATGCACACCCATATGGTCACCTTATCTTTGATAAAGGAGGCAAGAATATACAATGGAGAAAAGACAGCCTCTTCAATAAGTGGTGCTCGGAGAACTGGACAGCTACATGTAAACGAATGAAATTAGAACACTTCCTAACACCATACACAAAAATAAACTAAAGACCTAAATGTAAGGCCCGACATCATCAAACTCTTAGAGGAAAACATAGGCAGAACACTCTATGACATGAATCGCAGCAAGATCTTTTATACTCACCTCCTAGAGAAATGAAAATAAAAAGAAAAATAAACAAGTGGGACCTAATGAAACTTCAAAGCTTTTGCACAGCAAAGGAAACCACAAACAAGACGAAAAGACAAACTTCAGAATGGGAGAAAATATTTGCAAAGAAGCAACTGACAAAGGATTAATCTCCAAAACATACAAGCAACTCATGCAGCTCAATATCAAAAAAACAAACAACCCAATCCAAAAATGGGCAGAAGACCTAAATAGACATTTCTCCAAAGAAGATATACAGATTGCCAACAAACACATGAAAGAATGCTCAACATCATTAATCATTAGAGAAATGCAAATCAAAACTACAATGAAATATCATCTCACACAGGTCAGAATGGCCATCATCCAAAAATCTACAAACAATAAATGCTGGAGAGGGTGTAGAGAAAAGGGAGTCCTCTTGCACTTTTGGTGGGAGTGTAAATTGATACAGCCACTAAGGAGAACAGTATGGAGGTTCCTTCAAGAACTACAAATAGAACTACCATACGCCCAGCAATCCCACTACTAGACATACACCCTGAGAAAACCATAATTCAAAAAGAGTCATGTACCAAAATGTTCATTGCAGCTCTATTTACAATAGCCAGGTCATGGAAGCAACCTAAGTGTCCAATGACAGATGAATGGATAAAGAAGATGTGGCACATATATACAATGGATTATTACTCAGACATAAAAAGAAATGAAATTGAGTTATTTGTAGTGAGGTGGATGGACCTAGAGTGTGTTGTACAGAGTGAAGTAGCTGAGAAAGAGAAAAACAAATTCTGTATGCTAACACATATATATGGAATCTAAAAAAAAAAAAGGTTCTGAAGATCCTAGGGGCAGGACAGGAATAAAGACGCAGACCTAGAGAATGGACTTGAGGACACGGGGAGGGGGAAGGGTAAGCTGGGACAAAGTGAGAGAGTGGCATGGACATATATACACTACCAAATGTAAAATAGACAGATAGTGGCAAGCAGCCACATAGCACAGGGAGGTCAGCTCAGTGCTTTGTGACCACCTAGAGGGGTGGGATAGGGAGGGTGGGAGGGAGATGCAAGAGGGAGGAGAATGGGGATGTATGTATATGTATAGCTAATTCACTTTGTTATAATGCAGAAACTAACACACCATTGTAAAGCAATTATACTCCAATAAAGATGTTTAAAAAAATCTATCG
The DNA here is from genome assembly GCF_949774975.1 of Lagenorhynchus albirostris. NCBI lineage: Eukaryota > Metazoa > Chordata > Mammalia > Artiodactyla > Delphinidae > Lagenorhynchus > Lagenorhynchus albirostris. The sequence goes on from NC_083116.1 coordinate 18,469,564, forward strand.
GAAGCAGCAAATGCAGTTCTAAGAAGCAAGTTTATAGTGACAAAAGCCTTCCTCAAGAAAAAAAAATCTCCTACAGCCTAACCTACAATCTAAAGGAATAGAAATAGAACAAACAAAGCTGAACGTCAGCAGAAAAAAGGAAATAATAAAGATCATAGAAAAAATAAATAAAATAGAGCCTAAGTAACAATAGAAAAAAATAAATGAAACTAAGACTTGCTGTTTTGACAAGATAAACAAAGTGATAAACCTCTACTAAGAGGAAAAGAGGACCACAATAAAACAAAATACAAAATGAAAGAGAAGAAATTACAAGTGATACCACAGAGGTACAACAAATCATAAGAGAGTACTACCAACAGTTATATGCCGATAAATTGGATATCTAGAAGAAATGTACAAATTTCTAGAAACATGCAACCTGCAAAGGCTGAATTAAGAAGAAACGGAGAATTTACAGACTGATCACTACTAGTGCAACTGAATTTGTAATAAGAAAAACTCCCAGCAAACAAAAATTCAGGATTGGATGCCTTCATAGGGTAATTCTACTAAACATATAAGGAAGAGCTAATACCTATCCTTCTTAAACTATTCCAAAAAACTGAAGAGGATGGAACACTCCCAAATTCGTTCTGCAAGGTCACCACTACTGTGATACCAAAACCATACAGAAACACTATAAGAAAAGTTTAGGACAATATCGTTGATAAATACAGATTCAAAAATCCTCAACAAAATATTAGCAAACCAAATACAACACTTAAAATGATAATACACCATGATCAAGTGGGATTTATTCCAGGGATGCAAGATTGGTTCAATATTTGCAAATCAATCACTGTAATATATCACACTAACAATAGTAAGGATAAAGATCAAATGATCATCTCAATAGATGCAGAAAAAGCTTTTGACAAAGTTCAACATCCATTCATGATAAATACTCTCATCAAAGTTGGTACAGAGGGAACACACATCAACATAATAAAGGTAATTTATGACATACCCACAGGTAAAATCATACTCAATGGTAAAAATCTGAACATCTTTCCTCCAAAATCAGGAACAAGACTAGGATGCCCACTCTCACCACTTATTTTTTTAACGTCACATGGCCATATGTTTTTTTAAAAACATTTATTTTATTCACTTCTTTTTTTTTTTTTTTTTTGGCTGTGTGGGGTCTTCGTTGTAGCACGCAGGCTTCTCTCCAGTTGTGGCATGCGGGTTTTCTCTCTCTATTTGTGGTGTGTGGGCTCTGTAATTGTGGTGTGTAGGCTCCAGAGCTCATGGACTCTGTAGTGTGCAGGCACACGGGCTCTCTCATTGAGGTGCACCAGCTCAGAAGTTGTGGCACACAGGCTTAATTGCCCCGTGGCATTTGGGATCTTAGTTCCCCAGCCAGGGATTGAACCCACATCCCCTGCATTGGAAGGCAGATTCTTTACCACTGGACCACCAGGGAAGTCCCTCTCACCACTTCTAACATAGTATTGGAAGTCCTAGCCACAGCAATCAGATAAGAAAAAGAAATAAAAGGCATCTAAGTTGGAAGGAAAGAAGTAAAAACTGTTACTACAATATTTGCAGATGACATGAGACTTTATGTAGAAAACCCTAAAGTCTCCACCAAAAAAATAAATAAATAACATAGTTAAGTTACAGGATACAAAATTGTATACAGAAATCTGTTGCTTTCTATACACTACTAATGAACTATCAAAAAAAGAAATTAAAGAAGCGATACCACTTAAAACTGTATCAAAAAGAATAAAACACCTAGTAATAAATTTAACCTAGGAGGTGAAACTCCTATACTCTGAAAACTATAAAACATTGATAAAGGAAACTGAAGATGATACAAAGAAATGGAAAGATATCCTGTGTCATGCACTGGAAGAATTGCTATTGTTAAAATGTCTATATTACCCAAAGCAATCTATAGATTTAATGCAGTCCCTATCAAAATATCCATGACTTTTTTTTTATAGAACTAGAACAAATCCTAAAATTTATATGGAACCACAAAAGACCCTGAGTAGCCAAAACAATCTTGATAAAAAAGAGCAAAGGTGGGCTTCCCTGGTGGCGCAGTGGTTGAGAGTCCGCCTGCCAATGCAGGGGACATGGGTTCGTGCCCCGGGCCGGGAGGATCCCACATGCCACGGAGCGGCTGGGCCCGTGAGCCATGGCCACTGAGCCTGTGTGTCTGGAGCCTGTACTCCGCAATGGGAGAGGCCACAACAGTGAGAGGCCCACGTACCGCAAAAAAAAAAAAAAAAAAAAAAGAGCAAAGGTGGAGTATCATGCTCCCTGACTTCAGACTGTACTACAAGTCTACAGTAATCAAAACAGTATGGTACTGGAATGAAAACAGACACACAAGTCAATGGAACAGAATAGAGGGCCCAGAAATAAACCCACACATTTATGGTCAATTTGACAAAGGAGACAAAAATATACAATGAGGAAAAGATAGTCTCTTCAATAAGTGGTGCTGGAAAATTGGACAGCTACATGTAAAAGAATGAAATTAGAAAATTTTTCTCACACCACATACAAAAATAAACTCGAAAGGGATTAAATACTTAAATGTAAGACTGGAAACTATAAAACTCCCAGAAGAAAACAAACATAGCAGATCACTCTTTGACATAAGTCATAGTATTTTTTTTAGATCTGTCTCATCAGGCAAAGGCAATAAAAGCAAAAATAAACAAATGGGATGTAATTAAATTTAAAAGCTTTAGCACAGCAAAGGAAACCACTGATAAAAAGAACAGGCAATCTACTGAGTGGGAGAAAATATTTGTAAATGATATAACTGATAAGGGGTTAATATCCAAAATATATAAATAGCTCATCAACTCAATATCAAAAAAACAAACAACCTGATTTAAAAATGGGGAAAGGACCTGAATATACATTTTTCCAAAGAAGACATACAGATGGCCAACAGGCGTATGAAAAGATGCTCAACACCACTAATCATCTGGGAAATGCGAATCAAAGCCACAATGAGATATTACCTCACACCTGTCAATATGGCTATCATCAAAAAGACCACAAATAACAAATGTTGGCGAGGATGTTAAGAAAATGGAACCCTTGTACACTGTTGGTGGGAATGTAAATTGGTGCAACCACTATGGCAAACAGTTTGGAGGTTCTTCAAAAAACTAAAAATAGAACTACCATATGATCCAGCAATCCCACTCCTGGGTATATATCTGAAGATAACAAAAACATTAATTGAAAAAGATATATGTACCCCAACGTTCAGAGAAGCATTCTTTAAAATAGTCAAAATATGGAAACAACCCAAGTGTCCATCAATAGATGAATGGATAAAGAAGATGTGGTATATGTATCCAATGGAATATTACTCAGCCATCAAAAAGAATGAAGTTTTGCCATTAGCAACAACATGGATAGACCTGGAAATGGATGGACTTAGTGAAATAAGTCAGAGAAAGATGAACAGCATATGTTATCACTTATATGTGAAATCTAAAATCTAAAACAAATAAATATATATAACAAAACAGAAATAGACTCACAGATATAGAGAATAAACTAGTGGTTACCAGTGGTGAGAGGGGCTAGGGAGGGGCAAGATAAGGGTAGGGGATTAAGAGGTACAAACTACTATGTATAAGCAACAAGGATATATTGTATAGTTCAGGGAATTATAGCCATTATTTTGTAATAACTTTAAATGAAGTATAGTCTATAAAAATACTGAATCACTATGTTGTACACCTGAAACTATTATAATATTATAAATCAACTATAATTTTAAAAAAAGAAAAGAAAAGGAAAGTCAGGGGCAGATGGAAGAAGGCTTCTTGTATACTTAAATCACAGAATTAGAGGGCTGGAAGAACTCTCTTAAAGGCTTTCTAAGTACTCTCCAGTCCTGGCTACACATTAGAATCACCAGTACATCTTTTAAAATGCAGATACATAGGCCTCATTCCAAAACTACTGATTCAGAATCTCTGACACTAGGGCCCATGAATCAGTATTTGTTTAAAAAAGTACTCCAAACTATTTTTTATCTAGTCATTTTGGCACCAGTCTTAAAATCAGCATTTAGGAACCACTGAGCAGATAGATCTGAAATTTGAATCCTTCATTATAGGGAACTCATTATCCCTATTTTTCCCAGGCAAGCATGTGGCTCTCTTCTAACTCTGCACACTAAAAGTGGACATCTTGGAGATTAAAATAAAACCAAGAGGACTTTGGTATTTACATATACATACCTATATTTTAAAAATTAAGTCCTGCTATACTCATTCTAAGGACACCTCGAATAAAACTGTAAATGTAACATTTACCCAAACTCATGCAACATATCCCATACTCCTTATGTATGTATTCTTGAATAATTTTTACCCAATACAGTCTATGTAATAATAGGGTATATAATAAGTTATGATGTATTTGATGGCCATTTTGAGTTAACAGTCAATATTGACAAAGAGTAAAAGTTTAGGTCTAGTTAGCTTCTAGAAAATGGGTACAAACTGTGGAGGGGGGTGTAGGGGCAAAAAAATTTTTCCTCAGCCCTCTTAGGGCCTCTGCCTAGGTTTGAAACTTAAACTAAGACAGATGAACAGAAGAAAAGAATATAATTTAATAAAAGTTTTAAATGACACTGGAACCTCCATATGGAAATGAAGACTGAAAGAAATGGTTAAACCTGTGTGTTTTTATGCTAAGTTTGATGAAGAGTGGAACGTCGGGGAAAGAGTGATTGGGCAAAGGGTATGAGCTAAATACAGCAAACTGTGGGAAACTTAGCAACGCCTGTTTGTTCCGATTCTTTTTGGCGCCACCTTGTCTTTGGAGATAAGGATGCTCCTTTCCTCTGGGCATAGGGAGAGCACCTCTCAAATGAGAGTTTTCTGACCTGCTTCAAGGCAGCAGTGTGGGGGAGGTCTTTCTCAAACTCCTTCAACTTAAAATATTCAACATGCCAAAGTGCGTATTTTGGGGTTAGTGTGTCCTGAACCCCATCAGGGGACATTAAGAATAGGTGATTAGAAGAAACAAGAAAACTGTAGGCCAAATTAGAATTAGTCTTGGGGTTCTAGCAGTATGAAGACCTGGAAAGCCAAAGGTAGGAAAGAACCAAAGATAAAGAATCTAGTTTCTTTGAATCTGAGGTAGCTATGTAAGCCCTCTAGTCTGGAACTGAAAGTGAAAACATAATAGATTCAGAAAAAAGAAGATAGATTTCTCAGAGGTTTTTACCAAGAAGGGTTGAGTTCAGGTGAAAGAACCTTCAGAAACCGAGAACCAAAGTCAGCAAGGCTGACCTCAAACTAGGTTTTGCACTTGCCTCCCAACCTTAGTAAAATCCATACTATGAGTGCTCTTGACTATAAAATACATTTTGCACTTTACAAAGAATCATCTGTGTATTGGCCTATCAGTGACTCACTAATGAGGAGGGGCACACAGGAAATTATGAGCAAAGAATGTGCTAATGCTATCAAGGCTTAGAAAGGAATATCTCTTACTCATTCCAGCCTCTCAAGTGGTAACAACCAGAAGGGATCTGCAATGAACTCAGGATGCCCTGACAATCACAGAGAGTAACTAAAAACATTAGCTTAACAATGTACTAAAAACTAGAGATATACCCAGTTAGCTGTCTCTTTAAGTTGCTCAGATTAGTTCTCCTAAGTTAAAGAGGAAATATTTTTCTAGATTACTTCCACGTCTGTACTATTACATGTCATTTAACAATATGGAATGCATAGAAATATAAGTCTTTCTCTAGTGGTTCCATAAGCCTCAAATTCAATTCGTTTTATTATGGTATGTTAAGATTTTTCAAATGCCCTATGAACACTGCCTCAAAAGTCTGTTGCGTGCTTCCTAATCAAGATATTGCCAGAAGAAAAAAGGGAAAGATTAAAAATCAACAGCCATCTACCCCTTAACACTACTTGCGTTCAATACCACAGGACACTATCTGTCTTTTTAAAGTGCTATATATGATCTAAGCACAATTGACTTCTCTCTGGATAGAACCATAACAGTCATAGGCATTTAGAGCTGTAAGGAAATTGTCATTTAATGCAACTCCTTATCACCACCGTCAGCAACAAGCATTTATTGTTTGCCTGCTGTGTCCTAGGTTAATACCACCAAACAGAAGCTGCGAAATTTAAGGCCATTTATGTCAAAATGATGGTAGATGTAGGGAGAGATTAAAAACGGAAACAGAAATCCTGGAATTAAAATAATTATAGAATCTCTGAGATGAACAGGAATTTAGCAAAGAATGAATTTAGCAGGATAAAAGGAATTTAGATTGATCCAAAATGTATTTTTACAGGGAGAAAAACTGTAGTCTAGAGAGGTTACAAATTGTTCAGTGATATAAGGCAATTAACTAGTGGCAAAGCTCAAACTTGAGCCCGTCTCCTGACTCTTAAGTCTAAGTTTCTTTCACTACAGCTTGTAACCTAAACTATACCCTTTTGCTATAAAACCAAAATTATTTTCCATCATGAACAGATCACACAGCTATCCAATGTCTACATACTAATATCCCTACATTTAAAGAAATTGAAAAAAAAAGAATTTGAAAAAAATTTAAACTTAGAAGAATTTGAAAAAATTTAAAATAGGACTTTCCTATTCTTTGAATACGATTTCTTATAATTTTTGAACGACTATGCAATTGACTGATCCCTGTATATAGGCACAATTACCAAACAGTTCATATTAGAGCCGTACAGTATGTAATCTTGACTTTCTGACAAGGTTACTATACTTGGACCATTTTTCCATGTCAATAACTAGACTGGATTGGGGTAGCCTCTAAAGTGTGGGAGGCAAGGTAGCAATGGTATTCTATACCATGATTCCCATAGGACCCAATGTCCGGAAGCCAACAGCTCCAATTCCAGCTTTATCAGTGATTTATTGTAGACTTCAGTAACCATTGACACTAAGGTTTTCAGTTCTGTTCAGAAAAAAGACCCTCAAACTGATGAAATTATCCAAGAATAAAGACAATACTTTTGTGCTAGGTTTTATATAGGCATAGAATTGTTCAAATGACCATGTGAATACTCAGATTACTTTAATAATGAGAAGGATAAAGCAAACTCCTCATAAATTTTTCTAAATTTTTGAAGAATGTGATGTTAGCAGAGTATTTCTCTACCTTACCTCAGGTTCATATTACAAGTATCTGATGAAATTTTATGGAAATCTTAAGAGACCTCTGTGATTTATATTTATGAAGTAAAATATTTAGCTTCACTACATTTTGCATATAACAGAATAAGAACTAAGATCAAAATTAATTATGTCTGTATGTGTTTCAAATTAAACAGAAGAATTGAGCTTAAAGTCAAATCTCTTGAGGTGGTCAGTCGTTTGAGTTTGTATTTCCATGTCTGTGAGAGCTCAAAATACTTGTATAAAGAAAATGTTCCTAGTTAACCTATTCTTATTGAATACCCACATCTCTCAAAGGTAATTATAACTTGCTTTTGCAACATAAAGTAGAAGTCAAATTATTTGATTTTATGTACATAATGACATAAATGAAATGTAGTCAGAGATATAGTTAAAACAGCCCTGGGCTTCCTTGTGGTCTTCAGACAGCATTTTCTAAACTCACAGTTGAGTCCTTGTCTTTACTCACCCACTTAAAAGGCAGTTTAAAGATGGATGAGGCAGCAACAAGGCAGCCCTGGTTGTAATAGCAAAGCATAAAGTCAACAATTTAAACTTTCAGCAATACTGTGCACAGCAACAAGAAAAATGTGCTCATACGGCAAAAATAAAATTAAATTTATAAGTACTTTTTCATCTTCCCTTTATTATTCCTGTTTTTTGGGGGGTTTTAATTTATTTATTTTTGCCTGTGTTGGGTCTTCGTTGCTGTGCGCAGCCTTTCTCTCTAGTTGAGGCGAGGGGGGCTACTCTTTGTTGTGGTGCGTGGGCTTCTCATTGCAGTGGCTTCTCTGGTTGCGGAGCATGGGCTCTAGGCATGCGGGCTTCAGTCATTGTGGCTCACGGGCTCCAGAGCACAGGCTCAGTAGTTGTGGCGCACGGGCTTAGTTGCTCCGCAGCATGTGGGATCTTCCCAGACCGGGGCTCAAACCCATGTTCCCTGCATTGGCAGGCTGATTCTTAACCACTGCGCCACCAGGGAAGCCCTATTATTCCTGTTTGTAAATGCACCTCATTAGCAAAAATACTTAGAATGCAAATATTTTAGTAAAGGATAACTCTGTTGAAATTATTACAAAAGATTTTGACATAGCTGTTTGAAGAGTTTCACCTGATTAATAATTCTGAGTCTACTTCATCTTTAAGAACAAAAGAAAAATTTATAATATTCCTTCATCTTAATTCCTCCTACTCAAGAGAGGATAAGAGAAGAGCTTCCTCTGCCCCCTAAGTTGCATTCTTCTTTTTACCCAACCTCAGATCAGAGGAAAAGAACAATGAAGTAAGCAGGACACATTCTGGGATGTGAAGAATGCAATTCTTTACATAAGTTTGCAGGACAGTCCAATGTACAATCCGGTAAAGAAGAATGAAACATTTCTTTGATTCTATTGTCACTTTACCACATGCCACATTTTTCTCAACAAAGCTGAACTACAGAAAGACTGAGAAGAAATTTAATTATAGCTTCCTCCATCTTAGAAATCCTCAAGCAAGAAACAAAGTCATAACAGGCAGCACTTTTATTAGCTCCATTTCCCAGATCTTTAAATTCCTATTATTTTAATTGAGAGTAGAAATGTCAGATTATTTTGTTCAGCCAGGTAAATCACCTTTGGATCTAAGACCTCTTAAATTAAAGGAAATAACTAATTTTGTCTTTTTGACTAACTCTCTGGGAGCTGAAGTTCCCTTAAACCTTTAATTATATCCATAGGTAAAGGGAAGGAAACATCCTGCAAACAATCACATTCTTCTTTCAATAACCAAAAGTCAAGGCTATCATCAAAATAAATGCTGGACGCAGATTCCATTGCATCATTTAGCTCATTTCTCTCTGACCTCACAGCCATTCCAAAGGAAAAAAGGAGATCTGGTTTCTTATAAGTATTACAGAGGTAAACAGCAGAAAGGTCAGGCAAAATTGGCATAATTTTGCTTATCCCAGAAATTACACGAAATCAGCGATTAAATGTCGGCTTCACCATCTGTATAATGAGGGAGAGAGGTGGGCTCAGGGAACTGTTAAGTCCCTTACTGTTCTGACACTGTGAATTAGTGAAGCATTAGAAGCCAAATCCCTTTGTTCCCCTCCTTCTATCACTAGCAGTTGCCAACTCTAGTTTTGAAGCAATCATTAAGGTAAGGGATGAACTGGCATTGGCCACATGGCCAACTCTACAGTGGTATACAATGGCTCAAATGAAAAGTATATACTATCCCATTGTTCCAGTAAGAAATTCAGAATTAGAGTAGGCTGCATTCAAGTTCCAACTCTCTGATACTATAATGAAGCAGGCTCAGAAGCCAAGGATGGATGGATAAAGAGTAGCAGAGTGAACTACAATCCAGACTGACCTCTGGCCCCTCACACTGGCCATGGCCCATTATACATGAGCGACTGCTCCAAGGAAGACAAGGGGAGCCAGGAGTTCAGCTCATACAGGACCTAAGGTTATATTCGTCTTCCTCTTCTTTTAATTGTAAATTCATTCAGAAAGTAAAGTGGCATGCAGAAACGAATGCAGTTATATTTGCCCATATACAGAACTAGAACATCCAACAAAACTAAAGGACCAAAGGGAAAATTTCAGGGATATCTTACCATATCTCAAACCCAATGCTTCAGTAAGTAGTAGCTTAGACGTACAAACAAATGCAATGTTCCACTGGGGCACAATTCTACTTTCTTATGTTTGAGCCTTTAGGCCATGCCATTTTCGCAGTCAACAACACCCTACATCTCCTCTGGAAATCCACATCTCTAATTAAAACAAACAAACAAAAAACCACCTTCCGAACTCCCCAGGGGAACCTGATCACCCAAACAAATTCCATTGTTTCACCCTCTGCCCTCCCACAGCCCTTTGCTTGAGCCTCCGTTACAGCACGCATTTCATTATTTTTGCATTCTCTTTCATTGCCATGACTTTTCTACTGCTATTTTCTAATGAGTAAGCTCATTGAGGTTGGGGCTCTATCTCACTAAGCACCAGGTACCCTCACAGCACCCAGTACAGTCCTTCGTATACTGTGGCTCTTGAATGTTTTTAGGGTGCTTACCTGGGGGCCCTCCTAAGATGAAATCTTTGGCATGAGGTTATCCTTCCATTTGCAATTTGAATTGACTTTCAGTACAAGGAAGATTACATTCAATAAACTGAAGGATGTTAAAATAGATATGAGATTCTAAGTCAATCCCTACTCTCACATGTGATTGACATAATAAAAACTTTCCAAAGTGACAACTTTGAGTTTTTTCCTTTCTACTGGGGAGCTCTTTGGGTTGCAAAACAGCAATTCTTTTTTTTTTTTACATCTTTATTGGAGTATAATTGCTTTACAATGGGGTGTTAGTTTCTGCTTTATAACAAAGTGAATCAGTTATACATATACATATGTTCCCACATCTCCTCCCTCTTGCATCTCCCTCCCTCCCACCCTCCCTATCCCACCCATCCAGGTGGTCACAAAGCACCGAGCTGATCTCCCTGTGCTATGCGGCTGCTTCCCACTAGCTACCTATTTTATGCAAAACAGCAATTCTTGAAATAATATGGAGCTATACTCTAAGGAGAGTTGGTAGGAACCATACACACAAGGATGCACCTCAGTGGCATATGGAAATCTGATTCTGGAAGCACATCTGTAATCACTATTAAACAGAGCCACATGACTACTGTATGTCCTAGAGAGTCTCGCATGATGTCATACATTAATGCAAAGATTAGAGGCCTCAAAGAGCTACAGTCTATGTATCACTCTGCCGAACATTTCTTTTAATTTAGTTGGGCTGAACACATATAGAAATGCACAATTCGATCAAGGATCGGGTTTAACCATAAACATTAAGGTTAAAGTTAAAGGGATTATTACTGACTAGACAGGATACTGTATAAATATGGCTTGGGATTGATAACAAGCTCTAACTATAAAATACTCATTTGGAAAGGAAGACAAGGCTATACAATGAGAGGAAGACAAAGATTCTGCTAATATATAAATGATAAAATGGGCCATTATTTAATCAAACCCACACAGGGCACTTTAACATGATGGACACTGAGAGCCTCATTTTATGCTATCCATACTAGAGGCAAAATTAAAGGATGTCATTCTAGCACTTTCAGAAATAAACACCTTTGGATAGAATCTAAGGCAGAGGCCCCTTATAGCAAATATCAAACTATCACGGATAATGTTATAATGAATCTTCAACACACTTATTAAAATGCATTGAATTAAAACAAAATTGATTTGCTCACTGTCTATCTTCCTTCTCAATGTGGAACTCCAATTAAAATCAATAGGTTTGAAACTTGTAAGCACAGCACTAAATTATTAACACCATGAGTTCTTTTAGAAAATTAACACTGAAAAAGTGGAATTTTACATAGACTTACCTTTTCATTCTTCATGAGAAAGTGGTTGCAGTATAATTTCCTTCCAACATTTCCCTCTTTAATCAAATCTATACTTTGAATGAATTTAATCAAATAGTATTTGCAAGGAGTTACCCAATGGAATCTTAGGACTAAGGAAATTTATCTCTTGGGTCCTGCTGGCTTTAACATTCTTTGATCCCAAGAAAATGATACCGATGGCATGATGTGTCAATAGCAAAAATTTTAATCTTGGCCAGCCCTAAGAATGGAGCAGAGAGGAGATTATAGAATGCTCTGAAAGAATGTTCCCTAATTTCTCAACAATCCATTTCCCACTTTTCATTTCCCCAAAGTGAAAAATATCATCACAATGTGTGTTTATGTGTGTGTATGGGTGCATGGCTAAAAGAATAATGTTTATTATTTTTTACGACCTATCTACTTCTTTAAAAGAATTGGAGCAGTGCATTAATAAATAGGAATGCACTCAGAAACGAAGTAAAGTGGGATGTGTATGTGTAACTGTTGTACCTGAAAACCTAAGCTAAGAAGAACTACTACAAGGGAGTATAAAGTAGTTCTGTGCCCCGCACCATGATACACTCAACATCTATGAGAAATCAGCTCACATCAACAAATTTGTTACATTAACAAAACAGGGTCTGGATTTCAACATCCTCACTGATAAGGATTTTGTCATCAGTATTCCCTTTCCTTTGCACAGGGGGTACCAGTTCATTTGAAAAAAAGAAGTCCTAAATATTTCCAGTTTCCCATAGAATTTCAGCTTAGAGAACTCTTCTTCTTTTTATTATAAATTAATCTCTGCCTAGAGTTCATCAGCTTTTCCTGAACTAAAGTTTCTCAAACCCATCTCCATCCTACCCTACACCCCACTGTCAATAACATTTGTGAATGTTCTAATCCCTATCCCTAAAGGTACAGATTCATCAGTTTTTAATCCCCATTGATTTGTGCTGACATTGCTGAAATCTATTCATGTCACCAAAGCACAATATTAGAAAAATAAATTTTCAAATAAAGGGGAAAATGCTACTGAAATTATGAGATACCTACTAATATGAGTTGAATTTTTTAATTTTTAAGAAATACCATTATAAACATAAGGCTGTTTACATATTCTCCATAAAACCATGGCTAAGGTAATATATTTTAGTAGTTGGAATAGATGGTCCTGTTCACTTTGCAATCAACTTAACGAAACTGTAATTCTCCAATAAGGATAATCAACATCCAGTACCAAATTTGAATACATGTACAAAATCTGATTTTGTCCTCCAAAAAATATGCTATACAATCTGTTTAGAAACTTTAAAGGACCATAGGGTTTTAGAACTGGAAGTGATCTTTATAAAATACTTGGCGGTTTTGATTTTATAATGAGTGATTTCTAGCTGGGGATGGGGTGGGGGGGGCAATGACAAACAAGTAACCTCAGGATGCAGACAAATGGCAAAGTTCCTTAATTAGTTTTTGAACTGCCATAGCGAAAATAATCTTGATGAGCAATTCAAAGTAATTAGAATGCTTTGAACAGTATGCTACCCAAAAAGATCTGTGATCTACAACTTGAGCTGACTGGTACCCTATCATTTTACAGCCCTAACCAGAGATAAAGTACCATTCACCAAACAAATCTTTATGGCCCTCCCCAAAAGGACCCACAGAAGATTTTGAAAAACACAACCTTAGAAGTCCATTTGTCTTTTCTTGTCTTGCCTAATTTCATTCCCTTCCTTTCTTTCCCTTCTTCCCACCCAGTCTTAAAGCCAGCTCAGCCATCCAGCGATGCCTTTCCTAACCATCTCAGAAGCCTCACTTGACTCATCCATCCTAGGAATTTCTGACAGGTTAGTAGGGAGCCACTGAAAGCTTTTAGCAGATGAGTGAAAAAATAAAGTCTGTGTTTCAGGTAGTTTCATTATTTCTGCACATTGCCTTGGAAAGTTGTCAGCACAGCTTTCCAAGTGTATTTAGTGACAGAGGCCAGAATGGCATGATAAAAGAAGGGATGATGTCTGACATTTCCCAAGAAAAAAACACTGCTAGAACTTCATGATTAACTGAATATGGAGATAAAGGAAATCAGCAGCAAATTACAGATAATTCCTGCTGGTCTTTTTCTCCCTTGATAATTTTGTGATTGACCAATATATGTTTTATGGCTGATGGCACCTCTCCCACTAAATCAAGTAGTTAAGTGGCATTTGGTAGAGCCTAATTACTTCATATGCTATGATCTAATCATTTTAATGCAGTTTTGATTAAGTACTATTCTCCTTACTGCTGACAAGGTACCTGAGATGCTAATTGTAGGGTGAAGACACTTATTCAGTACAAGGAGGAAACAAATGTGATTATATCTGACGCCTAATTCTCTCTATTCACTTTCCTTCTCTAATAGATATAGCTCCTTAATTTAAAATAGTGATAAAAGCAATCAGTGCCCTTCCTCATAGTCCTATAAAATTCAGTCACTTTTATTTTTTTGCTATAGAAACTAAGAAAAATATTAAAATATATTTGTATATACATACACATAATTTATCGTTCATTTTCTGTTACCAACAGAACTTTCTATATCACTCAACCGTTAAAATTTTTGTCTAGAAAACAAATAAAAATGTATTTCCCTATTAACTATGATCTGGAGTCTTTCCTTGAATTAAGCATTACAATAATGGGACCAATATACAAGTCAGTTACCTCAAAAAGAGAAACTTTCCTATTATCTTACTGTATACCTAATCCCAGAGAAAATACTATATAATGCTTCCTTTTTTTAGATCAGCAATTCTCAATGAGGTTCCACACCCTAAGACAGGGCTTGGCAAACTTTTTCTGTAAAGGGCCACGCAGTCAATGTCTTAAAGGCTTTGTGGGCCAGGTACAGTCTCCGGTCTCTGTCATATATTCTTTTTTAACAACTCTTTAAAATGTAAAAAAAAAATTTCTTTTTAGCTTTCAGGCTACACACAGACTGCAGGCAGGATTTGGCCCTTGGCTATAGTTTGCCAACTGCTGCTCTAAGGAATCTACTGTGTGTAATAAATAAACTCCTCTCTAGTGCATCTAGAATGGTTTTAGTTGTGTCCTTCTTGGGAGAATTGAGAAAACATTAACTCATACCATTGTCTCTGTTTTGTGGTGCAGAATGACAATTGCAATTGAGAAAGGCTGCATTAGATTAACAAAGCTCCAAAAACACTACTGGAAGAAGGTGATCATTATTATTTTAAAAAAATACAGGCATTCAAAAATATTTACAAGGGAGAGGGGAAAATGCAAAATTTCAAGGAAACTTCCTTTTGTACAAAACATAAGCCAAACATTACAGCCTTACTACCTCTTAGTAGAAAATTAATTACACATAGTAGAAAAGTAATTACACATTAATTGCCTCAGGAGAAAATTAATTACATCCAATTCAAAATTTGCTTGGAATGAATACATGATCTCTTATCTTTTATAAATAATAGCCTAGGTCCAGACTCCTGAGCAGAATCCCCAAAGCTCACAGTTTTACATTTGAGGAGATGTGTGCAGGCATTATTTCACAGTATAAAGGAAGAGAATACACTACATTCTTCATTCTAGTAATTAGGAGACGACAATTTAGTGTCCTACTAGGAAAAAAGAATTAAATTCTCAAACTTTGGAATCACTCGGCCATATTAAATAAGAATATTCTTTTACAATATATGGATCATCTTTTGAGTTAAAGGGGTTTTTAAAAAATCATCTAAAACCGTGCTTTATCTTTCAATCAGGATCATACTTACACTATGACTGCACGACACACTGCCATTAAAGAATAACACACAAGAGTAATCAAATTAAATTGCTTTGGGTTATACAGATTGACTCTCCCCAAAAACCCAGGCACGTGGATGGACAATGGGAGAAAGCTATCTCTATCCTGGAAAGTGGGGAGGGGGCTGCAATCCCTGGGCAAAATACAATGTTGTTGTTGGTTTTTTCCAAGTATGAAGACATTTATACCTTTTAAACTATTGGAAAGTTAAAAGCCAACAATAGAATAATATAGTATTTGGTATCCATAAGTCTTCTTAGAAAAAAGTAATTGGACTACAAACTTCTCTAGAATTCTTCTCCCAGCCAAGACATAAATCAAGTGGTGCTAAAAAGTGATTAAGCAAACTTATTTAAAAGTAAATCTGAGATGCTACACAGCCTTGAAATGCTCCAAAAAACTGTTTTAATCATTCCCTGAGGGAGAATTTTAAGGCCAGAACCTACTGGAAAAGTAACAATCATATTGATTCCAGTCATTTGGAAGAAAGATTTCTTCTCTTTAGCCTCCCCTTCCCCATCCCCAAATAACAGTCCAAATTAGTCAGATATAATCCAGTGATAATCTGGCACTTTTCCTTGTTAATGAAAAGTATTCATTTTGCCTACAGAGGGAAAAAAAGGCCACCCAAAATGACTCCAAGTGTCTAGAAACAATTTATTGGTGCAGTACACACGCCACCAAAATTGCACATCGTAAACAGAAAAGCAGCTGAAATCACCATCCCTATGATGTCAGCTCTTCCCCCTGATCTTTCACAAGCTTTCTCCCAACCACAAAAGACTCTTTACATTTTCTTGCCATAACAAGTCGATTACGTAAATGTAACTTTTATCACAGAAGTCATAAGCAACAAGAAAGAAATGAATTACTATTACCTCCCCAATTTCCTTTTCTGTTAGCTTTTTCTCCTCTCTGCAGAAAGTAGAGAAATTTCCCATTCTAAAAAATATAGAGAGAATTCTCAATCTTTAAAGCAAAAGACTACTTTTTCCCTTCCTAGGAAATACTGTCTTTCTCTTCTTCCAGTGTCCAACACCTTTTCCCTCACCTACATTTTCTGTCTGCTCATGTGCAGCAGAAATCCTCTGGTATTATGAAATTCTACCTTCCCAAAGCACGGTTTACACTGCAGCCTCCAAAACGATGTCTGAACCTCAGCACATAGAAGAGCCATAGCAACAGCGGTGATAGTTTTTTTTCACTTGCTATTACCAGAAATCACAGTCCGAAAAGATGACGATGGAGGTGTCACCTATGCTAAAACCTGATTCACTATTTAACTAGTTAAATCCCACGTTTTCATTTTATGTACCCTTTGGGAAGCCTGTGACAGAGTAAAAAAAAGATCTTTCAGTGACAGTCACCATTTTTCATGAAGAGATAAATAGTTAAAAAAAAAAGCAGCTCTCCTGTATGAGATTTTGTTTGCCACTAAAACAGAATCCAATGCCCTAACCCCCTCCATTCCCTATCACCTTAGAATCTAGTGTAAAGTACCTATAACAATTTTAGCTTCAAAATAAGAGCTTAGACAATGATCACAAGTTTCTGTTAACCAGAAGTCATTTGTATACTACTCACATGCCTCTGATTTTACTAATAGGTAAACAGATTTATATCTATCAAAAGCAGTTCCTTTGATGCAATGATTCTCTGTAAGACTATTCTACAGGAGAAATTAAGCAGAGAATTGAGAATCTTGATAAATATAATCCTACGTAATGTTCAATCCAATTCTAATTCACTAAAACAGCTTAACACTGGTACTGAATTTCATTAAAAGTTGTTTTCCATGACCTGTTTCCTGTATGGAATAGACTGCTGTGAGTCCAATTTCTTTAAGGATAGTAATAGTTTAAATATTAAAGACAGAAAAAGGAACTAGTGACGATAAAACTGCAACGTGTAAAATCCTGATAACACTGTTATGTATTTAGTCATAGGTACGTATATGCATATGTATTTACCTTTTATAAATACATATTTAAAGATTTTTATAAATCTTTCTAAAGGTGGTAAAGAACTCTATATATTTACTATATAATAAAAATATTTAGCAAATCCATGGATACCATAATTTTTACTGAGTACATAATTTTTACATCAATTTTACTGAATTCCTTTTATATGCAGACCTTCTTTTTTTTTTAACATCTTTATTGGGGTCAGACCTTCTTAAATGACATTACCAAATCATCATTTTCTGCTTCTTGAACTTAGTGACCATCCTATCTTTTACCCATTTTTATTTTGACAATGCACTTTTCTACTTTTTAAAATAGTTATGTCTAAATTTGGTACAGCTGACTAAAAACTCTACTGGCCAATGTTGAGCCTCATTTTCTTGAATAGATCAAAAGTGTTTTCAAACACAAAATATACTTCATGTACAATATACATTTCATGTGCATATACACACAGCCCCCATCAATTTTCCCCAATGAAAACTTAATTTACCGTCCAAAATAATGAAAAATGGGTCACAAAAGTAACTAAGTATCCTGGAAAAGAGATAGCTACCCCAAAAGAGGTGAGAGGTATAAGGTAAACATACCAGAATTTTACACCCAAACAAATTGTATTGCCTAAAGGGGGAGAAAGTCCCCTAGGTACTCAAGGAACTTATTTTAATGGTAATTAAACATCACCTAAAATGTGTTTAGAGGTACATTTCTACACATGTTTTTGAACATCCTCACTGGTGGCACATCTTCGATTCTGAAGGATAATTTCGGTTTTGTTAGCTGTGTGTTCATTTTAGAAATTGAAAAGTGACTTAGGTCCAAGACTGGTGAATGAAGTGGGGAATCAAGTTTGCTCACATTGTTTGGTGTTGGCAAACTCATTAAGTAGGTCCATTTGCTTCTCTTATTTTCAGTTCTAATCCTTTGTTTAAACTGAGCTCTGAGCTTTCCTACATGGCACCTGTTGGCAAATGGCAATATATTAATCTGACAGGTATAGAGAATATTTTAGAGAGCAGAAGCTGGAGTCAGAAAGGCCATTTAGGAAGTGGTTTGATATTTCCTTAATGATTCAGAAGTAACTTCCTCTCCCCTCCAAGAATTTCCATATGTAAACACAAGGTGGCTTTGGAATATGATAACTTTGAATGGGTATTTTTGACATAATAGTAGCTCAGAGTTATTACATCCGGGTTTTGTTGGGGGGGAATACAGAGTGAGGGAAAGGGATTCTGTACAACAGAATTGATGAGATGTATCAAAATTGGAAAAAGTCTTTAAAATGTCTATCTTTGGGGTAAATGGTGCCACTTACTGGCATTTAGGAAATTGGCATTTTATTTCACTTTAGCCAAACTGCATTTTCACAAGTATAAGCATAAATAGATTTCATGTTCTTAATAAAAGTGTTTGCATTTGAAGAGCATTTACTGAGCTGTCAAACGTACCTGGATCAAGGAGCACAGAAGTGGGTGACGGCGAGATTTTGGAAGCTACAAAACTTAATACAAAATTGAGTTCAGCTTCTTGGAAGGATGATTGAAAATCATGTTATTTTGATTTCTCACAATTTCATCTACTATGTCTCTCCATGTAGGACCTCCCATCTCCATCTTCACTGCTGAACAAACCTGTTACTAATTGCTTCTGCTTGGTTGTGTGGCCAGTGCTTCAAATTCAAGTTTTAAAAATAACCCATTTTCTCCCAAACTCAACAATATCTTTGAGTCTTTACTCTCCCCTCATGTTTTTGCCCTTCCCATATCCAATTAGTCACCAAGGTCTGTCAAGTCTTCCTTACATGGTGCTCAGAGTGGTCCCCAGACCAACGGAGCAGCTGGGAACTCATTAGAAAGGCAAATTCACGGACACTGCAGACCTACTTGAATCAGAAACTCTGGAGGCAACCTAAATGTCCATCGACAGATGAATGGATAAAGAAGATGTGGCACATAGATACAATGGAATATTACTCAGCCATAAAAAGAAACAAAACTGAGTTATTTGTAGTAAGATGGATGGACCTAGAGTCTGTCATACAGAGTGAAGTAAGTCAGAAAGAGAAAAACAAATACCGTATGCTAACACATATACATGAAATCTAAAAGAAAAAAAAGCTTCTGATGAACCTAGAGGCAGGACAGGAATAAAGATGCAGACGTAGAGAATGGACTTGAGGACATGGGGAGGGGGAAGGGTTAGATGGGACGAAGTGAGAGAGTGGCATGGACATATACACACTACCAAATGTAGAATAGACAGTTAGTGGGAAGCAGCTGCATAGCACAGGGAGATCAGCTCGGTGCTTTATGACCAACTAGGGGGGTGGGATAAGGAGGGTGGGAGGGAGACGCAAGAGGGAGGAGATATGGGGATATATGTATACATATAGCTGATTCACTTTGTTATACAGCAGAAACTGACACAACATTGTGAAGCAATTATACTACAATAAAGAGGTTTAAAAAAAAAGGAAAAGAAAACAAGAAACTCTGGAGGTGAGGCCTGGCAATCTGTGTTTTAACAAACCCTCCAGGTGGTTCTGATACATGCTCAAGCTTGACCATCACTGCCCTAGATCACACCCTTAACAGCTAAAGCCTGGGCTATTACAACATCCACTTATTATATCTAGCCTTTCCCTCTCCAACCCAGCCTGTTAGGTTGGAAGCCTAATGTAATCTTCCAAAAACAGACAACGAGCCATTGCTTTCATCAGTTCACTTTCTTGATTAAAAAACAACAACAAAAACAACAACAACAACTTGCTGTAGACTGAGTTAAAAATAACTGTCTCAGTCTGGCATTCAAGGCCTTTCATAATTTGGTCCTAACGTAGTTCATGGCAACAAGCACCTACCTCACACCTCTGTTATGGAAGGAACCTTGTGTGTGTCCCTTTATGCCTTTTCTCCTGCCTGTCTCCCACTCTCCTTTAAGGGTCTGTTCAGGGATGTCCTGCCTAGAAGCAAGGTAGTGCAGTGACAAAAGCACAAGTGCCTAGCATAAAGGCATTCTATAAATGATAATTCCCTTCCTTAGTCTGATGTTCCTTGGAATGCTGCTATGTCAGTTTCTATCACATTTGGGATTCATTACTATTGCTCTGCATTGTTAGATACCTAAATGTGTAGATGTCTAATCTCTTCAGTTTCAGTATAAACTTCTTGAGGTCAGGGACTCCTTTGTGCTTTTTGTATCTCAAAGATAGGTATCAAGCACTATGTCCTACACAATGTGGGTCTTCCAAACTTTGCTGCTAATAATTTTCTAGCTTAAATCACACCTAGCTGTTTCATGAAGACTAAGCGTGTAAAGACATTAAACCTGGATCACCAGCGTCCAACTTGGGAAAGTCTAATATATTACCATTAACTGACAGGCACATAGGAAGGCTCAGAGCAAAGTTCAAACAAAGGATTTGAAATAAAACTAGAGAAGCAAACAGGACCCTAATTAATGAGCTTGCTAACTGTTCTTCCCATGGGGTTGGTAGCACTTAAAAAGCATACATTTGAAATATGCTTCTTTCCCTGAGGCTGCTAGACACACTGACTGTAGTCTCCTTAACCACAAGAGGTCAAAGTTCTATTTTCTATCCCTATACTTAGTAGCATGTGTGCATGCTTTGCTGATTGGTTTCTTTTATGCTTCTACTTAAAGTTAAGGCAGGCAGCAGGAAATTGAGACCAGGGAGGCCAGAAACTTTCCCAGCTCTAGGGGGCAACGATAATGATGAACCTAGCTCTGGGAAGAAATTATGACTTTATGGTTTCTACTGGCTCAGCTGCCCCAAATTTTCTTGTATTAATAACAACTTATGCCCCACTTGATTATCTATGTTGCCCATCCCTTCCCCATCACCCACTGCTATGTTATTTATACTATACTGCAGCAAGCAGTTAAATCCTAGCTTAATATAACATACTGTAAAGTGATATGTCCCAAAGCCAATGGCTTAATGGAAAGCCGGGGGAGGGGGATGAAAAGGCACTAACAGAGCAAGTCAAAAATGCATTTTCAAAGAAAAATCTGGATGCGTCTAAATGTCCTTGAAGTCTTTACTCCACCTGCCAAAAATTCACTCCTAGGATTGTGTTACTAGGCACTATTGAAATCTGGTAGAGTAATTCACTAGTGTGCTTAGAAATTCCCTAACATATCTAGTATGGTATGGATTTCAAATCCAGTAAAAACTTCATTAAGTTGATACTGGGAAGCTATTTCTATAATTCAAAGCAACTGTTATTCTTCAGCTAGACACTCTATTGTTCTGTAATAAACAAATTGAAAAATTCAATGATAGTTGATTTGAACCCTACTTTTTTCAGTCCTTTACATTTTAAATTGATAGGGTTTTACAGATTTCTTTTCCTCACTTTTTTATAAAACAGGTGAAAGGGGAAGAGGGGAAAAAATACCACTACGAACACACGATCTCTGTTACAAGGATCTTAAAGAAAGGTTGAGAAGTTTTTATCTGTAAACATTTTTCACGAGAAAAAGATAAAAACACAATGCCTTGGATTTCCTCAGCAGCACATTCTTGAAGGTACTTGATCAAAAAGGAGGAGAGTGGACATTTTTAAAAAGATAATTAGAATATTTTTAACTCTTACACCTAAGCTGTCTATAGTTTTGTTTACTCTAGTCCCCAGGAAGTATGAACCACAATTTTGTTCATATTTTGCTAGAATATCCAAAGCTGTCATACCAACGGCTAATCCAATATTTTAGGACACGAATCATTCTAATCCATGATCATATGATAAACGAAGGAAAAGAAAGGCCAGCGGGCTGCTGTCAGAAGTATGCTGGAACAAGTCCAGAAAAGGCTGAGGCAGAGTATAGCTCTATCCCCAGTAAGGTAAATGCTGGTGAGAGGTAATGGGGAGAGACAAGCAGGAATAGAGGAGAAGGATGGGATCTGCTCTGCACTAGGTTTCCTGGTTTCTTTGAATGTGCATTTCAGAAGATCTGCTTGAAATATATGGGATTTGGGGGAGGGACAACAAAGAGGATGATGGGTAGAGTTGGCCAGCAATATGCTCTTCTGTTTTTAAATATAAATTTGAAGTCATTTTCCTATTGGAGAACTCTTCCTATTTCATAGGATTGTTGAGAGGAATTAGTTAATATCTTATTTAAATGTTTGCTTTCTGTGGTCCCTACCATATAACACCTTGGTCTAAAGTGGCAGATGACCAAATGAGAAATGTACATAAGATGGAATGAAAATTTTAGCTGTGCATATTTTATTGATTTTTGTTCTTTTAAAAATGAGTTACCTCATGGCATTCCTCCAGAGACATTGTTTTATATGTACCTGTGGTAGAAATTCTTTGGGTCTTAACTACAAGAAATGAAAAGGAGTTTGTTGCATCACACCTAATAATAGTGTTAGTTTTTGTTCTCCTAACTCTGCTTTCTAGCAACAAATGAGTAAAACCACGACTCTTTCAAAAGATACAATTCATTCAAAAATTATCACCAAGCAGTTTGAAATTCTACTATTATATTTCTTTTTAAAAGGCATTACTTCCTGTAACATGTGAACATCCATGGGAGAGGTCACATAGTGAGCCATTAATCAAAAACACCTTAATATCAGTGAAATGTATCAGATTCTTTCTAATGTGACGGCTGGGACAGAGAAGTAAAGAAGTTTCTTTTATTTATTTGTTTGTATATTTGGGGGACGGGGGAACAAAGGGAAGGAACAAGAGGTTATTTCTCCCAAAGCCATAAATTTGTCTGAAATCAGCCCTAGTTACTAGGAAAGCAATGAGGGCTCCTTTTTCTCTCAAAGGTCTTGCAAGATGAGAATGAGAGCTTCAGTGTGTGGACAGCTGATTAGTTACAAGTATATTTTGTTAGACCTATTACATGTAATATATTAAAATCATTTTACTAAGTATAAAATGTCTACATTGTACACACATAAATTAGCCTTCATGAGCTAGAAGAATTCAAGCATTACACAATATATTTACAGAAACAGAATGGAAAAAAGTCAGAAAAGTCTAGTCTATATGTACTGCACTCACTAGCCTACACTTTTACATATAATTCATACCTAACGGTATAAATAAAAGTAAGATACATGGTCCCTGCTTTCAAGAAATTTACAACCTAGTTTGGGAGACAAGTATAACATATATAATTAGGGAAAATCTAAGGCAGTATATAAATCAAGGACTGGACTGTCTGCTACTGACAAGGGATATAACAGGTGCTTGGAAATGGGAGTGTTTTCTGTAGCCTGGAACATTCAGAGAAAG
This sequence comes from Lagenorhynchus albirostris, assembly GCF_949774975.1. Taxonomy (NCBI): domain Eukaryota; kingdom Metazoa; phylum Chordata; class Mammalia; order Artiodactyla; family Delphinidae; genus Lagenorhynchus; species Lagenorhynchus albirostris. The sequence goes on from NC_083116.1 coordinate 18,493,244, forward strand.
TTCATGGGGAAAGCAAGATGGAGACCTTGAAAATCAGGTAGCATTTGGCCAGTCAGTGATTGCTGAATTGCAACTGGCATGGTAGAACAAAAGGGATTTCTTGTTGGGGAGTAGAAATAACTAAGTACAGATCTGTAGAGAGGAGCCAGATAACAGAAAGTCTGGAAAGCTGAGCAGGAGACTTTGGGTCTGGTGGTGGTGGTATGTGTGTGGGTGTTTTGGGGGGGTGGGGAGACTGGATTTCACTAGAAAAACATGGGTTGTCAAGCAGGAGTGAGAGGGGATAATGACAGTGTTTTCATGTGATTAGCCTAGCATTGTTCTGTAGGATGAACTGCCCACATACATCATAACACCTTTGATGAAGGAGTTCAAAATATACTCCACAGATGATAGCTAATTCATCCTAATAGCACTCACTGAGGCAAAGGAAATGCAGCTTTTATTATTCCCCATTTTGTAGATGATTTGCTCAAGGTCACTGAATAAATGAAAGGCAGAATAAAAAAACACAGTATCACAATGTTCAATGGTTCCTAGGTACTAGCTAAATTATATTCTCTCATTTTCTATAACTCAAGCAAGGGAGGTACATGATGGACATTTGTCCTCATGTGCCATTTTTAGACCCTCATGAGTGTTCAAGGCACATGTCCTACCATGCCCAATTCCTGTTTACTCTCCGTTCAGCCCCCAGCCTGCTTACCCCATACCCTGCAACTACCTCCAACTCTCCCAGCTCACAGTTGTCTTTGATTATTCTGTTTCAGCTGCTCTTCTGCCACTATCATTAGCATATTCAACATCTCTGAATATGCTTCCCACCAACGAGGACAATGGTTTGGCTTTATCTATGAGTGCAAGCATTGCTCTCTACCTCTTTCCACCTCAAATTGCAAAGGTGATCAGTCCTTTCAGAAGGTGGAAGGAAGGTAAGAAGCCTACATACTAGATTCTGACACCAAACTGAATTCTTTCTCCAATTTAGGTTTCATGATGAGAGTTAAATTAAGAAGTCCTCCCACCCCAGTTAACTCCTTCCCGATCCTGACACATTTTCTCATCCCTCCATGCTTTTTTTTTTTTTTTTGCGGTACGCGGGCATCTCACTGTTGTGGCCTCTCCCGTTGCTCTGGATGCGCAGGCTCAGCGGCCATGGCTCACGGGCCCAGCCGCTCCGCGGCACGTGGGATCTTCCCGGACCGGGGCATGAACCCATGTCCCCTGCATCGGCAGGCGGGCTCTCAACCACTGCGCCACCAGGGAAGCCCCCCCCCATGCATCTTAAGTCACCCTTCCTTTTCTTACAAGCCAACCCTCCACCTATGCTTCCTGCCTCACAAGGGCCCTCACTTCCACATGCTCTCTGGCATTATGACCTTTCCCTCCTTGGTGGCTCCCACCCTTCAGTTTCAAGTAAAGAAACTGGCATATAGTAAATGCTCAGTAAATGTCTGATGAATGACCAGAGCTCCAGATCTATATCTTCAAGTATTCGCTGGACATTTTTAAAAACAGCTTTACTGAGGCATGTTGAGATACAAAAAAAATTGTACATATTTAATGTATACGATTTGATGGGTTTGGACATATGTATACACCTTTGAAACCATCACCACAATCAAGATAACAGACATACAGCTCTACATTTTTATTTTGTCATCCCACTGTTACCTCGAACTTCACAAGCCTAGAACAGAAATCATTAATGTTCTACTGGATCTGGCTCTTCTCCCTGACTTTCCGATTTCTTTTGGATGTACCATAATTGTCCCAGTTGCCCATATTCAACATCACAAAGGCTTCGATTCTTCCTCCTGTAACTAGCTAATTACAAGTCTGGTAATTATATTTTCTACCTCATAGTACTAAGCATAGGGAAGGCAATCAGTCAATGCAAGGTCCATTACATCTGTACAGATATGAATACCTTGTTGAAATAGTCTCAGTAGATCAAACTGCCTCAAGTCTCTCAATCCTCCAGCTCATCCATTCAACCAATCTTAAGATTTCTCTTCCTATATACAACTTTGTTTGTTGAGCCTCCCTTACTTAGAAATGTTTAGTGGCTAGTCTGAAGGCCAAAACCCTTCCCTAGCATTCAAGAACCACCATAATCTGGACGCAGTCAAGTTTTCCAATCTTACTCCCTATTATTTCTCTAGTGTAATTCTTCATCATAGGTCAAGTGATTTTATCCAACGCTCAAAGATCGTGTGCGTGCACACACTTGTTCAGGGTATTTCCCTGCTTGGAAATGCCCTCCCCAATATGGATCCTAAAAATCCTTTGGGGGCAAGCCTTCAACTCTTCCAGTCAGCAACTTCTATTATAGAGTAAGTATCACAGATTTTGCATTATTTGATATTTCATGTGCTAGATTTATCTCCCCAACAACATTTTAAGATCTTTAAGGGCAGACATCATGTAGTATACTTCTGTATCCTTCCCAGAATCCAGTAACTAGGTTCACCAATGCAAGGCAATGTTTTCCAATTCTTAGATAAAAGTCTCCAATAAAGTGTTCATTAATCCTTAAACTTCATTTCCATATCACATCTCAAATAACAACCATTTACAAACTGTACCACCCTGATCATATTTAAAGATACATGAAGACTAATGTTTAAATTCTTTAGCAGGAAGTTTAAAAAATTCTTTCACAAAAGGCATAACACAAAGCATAACATAATAATACTTAGTACTCTAATTCAACATTTAACCTTATTCTCCCACCCACATTTTATGAAAGATTTAACACCCAATTTAGAACACTTGTCTTCATAAATACTAATGCAGGTTCTAAGGGGAAATATCTTAAACTTAAGTATGATTTACAACTGAGAACTTCAAAGAAAAAATATGTTTTAAATCATTAAAGAGTAAATATTTGAGTGGAAAGAAACAGGTTTATTGGCTTATTTTTTTAAGTTGTGCTTTAAATATTTTTCAAGAGTTTAGCTCCTGGTATGGAAAATTAGTTATATACTAGAGAAGTAAGCACAAATTAAGTACCCAAAAAATTCATACCCTCCACATTTGGTGTAATATGGCAAAAAGTTCATTACCACAATATTAAGAAATATTAACAATATGAGTCTGAATAACTAATTCACAAGGAAGGGTTTGAACTGGACCAAATCCTGGGTTTTCTTTCGTCACTCCAAGTTTCTTTTCTATTTTAAACTAGTGGCAACAGAAATTTCTTTGTTTGAAAGTCAGGAATGCTGGAAGTCTTAAGTGATAGAACAGGTAGCTCGACTTCACGTCTCTCCTCAGGGGGGAGAAAAACACTGTGGATAAAGTAAATTTGTTTTTATTTCTGGAAAAATCATTTTTTCCATCAATCTTCATAATTCCCTAAAATAAACTGTTAAAAAGTTATAGGCCGGTCGACCACTTCACCCAGATTTGTGGAAATACTATACATGAATTTCAAGAACACATGGCTAACTCACGTTTTCTTACTACTCTATAGGTCTAAAAGTTGCCCCTCTTTCACAAAACTCGAGAAGAATTCTACAAGCTCGTGATATATTTCTGCATCTCATCTGCAATATTTTTAAACAAAAGAATAGTCAAAGTAGTAGCTCAAGAGTCGCACTGCATGCCATCAAATTTATTTTTAGGATACTCCACAATTTTAAAAGTGGAAAACTTTTGTGTTGCACCAAATGCATAAGAACCACATATACAAAGAAAATGGAAATAAGAAGTTAAGAATTTACCATTTCATTCAGACAGAGAAAATGACAAATAAATATTCCTCTCCTCTTTTCTAATATTGAGATGATTGCCCTCCCCAAATCAGGGTAGACAAAGTAATCACAACTTTGGGCAGACATAAAGTGAAAAGCAGAATTTATCTTTCAAAATATGTGATTCACATTCTAAACCACCTTAATTAAGATTTTAAAATTCAAGAGATAGGGAGCTCAGATAATGAAACAAAGCAGGGAGCCATAATAAATACTGAACAGCAAGCAGTTCCTACACCATATAAATCAAATAAAGACAAATCAAATAAGGACCAGAAACCATATAAATCAAATAAAGTCAAGACAAATGAAATAAAGACCAGAAACCATTTTCTCCTCAGCACACAGAGTTCCCCAGAATCACAAACTTGATGAACGGGAGGCACTCAATCTGCTGACGCACGCACGCAGGCAGCGCGTGCACACAATGGAGAGAGAAGTACCGAGACCCTCAGAGACAAACTACACATCCGTAACGTTCTACTCTTCACAGAATGGAAAGGAGAGCACGGTGGGAAAAATTTCGCACTTTCTTCCACATCAGACAGAGCAAAACTGTAGTTAGTAATGCAAATTACTAATTCTCTTGATATAATCAAAGGCAGAACTGAATGAATGGGGTGAGGGGCAGTGGCTGGGGGAAAGAGGGAGGGAAGAAGGGGGGTGGCGTGAGAAGAAGGAAGTTTGAGGCATTTTGTAAAGCTTGAATGGATCAACCTATAAAAAGGCCCTAATATTTCTCATTTCCCTTTTTCTTCCTTTCTTTTTTATTAACTACACAGCGACTTCCTGGGACTCAACCCAGACTTGCCCTATATTTAGCTAAAAGGCCTGGTGCTTAGGAGACACAGGCGTCCTAGGTCAGATATATGTCCGACACAAACGGTCCTTTTGGGGGAAAGTATTTTAAAAGTCCCCTTTTTTGTGTGACCATGCATCAAATGTAACCAACTGCTTTTTAAAAAAAATGAATTCCATTAATTAATTAGTAAACTGAGGCCCCAATCCATAGCACTTGAATTTCTACTAGAAACATAAGCTGTTTACTACTCTAAACATTTTTTCTGAACGTAGAAAAAGTTTGCTTTCACATTTTTAGAAGGTAATGAGGCTTAAGTGTTTCTAGTCTCTGACCTATTCATAAATAGGTTGTTTAGGCTGTCTAGCAAAGGAAAAAAAATAAAATGTGAACGCTTAAAAGTCAGTAAACTTGGATAACATTTAGTAGATAACTTGAAATGCACCGATTTAAAAACATAACAGCATAAAAAGTGTGTGGCCATAGCTTATTTCTTCTTCAATAAAATGAAAATATAATGGGAGAGAGCTGGGAAGATGTCGAGTAAAAAGTTGGGTCCCAGGCAAGTAGTCCCTTGTTCAGGACAAAAAGCTTCCTTTAACCGCATTGCAACAGACCTCCTGTGGGAAAGGCAGGGGGCGGGGCGGGGGAGTCATCACCTCCGCTACTCTAACTTAGGACCCTGCATTTCTCACGCCACCCTATGGGCTGGACCAGGTTGGGGGAGCGAGATACAACTTGGCCCTGAAGCAGCAGCACCAAAAGGGGAAAAGAAGTCACCTCGCTCTTTGCTCTACGCATACAGGAAGAGCCCAATTCAAAGCCGCCACCACCGACACCCCGTTGCCTTGCTCCGCCCCAACTTGTGTCGTGTGTGTGTGTGTGTGTGTGTGTGTGTGTGTGTGTGTGTGTGTGTGTGTGTGAGGGGGGAGCACCACTTGCGTTTTACCCCACGATTTCCGAGACACCTCCATCTCTCCCAAGTTAAGTGCTCCCACCTCCAACCCCCAACCGCACCACGCTCAGCCGGCGCAGGTGTCTCGCTCCGGGCTATTTTGTGCACCCCCCCTCGCCCCCCAGCATCCCCACCTCGCCGCGCCCCCAGTCCCTCCGCGCGCGGCCGGCGCAGTGCACCACCTAGCTTACACGCCGGGAAACACTGAGAACGCTCTTCCCGGGTCACCTGGCCGGAGCGCCCGGCCCGGCTTCGGGGAAGCCCTGGGCCGCCTCTCGTCGCCCGTGCCCAGCGCGGAGCGCGCCCCCGGCTCCCGGGCAGTCACGTGGACGGCGGGGGAGGCCCGGGCGTCCTCACCTGCATCCCGGGCACTTGGACCGCCACCGGTGAGTGGGCCATGAAGGCGAAAGCAGCTCCGCGCGGCTTCGGCGGCGGTGGCGCCTTGGGCTCCGACTGGCTCCGACTGGCTCCTCCTCCGGGGGTAGGTCGGCGGCCCTCCCAGGCTTTTCGACCGGGGCCTGGAAGGACACATACGAGTGGGGTTACGGGGCGGGTGGCGCGCGCGGCCCGGGGACGGGAGGTGGGCGGTCCGCGGCGCTGCTCCCCGAGACTCAGTCTACCTTTCTGGCGCCGGCCCGCCGCTGTGGCAGCCGCCTCAGCTGCTGCTCCCCCTACTGAACGCTGGGCACTGTGTGTGGCGGTGGCCGGGACCTGGGCTCGAGTGATGCCGCTCGTCTGCTCCTCGCCGCTTTAGGAAGAGGAGGTGGAGGCGCCCCAGCCACCCGCCTGCTCGCCGGGCCGGGGAGGCGGTTGGGGGCGGTTCCGCCGCTGGCCCTGCCTCCGCCCTGCAGCCGGGCGGTGTCAGGAGAGCTAAGGCTCCGCGCAGGGAAGGGGCTCGGCTGGGGTGGTTGGAGCCCGAGAGGAGGGAGGCTTTCCCGGCCCACGGAGAGGAGAACCCGCGGCCAGGGGGGCCTGGAACACGGCTCGGCCTGGAGAGAGAAGGGAAGAGTTCGGGTGACCCTCGGGGTCCGAGGGCGTCCCGGACGCGGCCACGTTGCAGGCAGGCGTGCAAGGGCTCGGGCACACGCGGCCTCGCAGAAGTCTTGAGTTGAAACTTGGCGGGTGTTGGAAGTCCTTCTTGACTCCCCGATCTGGTCGAGGGCGGGGACGCAGAGAGCCGCCGAGTCGGTGGACCCCTGCTCTTTCCCCAGCTTCGGGCCGGGCCACTGGGCGGGTCCGTGACCACTCTCCTCTTTCCGGATTCCCCGCCCCCAGACAGGCTTCAGGTGACTTAGAACTGAGGCTACCCCTACCTATCTCTTGGGCTGTCAGTTGGGGGGTTTGGTGAGGGCGACCAGACTGGGGCTTCTCTTCATCACAAGTTCTGCACATGTAAGAGAGAGGGAAGTTGGAAAACAGATGGTACATCGGCAGAAAAATTAATGAGGAAATAGAGGCATGGGAAATGAGATTGGGTCATTAGATGGGCGTATTATTGAACTCAGCATACACAGCAGTGGTTTTAGCAACTCCCTGCCTCCACCCCATTTGAAGTTTCACTCCAGCAGGGAGACAGGCTCTTTTAAGAATAACCTAACAATAACAACCGCTATAATAATAATAGCAATTATGGTCATCTCATTATGAAGGAACCTTTGAGAACCCACAAGGGGTTGTAATATGTAATACAAGTGCCAGTTTAAAATGAGGATGGAGTTCCCTAACTTGCAGGTTGTTGTAGGTCTGTACCCAACACAGTGTTGGGACTCCGGCAGACAATAAATGTTTCTCTTGTTCCTTTAGAATCTGTCTCCAAAGATAGCAAATTATTGTTATCACTATAGTTATTGTTAATGGGTGCCATTTTCTTTGTGCCAGGGACCACTAAGTGCTATGTATATGTTACCTTATTAAATCTTTACAAGGGTCCCCTGAGGTCACATTGCTTTTCTTCCATTTTGCAGAAATGCAGAAAAAGGCTCAGTGAGGTTAAATAATTTGAGCCAAATATCACATAATTAAGAAGTGGTAGGGCTGGGAATTCAAACCCAGGTCCTTCTAACTTTTAAGATCTGTTGTCTTAGCAACTGTCAAGTAGTATACAAAATAGTATTGTTAACTATAAGTCACCATGCCATACATTACATCCCCAGAGCTTAGTAATCTTCTAACTGGAAGTTTGAACCCTTTGACCACCTTCACCTACTTCCCCCATCACCCTCCCCTGGCAACCACCAATCTACTCTCTGTTTCTATAAGTTTGGTATTTATTTAGATTCCTCATATAAGTGAGATCATACACTATCTGTCTTTCTCTGTCCGCCTTATTTCACTTAGCATAATGCCCTCAAGGTCCAACCATGTTGTCACAAATGGTAGGATTTCCTTTTTTATTGCCAAATAACATTCCATTTCATGTATATACACCACATTTTCTTTATCCATTCAGATGGCAAAGGATATCATCCTCAAGTCCAGGCCCTCACCACTTCTAAACTGATGATAGGCCACAATCCAGTCTCTATTTCCCACCAGCCCAGTTCACACTTAATGCCAGCTTGACCAGAAACCTGCAGTGCCATCTAAACTTTAATGTCCATAGAAATTCCCTGGGATATTTTTAAACTGCAGATTTTGACTTAGCAAGTTTGGAGTGGCCCAAGATTCTGCATTGCTCTCAATTTCCCAGGTGGTGCATATAGTGCTGATTCTTAGACCACACTTTGAGTAGCAAGGGTCTGAATCAAGCTCCATCATTTAAGGCTCATCTCAAGTCCCACCCCCACTGACTCTTCCTCATTGATCGAAGCCCTCCTTCAAGCTCCTCCTATTGCATGTTGGTGGAAGCAGCACTCACATTGTAGTTCTTTCTTTTTTTTTTTTTTGCGGTACGTGGGCCTCTCACTGTTGTGGCCTCTCCCGTCGCGGAGCACAGGCTCCGGATGCACAGGCTCAGCGGCCATGGCTCACGGGCCCAGCCGCTCCGTGGCATGTGGGATCTTCCTGGACCGGGGCATGAACCCGTGTCCCCCGCATTGGCAGGCGGACTCTCAACCACTGCGCCACCAGGGAAGCCCAGTTCTTTCTTCTTATTTCATGCATTTCATTTGCTTCTCTTACGTAAGAATTATTCAGATAGAATGTCAGCTTTCTGAGGGCAAGATTTTTGTCGGTTTTGTTCATTGCTGTATCCTCAGAGCCTAGAACAGTGTATGGCACATAGGAAGCCCTCAATAGATATTTGTTGAATGAATGGATGGATGGATTTCCTTTGAACTCTTCACTGAGGTTGGCATAGTGCTAGTTGGTATAGTGTTTTATTGATGGCCTGGTTTAACTCCTAGGCACTGCTCTTGCTGAATCTTTAAATTGTTCACTTTACTATATGTTACATCTTTCTTTTTTTGTCTCCTAAATTATTTTCCATTACTTTAATTTCACAACTACCTAAGAGCAAGTTGTGTAATTTTAATAAATAAGGTAAGCATATCTAAGAAGTGACTTTTCTTGACATGATTCTGGGCCAGAGTTATGTAAGCCTGTGGAAGACTGAATGGTAAATTTTGAGACCTGAACTATTGAGAAATTTCCTTAAAAACACTGCTTTTGAGATCTTAGTGAACTTTCTGATCTTTCTTTAGGTTTCCTGCTATTAAATAAACTGTTGTTGTTATTATTGATAGAGATCACTTGAGCTTTTATATGGAGTTCCTTGTAGTTTGCTTATGCTTTTTCACGTGTCTGTTTCTTAATTTAAACAAAATGACAAGAAATTCAAATATGCTTTTGTTATTCCCCCCCAAAACGGCACTTGAATATTTTTACTCCAAAATGTCAGCCTAGAATCTAATAACATATTACAATGTGTTCCCACAGCTTGAGGGGAGACACCACATCTTATGTTCTGAGTAGCCGCATAGAGTGTGACATAGTGTATCAGATCGGATTTGGTACCTGCTTGATTGATATACCTGAGTGGGTATGAATACTTAATAACCACATAAATAAAGCAAAATTATATGCAGATTAAGCAAAGTCAGTGAATTCCAAGTTAGACTGTACCCTTGAACCCAATAAGAGTTACTCATTTAAATTTACAATCTGTGGCTTCGGTTTCCTGACATTTGTCATACCCTCAATATTAAATATTTAACTTTTCCCACATTTATAAATATTTACTGAATGGACTGGGTTCATAGCTAAAGTGTAGAAATGGCCAAACTTTAATTTAGGCAATAGTGAGGTAATGCATTAGGGCCATGGTTCTCAAACAGGAGCAAATTTGCTTCCTGGAGACGTTGTTGGTTGTCATGAATTGGGGGGAAGGGTGCTAGTGGTAGTGGGTAGGGGCCAGAGATGCTGCTAACCATACTCCAATGCACAGGGCTGCCCTCACAACAAAGGATTAGCCTGCCCAAAATGTCCATGGTGCCAAGGTTTGAAACACCATGCTCTATACTCTTTGCATTAGGGTTTACTAACCAAGTGACAGACTTTTTTTTTTAAGTTTTTTTTGATGTGGACCATTTTTTTTAAACGTCTTTATTGGAGTATAATTGCTTTACAGTGGTGTGTTAGTTTCTGCTTTATAACAAAGTGAATCAGCTATACATATACATATATCCCCTCCCTCTTGCATCTCCCTCCCACCCTCCCTATCCCACCCCTCTAGGTGGACACAAAGCACCAAGCTGATCTCCCACATATCTCGCGGCCAAAAAACCAAAACGTAAAACAGAACCAATGGATGTGGACCATTTTTAAAGTCTTTACTGAATTTGTTACAATATTGCTTCTGTTTTATGTTTTGGTTTTTTGGCCACGAGGCATGTGGGATCTTAGCTCCCCAACCAGGGATCGAACCTGCACCCCCTTCATTGGAAGGCGAAGTCTTAACCACTGGACCGCCAGGGAAGTCCCATAACAAGGTAACAGACTTAAGAATCCTTGTTCCCTGAAGATTTTAGTTCAATGTGGTGGCTGGGGCTAAAACAAAGAAACAAACAATCCCACAAGATATTGGGCCACATCAAGGGGGTACCGGAAACAAAGCAGTATTTTTATGCCACCTTTGTGTAGACCATAGATTATCTTCCCCCAAAGAGTGAATACTACTTAATGAAAAATACTATTGAACAGAAAATAACCTTAAGCAAAATTTAATGATTTGTGTTAAAAAATGTAATCATGGAGCATGTTCTAATGTACCGGGCATTACCTAGGAACCTTCAAATATGTTACCTCATCGAGATAAATTTGACCTCTTACTCCACTTTATAAAATTTAAAGGTAGGGTTTCACATTTTAGACTGTCACATTTTGAGACTCATCACTACATTAAAATGTATAAAGTGCATATATGTCTGAAGTGTAAGAGAAGTTGATATAATTATCTGAATTTCTTTCAATTATCTGAATATTTGAAACTAAAGGAAATTATCTGGGTAATTCTAGAACCTCACCATCCAGTGATAGGAATATTTTGATTTAAGCTACTAGACTCTATTGATATTTGGAAATATAACATTCAAAGGTTCTTTTCTTTTCTTTTTCTTTTTTTTACAAAAGCATACGTGATACTGTAACTCTCCTCTTTACTTTACTCTCTGTGGGTATCAAATTGGAAAGCACGAAATAATAGTTCTTGCAGATGTTGTAACCTCGCTGTTGTTCCAGCAAAGCATCCCAAAGAAAAACATATTGAATCAATTCTTGGTCAAGGAGCATTAAACCTGTGTAATTGCTTAATTCTGCTAAATAACCTTGCACCTTTGGGGGCTCGCACAGTACTCTGCCATAGTATTATTTATAACAAAAAACCTAGCATTTAAGACTCAGCACAGCTGAATTTTCTTGCTAGCTTTACTTCCTGACACTACTGAGGGGAGTAGAGCAACGGAGGAGGTGGGTGGAAGCAGATGCTGCTTAAGCGGTTTCCTGCTTAGAACATTTCTTTACATGTACGCTTACTCACTTTGCAATATTTGCATTTAAGTATGAAAAGAATTGAGCTCATTACTTCTTGCCTTCACCAATTGGTTACAGTACTGAGAGGCAGATGTGGCCCGAACAATTTCATTCACATGTAGAGGTAGGAGTCGAAAGATAGCACGATAAGAAATAACTTCCTGGTTCTAGTTTTGCTGCCTGCCTTAACTCTCACACAATTGCACTGTTGATCGTTAGATGGCTTAGACCCAAGGTGAAGGCCCTCAGAAGCCTGCCGGCACTCACTCACAGTCTCCTCAATGATGACAGACCACTGCTTGCTGTACCATTCGTCCTATAATTGAGGTTTGTGTTGCCATAGGGGTACATGAGGAGACTGGGGAGTTTCTTAGGAGAGATTCTTTGGGAGACTAGGCTCCTTGTAATGAAGTCAGGTAACTTCTTTGTATTCTCCAGAGTGCAGTTTTTAGTCACAGGAGAACCATTCATGTGTTACCATGAAATGATGCTAGACAACCAATTTGGGTGATACTTTTCCCCTCAGAATTAACTTTTTTACATGTATTGAATTGACCACTTGTTCTTTAATTTGTACGTTTCTCAAGAAACAGTTCTAGTCTAAGGTGGCAGTTAAAAACAGGAAAAACAAACTGGCAGTTGAGACCGAATAGGAAGTGACTATGCCATCAGCTCACACTGAGGAAAAGGAAGTTGTTGCCAGGACCTCTAAGAAAGGCAGTTGTGTAAAATTACCCTTCAACTTGCTTGCTGAGGTTCTGTCACCCTGTGGTAAAAGCTCCCATAGTTTTGTTACATCTGTACTCAAGAGAACATGAACAGAACTGGAGAATAGCAGGCAGCCCTTGCAGGACTGTTATCAGGGACTACCAGAAGTTTCTGGGGCAGAAACTCAACATTGTAGACAAGCAGAGCTCCCTCTCTACTCATTTTTTTTTCTGTGCCAAATAGATATTTTAAGATTAGTTAAAATTCAGTATGTTCCACCGTGAGGCCCACTAGAAGGGTCCAACTATAGACTGCAACAGGGGATTTTTGCTGAGAAATCGAAGGCAGAACGTTTTCTTATACTTTTACTTGGGCCCCAGAGCCAGGCTAGGCCACACCACCTTACCCTTTTTCCTTTAGTTTCTCTTCCCTTCTTTGCTTTCTCACATATTTCTCGAGCACAGTACCAGGAACTGTGCTTAAGTGCTGGGAATACAAAGAAATGCAAGGAGTTTGCTTTCTTGCAAAAAATACAATACAAAAACAAGAATCACTCAGTAACCTTTAAAAATTGTATAAAATTTAAAAAAATAAATAAAAAACAAGGAGCACTCAAAGTGATGTATAATGATAGTAGCAATAGAATTTTTAAAACTGTTACAGCAACTGGCACCAGAGAGCAGTTCATTTTACCTGCGTAGATCCTGGAAGGCTTCACAAAGAAGGTGATATTTGAGCTACGCCTTGAAAAATGGGTAGAGAATTGGGAAAAGGGAGTGGAGAAGAAAGGGGATTCCACATAGAAGGAACAACATGAGCAAATGCCTAAGCGAGGCATGTGTATTCCCATCACCTGATGACCTGGTTAAAATACAGATCCTGTGCTCCATTTGGACAGATTCTGATTTTGAAGGTTTCAGATGAAGAAAGGGCATTTGTATTTTATTTAAAAAAAAAAACACTCCCCAGGTGATTATGATGCGTCCTCTTGGTTATGAACCACTAACTTAGAGGAATGACAAGCTTTCTTTGAGGACGAGCTGGTAGTTTGGTCTAACAGGCAGAGGCCTGTTACATGAGGCATTCCCAGCAATGAAGTTGGAAGGAGGAATGGGGGACAGACTGTGAGGCTTGTCTGCCATGCTAAAGACTTTGGACTTGATCCCATAGGCTCCCAGGAGTACTGACTGGTTTTAAGGAAGAGAGGAATTTGCTCCAGATTTGTATTTTTTTAAAAAAACTCTCTATTTAGTACATAAAAGACAGACTGGATATGGGAGAGACTGGAAGCAGAGGGACCTATTAAGATGCTATTAGGAGGCCATTGTAAAAGTACAAGAGAAGAATTGAACTAAATTAACGGCTGTAGAATAAAATACCTAGGAATAAACCTACCTAAGGAGACAAAAGACCTGTATGGAGAAAACTATAAGACACTGAAAGAAATTAAAGATGATACAAACAGATGGAGAGATATACCATATTCTTGGATTGGAAGAATCAACATTGTGAAAATGACTATACTACCCAAAGCAATCTACAGATTCAATGCAATCCCAGTCAAATTACAAATGACATTTTTCACAGAACTAGAACAAAAAATTTCACAATTTGTATGGAAACACAAAAGACCACGAATAGCCAAAGCAATCTTGAGAAAGAAAAACGGAGCTGGAGGAATAAGGCTCCCAGACTTCAGACTATACTACAAAGCTACAGTAATCAAGACAGTGTGGTACTGGCACAAAAACAGAAATATAGATCAATGGAACAGGATAGAAAGGCCAGAGATAAACCCATGCACTTATGGTCAACTAATCTATGACAAAGGAGGCAAGGGTATACAATGGAGAAAAGACAGTCTCTTCAGTAAGTGGTGCTGGGAAAACTGGACAGCTACATGTAAAAGAATTAAATTGGAACACTTCCTAACACCATACACAAAAATACACTCAAAATGGATTAAAGACATAAATGTAAGGCCAGACACTATCAAACCCTTAGAGGAAAACATAGGCAGAACACTCTATGACATAAATCACAGAAAAATCCTTTTTGACCCACCTCCTAGAGAAATGGAAATAAAAACAAAAATAAGCAAATGGGACCTAATGAAACTTAAAAGCTTTTGCACAGCAAAGGAAACCATAAACAAGATCAAAAGACAACCCTCAGAATGGGAGAAAATAGTTGCAAACGAAGCAACTGACAAAGGATTAATCTCCAAAATATACAAGCAGCTCTTACAGCTCAATATCAAAGAAACAAACAACCCAATCCAAACATGGGCAGAAGATCTAAATAGACATTTCTACAAAGAAGATATACAGATTGCCAACAAACACGTGAAAGGATGCTCAACATCACTAATCATTAGAGAAATTCAAATCAAAACTACAATTAGGTATCACCTCACACCAGTCAGAATGGCCATCATCAAAAAATCTACAAACAGTAAATGCTGGAGCGGGTGTGGAGAAAAGGGAACCCTCTTGCACTGTTGGTGGGAGTGTAAATTGATACAGCCACTATGGAGAAAAGTATGCAGGTTCCTTAAAAAACTAAAAATAGAACTATCATATGACCCAGCAATCCCACTACTGGGCATATACCCTGAGAAAACCATAATTCAAAAAGAGCCATGGGGCTTCCCTGGTGGCACAGTGGTTGAGAGTCCGCCTGCCAATGCAGGGGACATGGGTTCGTGCCCCGATCTGGGAGGATCCCACATGCCGCAGAGCGGCCAGGCCCGTGAGCCATGGCTGCTGAGCCTGCACATCTGGAGCCTATGCTCCACAACGGGAGAGGCCACAACAGTGAGAGGCCCGCGTACCGCAAAAAAAAAAAAAAGCCATGTACCAGAATGTTCATTGCAGCACTATTTACAATAGCCAGGACATGGAAGCAGCCTAAGTGTCCATCAACAGATGAATGGATAAAGAAGATGTGGCACATATATACAATGGAATATTACTCAGCCATGAAAAGAAACGAAATTGAGTTACTTGTAGTGAAGTGGATGGACCTAGAGTCTGTCATGCAGAGTGAAGTAAGTCAGAAAGAGAAAAACAAATACCATATGTTGACACATGTATATGGAGTCTGAAAACAAACAAACAAAAAAAGGTTCTGATGAGCCTGGGGCAGGACAGGAATAAACATGCAGATGTAGCAAATGGACTTGAGGACATGGGGAGGGGGATGGGTAAGCTGGGACGAAGTGAGAGAGTAGCATGGACATATATACACTACCAAACGTAAAATAGATAGCTAGTGGGAAGCAGCTGCATAGCACAGGGAGATCAGCTCGGTGCTTTGTGTCCACCTAGAGGGGTGGGATAGGGAGGGTGGGTGGGAGGGAGACGCAAGAGGGAGGGGATATGGGGATATATGTGTACGTATAGCTGATTCACTTTGTTATACAGCAGAAACTAACACACCATCGTAAAGCAATTATACTCCAATGAAGATGTTAAAAAAAATTGTATGAAAGGAATTCTGGCTAAGGACAAAGTTGTTAATAAAAGAGTCATCTTTTGTAATTTAAACAACTCTGAAATTCAAAAATAAAAATAAGAATTATGGGGAGAAAAAGAGAAGCACATGTGATCAACAACAGTTTTATCATATTCTGTATTATATTATTATGATGTACAAATCAATAACTTAATTAAACATTGATACAATTAAATTTTTAAAATAAATAAATAAATTAATTAATTAATGGCTGTGAGAATGAAGAGGAAGGGATAGATTCCAGAAATAATTTGGAGGTGAAATAAACAGCATTCAGTTGATTGGATGTGGACAGGACCGGAGGGAGAGGTTTAAAATGCCAGAGACATCTAGCTTAGAGAACTGGGTAAGCGTTGATGCCTGGAACTGAGCCAGGGCATACAGAAGGAGGACCAGGTTTTGGGGAAAGATAAGGAGTTTAGTTTGGATACACTGAGTTTGAGGTGCCTGTATGACATTTAAGTGGAGATGTCTAGAAGGCAGTTGAAAGTAACAAGAGGTCAGATTGCAAATACACATCTGAGAATTGCAAAGAGAAATGCTTTGTAACCTCATGGTGAGGTGTCAATAGAGGGCATAAAAAATAGAAATCAAGTTGGACCCATTCACCTCCTATTTAGAAAATCACTTCTTGAGTAATTTTTCTATGTTTTGGTCTGGTTAAATGCTGCCTGTGCCTACTGACATTATATCTATCTCAAAAAGTATACTATTTTCTTCAGAGTAATGATTGTTAATCTCATGTCTATAAGATGGTATTACTAAATATTTCTGCTGTGTCCCTGCATGCGTAGATTGCCTTTTGAATGCATGATAATGACAGTAAAGAAAGGAATGGAGCAAAGGACAGAAATTATGTGAAGAGATCTGAATGCTATGTTGCCAGGTTTTCTGGGATGGTTTTCTTGCATGCAACTGTAAAATAGATTATTGTGCGCCAGAACGGTTTGTATTATATTTCCCCTCCTACACTCAAAAGAAAATGAGGTGGGAGATGACATGCATGCCTGGTTTCATGAGGCCAAGTCAGTGTCTTCTACAATAGAAAGAAAAACAGGAACAATTTATTGCAATCTAAAGCACAGATTACTGGCAAAGTCATGATGTTTGCCTGCTGTGAAAGTGCACAGCAACCTTAGTTAATACTGCTTCAATTTTTCAGAATCATTCATGCCATTCTGGTTCTTCCATTCTTTCTGTGCTATTGACCTTTTATGAAACTTCACACATCCCTATAGTTTACCGTATGTGAAGGTAGGCATTCAAGTGGCTAAATGCCAACTTGAAATTCACATAGATAAATCATGCTTTTCATATAAATTGTGAAAATAGTGGTAGACATTTACAATCTGAGATCATGAAAGCAGACACAAACAGAGTATATTTTAAATGTTTTGTACAATGCATTTTATTATGTGTTTGGGTTTTTCTCAGGTGTTACAAGAAACTGAAATATACCAGCTCTTAAATTTTAAAGTAACTTTTGCATCTGACAATATACAGATTCCTGCTATGCAAATATAGAGAAATGAGTGCTTACTAAGTTGTGAAGGATGGATTTAGTTCATGAAACATATACTATAAAGAGATTATTTTCTTCTTTTTTTGCCAGACTCTCAAAGCATAAAAAGGTTATTGCTGTATGGAAAGGTCACTTGTATGAACAATGACAAAAGAAACTGTGTCCGGGTTGTAAAATGCTGGGTTGTTGAATATGTTTCCTACTAGAAAAAAAAAAAAAGTAAGGTAATCAATGTGAGAATGCATAACAATACACTTCAATATCACTCTTCTACTTTGGCTCTGCACATAGTAAATTAGGTATAAAGTAGTTCTTTCATTGTCCTTTTTAAAGCAAGAAGCTCAAGCCAAAGTCATATTAATGTAAATTGAGGAATTAAAGCTATTATTTATATAGTGCTCACTATTATTTATATAGTGTCAGGCATGGTTGCAAATTATATATACACCCACGTAATCCTCAGCATGACTCCATGAGCTAGGTACTACTATCATAATGTCGTTCCCATTTTACAGTTGATGAAACTGAGGCACAGAGAGATTAAGTAACTCATCCAAGGTAGGGCTGGCAGATAAAGTACAGGATGCCCAGTTAAATTTTAATTTTAATAAGCGACGAATAATTCTACATGAGACATGTACTTAAAAAGTATTATTTTCTGAAATTCGAATTCAACTGGCTGTCCTGCTTTTTTATTTGCTAAATTTGACAACCCTACCAGCCAAGGTCATATAGTTATTAAGGAGTGGAGCCAGAATTTGAACCCAGGGAGTGTGACATCAGAATTCATGCTCTTAACCACTATGCTTTTACTGGTTATAAGGAATGCAGGGTAGAGTGCTTTATTATCTATATGAGGAATATTGAAAAATATCATGACTCATGAATACCTCACGGGCAGGATCATAGATTTATAAGTTTGAATTTATTTCAATTTACTCTAATTGTTACTATTATTTGGGCACAGTATTTATAGTGAGACTTTTTGTTCTAAAACTAATAAGACCTATAACATTTTTGAACTAATTTTTTCTTCAGTGCTCTCCAAGGAGAGAGACTAAAGAAAAAGTGTGATTCAGTGTGATGTGTGGAATTAACTGATCAGTACTGTTATTCCAAACACCTTACTCTTCCTTCAGAAAGCAGCTTCGTGTTGTTTATAAAGAGTAAGAGCTTTTTAAAAGAAAAATATGTGATATATTTACTCACACCATTTTCTTCTCTCTTCTTTTGATATTTTTACTCTAGAATAGATAAAGGGGCATCAACTTTTTGCAGGGTAATGCAATTTAATGGAAAAAACCTGGGCTTTGGAGCCAGACAGACCTTATTGGCTGTGCAAACTTGATGTCTGAGCCTCATTTTCCTCATCTAGGAAACGGGGATTATTAATGCCTCTTTCAAGTGGTGATGATGAGGCTTAAATGAGATAATGAACATACACCGCTCTAATGTGGTATCTGATACAGAATTGACACTTTACAAATAGTGGTAGTTCCTTTCCCCTGTACCTCTGCCTCTTCCCCTGAGCCTCCACTACTGTCAGCAACCCTCATGAATCTTTGAAAATCTTCTGCTTATTTATGAAAGCATTTTGACTTGCCCAGAGGTTACATAGCAATCAGGGGTAGACTCAGGTGGAATCCAGAGTGCGTAAAATGTTTTTCTTCTTTTTGTGATTTGTTTGAATCCCTAAAATGTTTAGTTTAGAACAGAAGACTGCAGTGTGATTTCTGCTCTTAGAAATCCATTGTGAGGATTTTGGAGGTGCTCTTTTTCCCCCCTACATTGAGAATGTTCTTAGAGTTTCAGAGTGGGGTTTATATACTTCAGTTTCATGGGGAAAGTCACCATGGACATCTCTGAGGGACACAGAGAGGCACAAAAAGAAATGGCAAGAGCAGGGAAATGATGTCATTAAAGCATTTTCCTGTGTATACATGTGTACACGCATGTGTTGAAGCACGAGGTGGTGATGTGTGATGAGGGAAAATACAAAAGTTACTATAATAAAATCAGATGCAGTTATGGTCAAATACAAAGTCATTATAATATTGAAAAAAAATCAATTCGGGAAGGTGCTATACAGTGTACTAAGTAAGAACATGGACTGTGGAGCCAGACTACTGAGGTTCAAATCCCAGTCTTGTTTACGTACTAGCTCTGTGATCTTCAGCAAGGTGTTTAGTTTTCTGTACCTCAGTCTCCTCATCTGTCAAATGTGGGTAATAAAAATACCTATCTAATCGAGTTTACTTAAGACCTTAAATATGTGCTATTTTTCCTTTAAACATTTATTGAAGTATGCCATACATACAGAAAGTTGCACAAATCATGTGCTGAACAGCTCAATGAAATTCCACAAAATTAACACACTCATGTATCTGTCACCCAGATCAAGAAACAGAACGCTACCCACACCCCAGAAGTCTTCTTGATGCCCTCATCCAGTCAATACCTCCTCCAGCCCCAATGTGTCCATCTCCGTGTCTTCAAACCTTGTGGATTCGTATTTTCTACCTTTGAACTTTAAATGAGGATCTATGTGATGTGCTTAGAACAGTGCCTGGCACATAGTAAACACAATATAAGCTTTCCAAAGTGATTTTAACCATAACAAGAAAGAAGGTATGTTTTGGGGGTAGAATTCTTAATAGGAATAAGGAAATCAAAAGCAAACTTGTGAGCTAAAGGAAATGACAAAGTTAAATATAACAAGCTTCTTTAAAAAATATTAGAGTTCTGGAAAACATTTTGTTTCTATAAATTATATCTATTGTGTATTCCATGGTAAGAAAAATACATTCCATTTGAGACATCAGAGAGAACATATGCCCAAACATTTTAACACAATCCAGAATAAGATTTTTATTCAAATTGTTAAAAGATTAATAAATGAAAAACGAGTTTGGCAGAAGCCTTTTCGGGCCTCAGTGTCCTCATTGTAAAATGAAGACAATTGGTCCATCTCTAAGGTTCTTTCCAGCACTGACATTTAATGATTATATTTAAAAAATTTCTTAAAAAGCACAATCTGGAAATCTCCAAGCCACTGTTTTATAGACAAATAATAAATCTAGAGTCACAGTTAAACATCACCTTTCAGAAGAAAGGCAGCAGGGTTTCTATGAGAGAAAATCATGTCTGATTAATCTATTAGCACTCAAGAGAGTAAATAACGTTATGGACAAGGAGAAACCAGGGGATAGGATCTACACAGACTTTTTAAAAATCTTTTGACAGGCTTCCATACTGTTGACATTTTTGTTGCTGTTAAATGAGTCCCTATGGGACTTGGGGAAACATTTTGCCATGGAAGGTGAGCTAACTTACAGAATGAAATGGAGAATAGGAAAAAGTGGGTGCTTCTCTGGATGGAGAAGCGTCAGCATTAAGATTCCCATGGTCCCAGGCTTATTTAAATGTTATAAGTCGTGTAAAATAAGGTGTACACAGTGGTATTTCTGTGTTTGTAGCTGGCGCTAAGCTCTTCTCAGTAGTGAAGGGGTAAGCCAACATAGGATAAATTGCAGGAAGATGTCTCAAAATTGGGGGAGTAAGAAAAAGAAACAATAGATTACTTCAGCAAGGTAAAGCATTTACAGAAAAAAATTCCTAACTATACAATACGAATAATAAGATCTGTTGTTACTTGTGGCTCTGGAAAGAGACCCAGGAGTTGTAGATATTTCTAGAACAATTTCAGCTGATGGTGCCATTTTGGCTGGAAAGGTCAACAAAATGCTGTGCGTCAATAGAAAACAGACTAGAAACAGAATAACACATTATCCTATTTTTGAAAAAAAAATTTAAACCTTCTGCAGCCACATCTGGAGCAGAATATTTAATTCTGGGGGTTTTAATTTAAGAAAGGCAAAATGTACCTCAAGGTGGTATAGAGATGGGCAGCAAGAATGAAGGAGTGAAAAGGAGCTGTACTGAGACAGACTCAGTGTTAGGATTCTTTAACCCAAAAGGATGAAGATAGAGGCAACGGCCAAAGTTCACTAATAGTGCTTATTTAGTACTCACTATGTGCCTGGCACAGGTCTTAGCACTTGATGTTTACTGAATCATTCAATACCTATTAACCCTATAACATAGGTCCCACTATTATCCTCATTATAAAAGCATCATGAAGGATATGTACAGAGTAAATAGTGATCAAAGCTATTCACTGGCTAGAGCTCAGCACAGACCTTAAACCTCAAAAGAGTCAAATCCAAGACAAGCAAAAGGAAGTGAGACTTTACACAGTGGGCAGTAAAACCTAGGGAACTCACCACCTAAAGCAACAGTACAAGTTGAGCTGAAAAGAGATTCCAAGAAGGATTTAGACTATATTTATAGAAGATAAAACCAAAATAGCTTATGAAGAGAATCTTGTGAAATGTCCTTAACCTTTGAGGTTGTCATAAATGAGGACAGCCACACCCTCTCTCCTACTGCCAACGTGTGTCTGAATCCCCCTGTACAAATTCTGGGCTGGATGGGTCAGAAATTTGGCCAAGTGTGGCTTTTCCTTTTAATTATGA
The DNA here is from genome assembly GCF_949774975.1 of Lagenorhynchus albirostris. Classification (NCBI taxonomy): domain Eukaryota; kingdom Metazoa; phylum Chordata; class Mammalia; order Artiodactyla; family Delphinidae; genus Lagenorhynchus; species Lagenorhynchus albirostris. The sequence goes on from NC_083116.1 coordinate 18,515,004, forward strand.
TGTAAGTAGGGGAATGGTACATGAATTCCCTGTGCGTATTTCAAGATGATTGTAATTTATACTATACTTGAATGTTTTCATTGATAACTTAAACTACACATAATCCTATTTTAAGCAAAGCTTTGCCCTGTAGAAATGGATCTTTTTCAAAAAATTACGTGCAGAAGAATGAATTGCCACACAGGAGCAGGTAGAGGGTTTTTGCTTTAATATCCACCCTCTAGTCAGTGTTTATTTTGGGTTATTTCATGCCCATATATCTTAAAGATATTACATTTCAGAGAAAATACATTGCATGCAAGGAAAAACAAAAAAAATAGCTGAAAAGAATATCCCTCTGTAAAAACCCTCCCATGAAAACTTACATAGTACCTTCTCTGTCACATCAGTCCTCATGAAACTCAAGCACAGACCCATCCAGTGTTGCTGAGGGCTTCTTCGGTCTTGTTGGTATAACACTGCTAGACTCCACAGAATACACCAACGTTCTCCCTTGGCTTGGTGACCTCTACCTTTTTGAAACACTGTGTGTGTGCCGGGCATACCATGAAAAAGAAACAGAGAAGAAAGTCTAGGAGTGAATGTGTAGTTCACAGAGAACTAACCTTATCTGTGGGAAGGAAGTATGAAAAGAAAAATGAAAAAATATTGGAAAGCTGAGAAACAGAGGAAGGTGAAAGGGACAAATGAAAAGATAGCATTGTTCTGAAGTATATTATACAATTAAAAATTGTTTGGGGAGTTCCCTGGTTGCCTAATGGTTAGGATTCCAGGCTTTCACTGTTGTCGCCCAGGTTCAACCCCTGGTTGGGAAACTGAGATCCTGCAAGCCACACAGTGCGGCCAACAACAAAAATAATAAAAATTAAAAATTTCTTTAAAAAATTGTTTAAAAGAGAGATAGGACTAAATGTGGATCTAAATGGTAACATGGATAATTGGGCCATAAGCAAAATGGCGAAGCTGACCAACCCCTTGAGCTATTCTACTTCTCATAGCAGAGGCTCTGTGCTCTCCTCACTCCCCTCACCCTGACCCTGTGTGCTCTGGCTGCCCAAAGCTCATTTCGACAGCTAGCGGCTAAGCCAGTACTTCCCCAGGCAGTGCCCCGGTGCTAGGCCACTCTCACCTCTCTTGGTCAAAATGAATCTGTGTTCTGCCCATCTTGTTACCCTAGCTTGAGAACATTTTCAGCTTCATAGAGAATACTTATTAAATGCAGCTCTCTCTTTACTTCTAGTGGCAAGCAGAGATATTTTGGGAGCAGAGGCCTCCTGACACCCTCAAATATCTGGTGGAAAGCCAACAGTTTTTGTCTAAATCAGGTAACCACAGTGACCTTACGTTTCCTCATCTGTAGAATGGAGCTAATAATACCCTTCCTTTCTATTACAATTGACAACACTCTGACACACATTGACCTGTTTGGTCCTCAAAGCCACCCTGTGAGGTAAGGATTATTTCTCCATCTTACAGACAAGGGAACTGAAGCTCAGTGAGGTTAGGTAACCTGTCCTGGGATAATATGCGAAAGGGCTAGTGCGGGAGGAGAGAAGTCAGCTAGCCAAGACAGTGAGTTGATACGCGATGATAAAGCTGGTGATGGAGCCACGTAGCTGTGCGGAGGCAGTATGGAATCAAGGGTGTATGTATGGACTTTGGAGTCACAGACACCTAGGTATGAACCCTGGCCCTGCCTCATTTTACCTGGCATCCCTTGGGCAGGTCACCTTCTCTGAGTCTACATTTCCTCATTTGGAAGATGCAGATAATAATGCTTCCCTTATGGACCTGTTGTGAGGATAAGGTGAAACGCTGAGTGTAATGTACTTAGTACAGTGCAAGGCACATGAGAAACATGCAAAACATCTGGAAGCTTCTGGAATCATTAGTGGTAGTAATACTTGGTGAGTGTGCTAGCCCAGAACATGAAGTCCACTGGCCCAAAGGTAGAGTTAGCCACTAGTAAGCAGGCCGTCAGCAAACAGAACCAAACATGGTTGGCACAAGGAAAGAAAAAGGAGACTGGTCAAGGCTACCTAGGACTAGGTTGCAGTTTCCTTAGAACAGTGGTTCCCAAACTTGAACCTGTACTAGAATTACAGGGCTCATTAAATGACAGATGGCTGGGCCTTACTCCCAGAGTGTCTGATTCAGAAGTTGAGGATGGGGCCTGAGAATCTGCATTTATAATGAGTTCCCTGATCTTGGGAGCCCACTTTGAGACTCATTGTCACAGAATAAAGAATCCTGTCCAGTTCTAGGCATCAGAGTCTCCTTGCTTGTGTCTCCTCTTTCTATCTTAATAAAAATTCACCTGAAAAAATGCCAACCTGGTTCTGGTAAAACAAAGGGAATTGCCCATAACTGGTCCAGGGGAGCTTAGGCAATTAGAGGACTGCTGGAAACCAGGGATGGTAGTGGCAATGACTGCCCCAGTTAGAGGATGGGGAGAAGTCTTACAGCAGAATAAAGGTCAAAACTCAGATGAGAAAGAATCAGAGACAGCTGTGATTACTGAGCCCTTCCCAGCTTGGATTTCCTTCGCAAGATTTTTCTTGCCTAAGCTTTTTATCCCTTTTGTAACTACAACTGTATTGGGGGTAATGGGAGAAAGATTCACTGTATTTTCTTTATGCACTTTTCCTACTCCCTTGTTTTATTCTTTGTCAACCACAAGGCTAATGTGAACTTGGAGAGCCTAGAGCAGCATGCACAGATTATGGCAGTCAGAGCAAAAAGTTTAACAAAATTAGACATGTCTCTTGAAGTAAAGTACGTGCTATGTGCTCTGTATCATGTTACGGCAAATTTGAAAACCAAAGGCTGTGTTCCAAGTCACCACCTGGCAGCTGTCAGTAACAAAGCCTCTGCTACCTGTTAAAGACAGTTAATGAAGCAGTCTGTATTTATAAATTAGAGGATTTGTCTTTGAAAATAGTAACCTAATAGAATGAGAAAGATAGATAGCCTTGGATTTAGACTTCTGGATTAGAAATGTGTCCCATGTATTTCCAGAAGGTGAAAGAACTTGTGCTCTTACATATTGAGAATATATATATTTCTACTGCAAATCTTAGGAAAATGAAACACGAATAGGAACCTCTGCTATAATTCTAAGAATGTAAGTTTCTTCAGCTCTTGACACAGAGATACTTTGGACTAGGGATTCCATATACGGTGTCTGGGCCTGTTCAGTGCCTTCAGCTATCAGGTATTTGCCTGTACCAACCTACCCATATTACATGAAAACAGGCCTTGCTCATTCTTTCAGAATTCATGGCTTCTGTCCTGAGCCATTCACCCCAGCTTATCTCACACTCATTCCTACCTCTTCCTCAGTCTGCTCTAATGTCTGATCTCGTGACTCATTTTTCCTCTTACCGCCTTACCTCACCCTAGGACCTGGCACTTGGTGTACTTCTCCAACTTGAACCTTTTTGCAGTCCTCTTTGGCCAGTAATCAGATTCCCCACTTGACTAGACTTCTGTTGGCATCGATGTATGAGTGCCGCATGGGGACCAACCCATTCCCTGGGACTTTTATCCAGGTCCCCATGAGAGGTACCCCTGCCCCATACACCACATCCTGGGAACAGAACTCAGATTTGAGAGATTTGTGACGCCTTGATACTGCTCTCAGAAGGAACAGAAAACAAATGGAAATAATTTGATTGCCCAATCACTAGGTACAGAAGAGTTAACTGAGTTTCTCTATTATATACATAAGGAAGAAAAATGATGGTTTATAGTATGTACTGTTTAGTAGTTCTGAATTCTTAGTTGTGAAGAATTACTATTTTTTCCCTTTCTTCATACTCACCTCCCCCCAACAGCCCACCCATTGATTGATCGCCAAAACTTTTCTTTTTTCTTTGTACCGCTGTTGAAAATCATTTAACCATATATGCAAGGGTTTGTTTCTAGACTCTGTATTCTGTCCCATTGGTCTGTATGTCTGTCCTTATGCCAATATCACATTGTTTTGATTACTGTAGCTTTGTAGTAAGTTTTGAAATCAGGAAGAATGAGTCCTCCAACTTAGTTCTCTTTCAAGATTGTTTTTGCTGTTTGGGATTCCTTGAGATTCCATATGAATTTGAGGATAGATTTTTCTGTTTGTGCAAAGAACACCATTGAGATTTTGATAGGGATTGCACTGAATCTGTAGATCATTTTGGGTAGTATTGGCATCCTAACAATATTAAGTCTCCCAATTCATGAGCATGGGATGTCTTTTTTTTTTAACATCTTTATTGGAGTATAATTGCTTTACAGTGGTGTGTTAGTTTCTGCTTTACAACAAAATGAATCAGTTATATATATACATACGTTCCCATATCTCTTCCCTCTTGCGTCTCCCTCCCTCCCACCCTCCCTATCCCACCCCTCCAGGCGGTCACAAAGCACCGAGCTGATCTCCCTGTGCTATGCGGCTGCTTCCCACTAGCTATCTACCTTTCGTTTGTTAGTGTATATATGTCCATGCCTCTCTCTCGCTTTGTCACAGCTTACCCTTCCCCCTCCCCATATCCTCAAGCCCATTCTCTAGTAGGTCTGTGTCTTTATTCCTGTTTTACCCCTAGGTTCTTCATGACATTTTTTTTCTTAAATTCCGTATATATGTGTTAGCATACGGTATTTGTCTCTCTCTTTCTGACTTACTTCACTCTGTATGACAGACTCTAGGTCCATCTACCTCATTACAAATAGCTCAATTTCGTTTCTTTTTATGGCTGAGTAATATTCCATCGTATATATGTGCCACATCTTCTCTATCCATTGCATTACGCGGGCCTCTTACTGTTGCGGCCTCTCCGGTTGCGGAGCACAGGCTCCGGACGCGCAGGCTCAGTGGCCATGGCTCACGGGCCCAGCTGCTCCACGGCATGTGGGATCCTCCCGGACCGGGGCACGAACCTGCCCCCTGCATCGGCAGGCAGACTCTCAACCACTGCGCCACCAGGGAAGCCTGCCAAAACTTATTAATTCTATTCTCCATAATGTCTCTTGAATCCATCATCTCCTGCCTGAGCTATTTGCGATAGTATCCTAATAACTGGTCTCCCTGTGGCCAGTGTCTCTTTCTCCCCTGGTCCTACTCTCCCATGCCCCTCATCCCCTGCCAATCCATTCTCCACACTTCCGCCAAAGTAATCTTTCTAAAACATAGGTCTGATCCTGTTACTCCTCTTCTTAACATTTTCATTCCCATATGTGTATCTGATTGTTATTATATACATATGATTCTGGGTTTCTAGAAGATAGACTCTTCCAATTAGGACAATAATATTGATCCACCATGTATTGTGCTTTAGAGTGTTTTCACAACTACTACATAATTTTTGAAAATTAATCCTATGACTTTAGTATTGTTTTATCTCTATATTTGAGGAGAGAGTATAACTTTTATATTTAGTGAATGGTCCACAGTATGCAGTGGATATATTAAAAATTAAATATGTACTGGATCTATTTGGCTAAGTGAGTAGATTAGGTACTCTTAAAGAAAAGTCAAAGTTTCAGTTCCAGAGAATGAATTTGTTAAATCTTATTCGGATGCTGGCAAATCTCAGTTGTTTAGAGCATGCAATTACTGAGGTCAAAGTTGGTGGTTCAATTCCCATTTGTTTAAGTTAGTCTCATTCAGTTTCATGGACATAGTCTGTAACCCTAACCTCAGCCAGCTATTTCACAATTGCAGGTCCCAATGGAACATGGGTAACAGAATATGGATAACTCTACAGCATGACTCCATCCCTGTTACTTGAAAACTCAAATATAATGGTAACTCCTCAGGGTTATATAGATTTTTGTATATGCAGTTATACAAAGAAATTTTAGTAATAACCATCTAGACGAAGAGACAGTATGATTTTCCCAAATAGTACTTTGAGGACCCTTAAAGAATGCTCCATAAATATCTCATTCCAACAGTAGTTTCCTAATTATACACTTCCTGTCTAAATGCTAGTTTCATCTCTACTGATGACTCAGGTAACAATTATTAATGTAGCTTCACATAAATCCTGTAACAATTCCACTTATTAATTTCTGCATTCTCGCTTAAATGAATACCAAAATACTGTACATATCATATTAGCTTCCTCATTCACAGAGGTGTGAAGCTGGGATGAGCATCAGACTCAACCTATGTACCCATGACATACAAACTACCTATATGGTAGCACTGAGAAGACCCTGACCTGAAATTTTCAGGTTTCCTCTTATTTACTCTGGGTTAAGGTAAGAATCCATTGTTAACATGCAAATATCTCTGAGAGAAGTGATAAATTGTTCTCAGTCATTAGCACCCAGGTATGAATTAATTTATCAGATCCCTTCCACTAACACTTAATTAAAAGAGGCATCTTAAGGAAGACACCTGACTGGTATATTTTGATGGGAAGATAGTAGAGGCAAAGGTTCATATTCCCAAAGGACAGATTTAGATCACGAGGACACTATAAAGGCACAGGATGGGACACATAGGGGTGAAGTAGGAATGGTCCTAGAAGAGAGAAGTGGAACAGTGCTGTAAGACAAGCTTCTCTTACATCCCCATTTGGCTTTAGGCCAGCAGTAATAAGAATACATGAAATAGTATTATATTAACAGCATCCAATAATGGTTAAGAAACCAAGTTCTGGTATCAGACAGACTTGGGTTCAAATTATAGTTCTGCCACTTTCTAGAACTATAGAAAGTTCTAGAACTATAGTTGTGGTCTTAGGCAAGTTTCCTAATCATTCTGAGCCTCGATTTGCTGATCTTTGAAGGTAATAATAGTACCTACCATACAGGGTTGTCTTGAGAATTAAATGGGATAGTTCGTGCAAAGCACTTAGTGGAATTTCTGAGACATACTAAGTGATCAAGAAATGTAAGCTATTACTATATAAATAAAAATTTAAGGTTGCTTATTCCCAGTATATATAATATATTCTCAGTTGGAAGGCTACTTTTAGTGGAGATGGATTTATGCCACCTCAAAATAAAAACTCTAGAAAATGTCTTTGATGCTAGAAAGAAATAAACCTGATTAAAATAACATAAGAAATAAGCCCAAGAAATACATGAAGACAGAAGGGTCCCTATGTTCCAACAGAGACCTGAAAGCTATACTTTAAAAAGATGAGGTCTAATCAAATGTGTAGAGTTGACAACTGAATTAGTACCATGAGAACTCAGAACAGTGTAGAAGGTCAGCAGATGTAACAAAGTTGGAAGCAGAAGCCAACGTTACTTATTCACCGAGAAACTGTGTAAGATGTCTGGTCAACCTGTAAAAACAAGATGTAGTTTCCCTCACAAACACAATTTAGAGGAAGAGAATGAAGGTGCAGCTCCTTTCCAAGATAGGAGTTTGAGGGCAAGACATCACTGATGACCAACTGAAAGGTCATGTTTATTATTATTTATGTAGACTGTTAATTGACAGTTCAGAGAAAATAACATTTGTGTTTGTGTCCTCCTTGGGCCTGAGGACATTTTTCTTGTTCCAAATCCGCTGATTAGCTGGCATAAACAAATCTCACATCACCAAGTTACAACTGTTGCTTTTTTAGGAAATAAACAAAGAGTCCTTACCTATGTGACTAAAAGCAGACCAAAGCACTAGGTTTGATGGAATGTTAAAAGTATGGCTGTTAACTGTCACCTGCATAATAACCCCTGACAGCCATTTCCTGCTTGGCAGCATAAGGAAGCGGGGGTGCTGGAGAGTGTGGGTGATTGACTTGTCATTATGACTTGAATAATCCCTTCTGCCTACCTGTCCTGAACAAGCAACACTTTCTTTCATTATGAGAGACACAGTGTCAGTAACTGGTTCTAAGGGAAAAGGTCATGATTTAGTTTTGTTGGATTCAAGAAATGTGAGTTTTCAAGTCAACGGAAGAACAATTAACATTTGTATATGGTACCTTCCAGCGTATAAAGCATATTTTCAAACATGACTTTAATTAACTCCTACAATAGATATGTGAGGTAAGTCATAGCTATTTTTGCTTCTACTGTGAGTACACTGAGTTTCCAGGGTGAAAAGCCTTGTCCCAAACCTCACAGCTGTTAAGTGATGAACATTCCAGCACTGACTCCAAATTCTAGGCTCTTGACATCCCACCTAATCTTGATTAACATTATCTCCATCTACCAGGGTTCCTGGTCTATAATCCTTGTGTCTGACTTCTCCTTCAAACCCTTTCTTCTACTAGTCATGAGCTGCTATTCATTTCACCTCCATAGTGCTTCTCAAATCTATCCACTATTGAAACTCCTATCCCCATTTCCATGGCCCTAGCCCAAGCCACCATTGTTTTTAATCTGGATTATTGCAGTAGTCTCCTAACTGGTCTGCTTGTGATCTTCTGCTCTGTCTGTTTACAGCCACATGTATGTTGCTGCTAAAGTGGGCTATTTAAAAGTGTAAATCTGAACATGACACTCACTTGCTTAAAACCCATCAATGGCTCCTCAACACCTTCAGAATGAAATCCTAATTCCTTAGCCTGGCCCTGCCTCATCCCTTTCTTCCTCTTCTTTTCATACACTCTATGCTCTGGCTAGACCTAGCTCTCTTCTCCTCCTTGAACCTCTCATGACCTTTCTCTTTTCTGTGTTTTTCATTCTATTGGAAAAATCTCTTCCTCCTGTTGTCTACCTTATTACGTGGGAGCAGCCCATAACAAATGTCTCCAGTGAGGTATTCTAACCCTGACGTAGTCCTTCTATTCAACTTCATATAAACTCCTGTTATGGCATTTAACAACTTTAGTTGTAACTATTGATTTACATGTTCATCCGATGCACTAGACTCTGAGACAAGGGCCAAAGACTTGTCCTGTGAAACATATACCCAGCCTTTTTGCCTTCCACAGTGTTTGGCACATAGTACAGAGTAAAAAAAAAATATTTTTTACATGAAACTCATAAGCAATGATTAATTATCTACCATATGCCCAACTCTGTGATACGTGGGAAGGTCCTAGGTCCAAGCCTTACTGAAAAGAGTAGAATTACTCAGTTCATTTTGCCGAGGAGCAACATAAGGCGTTTTATAATTGAGATATTGTGTGGCACTGACTAAAAGTCCACAGCAGTTTAGAAGAAGATTTGAAACTAGGGAGGCACCTCTTTCCTTTAGAAATGATGATTACTTATGAAGGGCCAACAGCAATTGAATATTTGCCATCTGGCAACTGTCACAGTACTCATTGTAAGTCAGATTTAATAAACCCAAGTCCTTTTAAAGGTGAAGGTGTTTTGTGTTATTTAAGGAGAAATACCATCCCCCAGGAGACTGACTCAAGGAAAGTACTCAGAAACTGAAACTAAATTCCTCCAAGTGTTAGGAGGCAGAATTCTACCTGTCTGGGATGTGACACAGTTGGAATACTTTCTTTAAGGCAGTTCAGATCCATTATTTTCATTGAGGAGAAAGCACACTTGCTTTTCATTTAATCAAAGTTTGAATAAATCAGGGTGGACATTTGGTGCTACCCATTGGGCGCCCTTTCCTAGGTTAGCACTGCTGAGTCTCCACTTACTCTCAAGCAGAATGTGATGCCAGTGGTTGTGGCTTGCACCCTCTGTAATACTGTGACACAACCTGTAGAATATTTCCCTCCACTATCAGTTAAGTTAGCTGACTGGGAAGCTACATGCCTTCCCTCAAAAGTGATTTTGAACAGCCCTCAACCTCCACTACATACAGTTGAAAATAGTTGTTTTCATTGAAAAGTGTGGGGCCTTAAGTGTTTTCCCAGTAAAGCTGAAGTAAATCAGAATTTTCTTTAAAACATGTGTGCATTGTGGAGCTCTAAATGCGAGATGTTATTCAAGAAAACCAAATCAACAAACCTTTACTGAGTATTTGCTATGTGTAAAGCCCTGTGCTTATTGCTGTGTGGGACATGTGGAAGCATAAATCAGGGTCCTTGCCCTTAAGCTGTTTAGTTAGGTGGTAGAGGAATCCCTTAGCTAGATCACGGATGGGAGGAAGAGGTGAAGTTGACCCTTAGTTGGTATGTTATGAACTTAGTAATTGAGGCATTTAAAGAAAACAGAGCAGACAAGCTATGATAGGAGAATGTAGGTCGGGGGACAGAGATTGGCTGAAGAATTAAGAAAGGAAAAAGGAAGATTCAGAGCAGAGGATCCTAGATGCATGGTGGTGGGTAATGCCAGGCAGAGACTCCTAAGGCAGAAAAACACATAGGAAGGTTCATGGAGAGAGCAAGACCTGTGTCGTGGGCTGGAGTAGGAGGTAAAAAGAAGCAAAATTCGTAGAGCAGAGTAGTCAGAATGTGCCAGTTGTGTTGGTGATGAAGGTATAGACTGCATACGTAGAATTGGGTTCTACCAAAAGCAAATAGGTTCCATAAAGGGTTCAAACAGAACAGAACGTTAGGCCTCCAGAAACCAGAATGAGAACCAAAGATAATAGCTCCATGCTGGACTGGTGGGTGGACTTAAAGTGAACCAACCTGAATCCCATCACTCTAAGGAAAGGCCTATGGATTAGAAAGGAATGCCAGGAGATGGATCCTGAATTAGAATCCACGCATGGCTTATATCTGTGCAAAGTGAGCCACGTGAACTGTACCTGGGAGAAACTTTACTGGTACATAGTATAGAGCTTGGAATGTCTTTATATTGGAGCGAGGCTGAGTTATAAATTACTTGTGCTGGTCCTCAGTGGACAAGGTGGGGAGACGAATGCTACTGGAAAACCTGGACAGTCTGGTGAAAATGGGGAATTTATAACGCCAAGTAAAGAAATCTCCAGCCCCATTACACATGGCATCTTAAGAGCCTGAGATATGTCAAAGTGGGGGAAGCATGCCTGAGGGTCTGAAATCCCCACGATTTGATTCTATCTTCCATGGCCTTGAGGAGACAGATCTTTTAATTGAACTAAAACATTATTACCTTGGAGGGTAACGCTCTATCTGATTCATTAGTTTTGTCTCCAAAACTTCTTTCAACAAACGTTGAGGGCCTGATACAATGCTAGGGTACACATGTGTATAAAACCTAATCATCCCTTTCAAGAAGCTCACAGTTTAGCTGCGCTTAGGGCCTTATGTGAGGATGGTACAGGAAAATTCGTCTTAGGAGGAGGTTAGGTGGGATGAGGTTACATGGAGGAGAGGGAGGGGGATAGGAAGAGGGGGAGGGGGAGGGGAGGGGGAGAGGGAGAGAGAATGTGCAGACAACTAGGAAAAGTTCAGGGCTTGGAGCTCTGTGAAGGCTGAAAACCTAAGCATCTGGGGACAAAGGAAGAGGATCATAGCAAAAGATAGGCTGGGATGGGAGGATGGTAAATTCTGGGGATTGGAAGACAGATAACAAAGCCTATAAGGAAGAGAGAGGACCAAGCCAAAACTGGAACTAGAAGAAACTAAGTTTTCTGAGTCTAAGTTTCTGATGGATAGAATGTCTGTTGTTTCAATATAATGCCTCTAGTGTGTGTGTGTGTGTGTGTGTGTGTGTGTGTGTGTGTGTGTGTGTGTGTGTGTAAGAGAGAGAGAGACAGAGACAGAGATAAAGAGAGAGACAGACAGAGAGAGAACTTGAGATTCTGTCAAACTTTTTAACCATTGGTACAGGGTGGAGATTGTAACCACTAAAACAACTAGAGCAACTAGACCAGTGAGCCTAAATTGAACTTTAAAAAAGAGGAAGTGAGGAAAGTTTGTTTGTGAGCTTTGTGGCAGGAAATCCTGTGACTAACCTTATTTCACACATCTCACATTATTCAAAGGGATCTGAACTTTCTTAACACCATTACTTAAAATGGAAGGGGCTGTCTCAGAGGTACTGATGTCTGAGAAGAGCTGACCCCCTTGCTAAATAACCTAATCCAATACAGGTTGCCCTTTACTTGTGAAGAGATGCTTCAGGGAACATGCCCCCCCGCTAGTATTTCCAATCAATAGAGTAATGCAGCATTAACAAATGGAATTCAACTCTATTGGGGAAAAATGCCAATATATTGGAAACAAAACCAACAGGTTATCCTTCTTTACCTGTAGAAATATTTTTATAGGGCTAGTATCAACCACTGTGTATGTGCTATAGTAATATTCAATAGCACTGGTGGAAGTATAGACTATGATGAGGACTGCAGGGGGCTGAAGAGTCGGTGAGGAAGGGAGAGGGTGATGGTCAGGGTAAGACAATTACAAAACAACAAGCACCCAGGCAAGTGATGACATGTTCTTCTGCAAGGGCACACTAATAGGAAGGAGCCCCTATGCTGGGCCGGGCTGGCCTATTAGCAGGGAGAGTTAGGATTCCAACCACCTGGAGCTTTCATTTCCAGCTGAAGGTGCAAGTGTAGCAAGAAGGGGGGTCTCAGACTTATCTTTTTTTTTTTTTCTTGCGGTACGCAGGCCTCTCCCTGTTGTGGCCTCTCCCATTGCGGAGCACAGGCTCCGGACACGCAGGCTTAGTGGCCATGGCTCACGGCCCTAGCCGCTCCGCGGCATGTGGGATCTTCCCGGACCAGGGCACGAACCTGTATCCCCTGCATCGGCAGGCAGACTCTCAACCACTGCACCACCAGGGAAGCCCTCAGACTTATCTTTTATCAACCATGAGTGAAAATGTACTTCAGGCAACACTGAAGCCCTTGGCATTTTTTTAAATTAATTAATTAATTTTTGGCTGTGTCGGGTCTTCGTTGCTGCACACGGGCAAGTGGGGCTACTCTTCGTTGTGGTGCGTGGGCTTCTCATTGCAGTGGCTTCTCTTGTTGTGGAGTATGGGCTCGAGGCACACGGGCTTCAGTAGTTGTGGCACGTGGGCTCAGTAGTTGTGGCTCGCGGGCTCTAGCGCACAAGCTCAGTAGCTGTGGCGCACGGGCTTAGTTGTTCCGCGGCATGTGGGATCTTCTGAGACCAGGGCTCAAACCCGTGTCCCCTGCACTGGCAGGCAGATTCTTAACCACTGCACCACCAGGGAAGTCCCGCCCTTGGCTTTTTCATATTTCAGAAGTGTATATAAAGCACGCTCAGTTTTCTGAAGACAATACAAAAAGAAAGTGTGCAAATTGTTGACAATATATGCTGAGGGCTGCCGCACTTCAGGCCAAGTGACTGCATTTTCTAAACAGCCAGTGGGACCCTTGTTACAGTACATCATATCACTGCTCTGCTTGATGGAGTCCACAGGACTCTCACCAAGAGTCTAGTCTCCCTTTCAAATAGAATTATATATCTAGAGGTGCAAAAACCATGCCAATACTCATCTTCCCACCTCCTGTCCGGGCCCTGTATCTCTGTGGGGGATATGCTGCACAGCTGCATGTCTCTACAGGCAGCTGAGCCTTAGAAAAGGTCAGAATCCTATTTACAGGCCTGACTTGCCATTTCACTCGTGGACTGATGAGGGCAGGGTTCTTTATGTACTGTCTGAAATGGTTTGGGGAAACCTGCTGTGTTCAAAGAACTCAAACAAAAGGCAGGATGAGTAAATAAGTTAGATATTTGCAGGCACATGCTGGAAACCAGGCCTCCAGCGGAAACAGACATACTGGTGGCAACCTCTCAGGGTACTGTGCCTCCTTATTAGGTTCACACTGGCCAGCACCAGATCTGAGGGGCCAGGTCAAGGTTGGAGACCCCAGTAAGCTGAAGTAAGTACTCCCAGCTGGTCTGGAGAGCAGGGACTGGAGGCTGGGGCTGGAATTACATCTGCACCTGGTTCAGGCAAGGTTCATGAAGCTGAGACAAGAGCCAGGCAGAAGCCAAGAAATGGGGGAGGGGGATATTCCAGACCAAGGGAATACTGTGAACAAAGAGGCAGGAAGGCACGGAGCACTTCTGAGTAATAGTTAGGATCTTTTGTCAGCGCCCAGGAACATCGGAACCTGAGGATCTAGAAATCAAGCTTTAGGACCCAGGAGAACACCTGGAAAATTGTCCAGGGCTGGGAAGGTGGGGGGGAGGTCAAAGAAGAAGCTTCTCATCACTGACTTCAGAGGAGAGAAAACGATGGCCTGAAATCCTGGTGATTGGGTTGATTATAGTTTCAAACTTAGGCAAGGGCCTTGGGCCTGGAAACCAGTAAGGAAACTTGGGACTCAGTTCAATCCAGTTATTGAAAGCCTACTATGTGTAAGTCTCTCTGCTAGGTTCTGAATCAGGAATGTGACAATTTGGAACTCAGTGGCAACATCAAAAGTATAAACCAGGGGCTTCCCTGGTGGCGCAGTGGTTGAGACTCAGCCTGCCAATGCAGGGGACACAGGTTCGTGCCCCGGTCCAGGAAGATCCCACATGCCGCAGAGCGGCTGGGCCCGTGAGCCATGGCCGCTGAGCCTGCGCGTCCGGAGCCTGTGCTCCACAGCGGGAGAGGCCACAGCAGTGAGAGGCCCGCATACCGCAAAAAAAAAAAAAAAAAGTAAAAAGTATAAACTATGCCAGATTTGGTAGTGTCAGAAAGCCAGGTGTATGGAATGTACAGACCTGATTGGGCATATGATGTGCTTTCCACTCATTATGAATATGACAACTATAGTTTATGAATCCCAGATCAGACACATGACTTAAGGATTTTGTCTCAGGACTCTATTTATTTATATAAAGTTGTTATAAATTATTATAAGGTTTAAACATTAAATCACATTTAGTTCTACATTTTACAATTGATCTTTATTGAAAGTAATAAACACACATGAAGAGAAACACAGTAGACAGTGATAGAAATGTATATGAGTGAGAAGCAAAGAGGTAAATTAGAAAATGCAAGCGCTTTGGAATAGAAAAACATGATTTCAGATCCTATCTATACCATTTACTAGCTGTGTGACCCCGGAAGCATTACTCAACCTTTCTGTGCCTCATTTTCCTCATGTGTAAAATTGGGATTAAAAAATAATACCTTCAATAATTATTGTGAGGATTAACTGAAATAATGTACATAAAACATTTAGCAAACTGTCTATACTTAAGTACTCAAAAATGACAGTTTTTACTTTTGCTGTTGATTTTGTCATTCATTTATTGTTGAAGCTGTTAGCATATTGTTCCATTTATACTTTCTTTTTAAATGTATTCAGCTTGTTTCAGAAATATTTATCCTTAATATTTTCAAACAAATCTTGGCAAGCATTTCTGTATTCCCTTGGATTATTCAGAGAAAGTTCATGTTTTTTAGTGATCAAGAGCGGCTTTTTCTCATCCCCTTATTTTGCCAATTTGTGAAAATGGCCCTTGATCCCAACATTCCTACTTCATAGTAAAATGATGATTTTCCACATCTCTTAGATTTAGAAGATTGATATTCTCAAGAGAAAATTATGTAAGTACATTATACTATATCAGATCTATAGTTACTTTCTCTATATCCCATTTGGCTGATAAGTACTCATTAGGGTGTGACTTAAGATCCAAAGGTTCATTACAGAGATTATTGTAAGACAAAATAGCAAAAACACTTTGGGAAAGATTCTGCTTCATTCATGGTTCTTTATCAACTGACTCAAGGGTAATCATGGAATCTTAGCTTAGGTTCTCTAGGAATCAGACCCTGAGACAGGGATTTGAATGAAAATGGTTTGTTCGGGAATTGCAGGTAACACCTGTAAGGGAATGGGTTAGCTGTAAAGAAAATAAAGGCAGTCAGTAAAGAGTATGCTATTGATTTACAATGTTGTGTTAGTTTCAGGTATACAGCAAAATGAATCAGTTATACATATACATATATCCATTTTTTTTCTTTTTTTCTAAACATCTTTATTGGGGTATAATTGCTTTACAATGGTGTGTTAGTTTCTGCTTTATAACAAAGTGAATCAGTTATACATATACATATGTTCCCATATCTCTTCCCTCTTGCATCCCCCTCCCTCCCACCCTCCCTATCCCACCCCTCCAGGCGGTCACAAAGCACCGAGCTAATATCCCTGTGCTATGCGGCTGCTTCCCACTAGCTATCTACCTTACGTTTGTTAGTGTATATATGTCCATGCCTCTCTCTCGCTTTGTCACAGCTCACCCTTCCCCCTCCCCATATCCTCAAGTCCATTCTCTAGCAGGTCTGTGTCTTTATTCCTGTCTTACCCCTAGGTACTTCATAACATTTTTTCCCCTTAAATTCCATATATATGTGTTAGCATACAGTATTTGTCTTTCTCTTTCTGACTTACTGCACTCTGTATGACAGACTCTAGGTCCATCCACCTCATTACAAATAGCTCAATTTCGTTTCTTTTTATGGCTGAGTAATATTCCATTGTATATATATGTGCCACATCTTCTTTATCCATTCATCCAATGATGGGCACTTAGGTTGTTCCCATCTCCGGACTATTGTAAATAGAGCTGCAATGAACATTTCGGTACATGACTCTTTTTGAATTTTGGTTTTCTCGGGGTATATGCCCAGTAGTGGGATTGCTGGGTCATGTGGTAGTTCTATTTGTAGTTTTTTAAGGAACCTCCATACTGTTCTCCATAGTGGCTGAACCAATTCACATTCCCACCAGCAGTGCAAGAGTGTTCCCTTTTCTCCACACCCTCTCCAGCATTTATTGTTTCTAGATTTTTGATGATGGCCATTCTGACTGGTGTGAGATGATGTCTCATTGTAGTTTTGATTTGCATTTCTCTAATGATTAATGATGTTGAGCGTTCCTTCATGTGTTTGTTGGCAATCTGTGTATCTTCTTTGGAGAAATGTCTATTTAGGTCTTCTGCCCATTTTTGGATTGGGTTGTTTGTTTTTTTGTTATTGAGCTGCATGAGCTGCTTGTAAATTTTGGAGATTAATCCTTTGTCAGTTGCTTCATTTGCAAATATTTTCTTCCATTCTGAGGGTTGTCTTTTGGTCTTGTTTATGGTTTCCTTTGCTGTGCAAAAGCTTTTAAGTTTCATTAGGTCCCATTTGTTTATTTATTTTTTTATTTCCATTTCTCTAGGATGTGGGTCAAAAAGGATCTTGCTGTGATTTATGTCATAGAGTGTTCTGCCTCTGTTTTCCTCTAAGAGTTTGATAGTTTCTGGCCTTACATTTAGGTCTTTAATCCATTTTGAGCTTTTTTTTGTGTATGGTGTTAGGGAGTGAGCTAATCTCATACTTTTACATGTACCTGTCCAGTTTTCCCAGCATCACTTATTGAAGAGGCTGTCCTTTCTCCACTGTACATTCCTGCCTCCTTTATCAAAGATAAGGTGACCATATGTGTGTGGGTTTATCTCTGGGCTTTCTATCCTGTTCCATTGGTCTTATCCATTCTTTTTCAGATTCTTTTCCTATATAGGTTATTACAGAATATTGTAAATCAACTATACCTCAATAAAAATTTTAAGAAAAAGAGTATGCTATTGAGCCAGCTACCACAGTGGGGGACTAACACTTAATCATATAAAGAACCTCTGGAAAATGGTGCAACACATACACCTCAGAATTATCCCACTCAAGAGGCAAGGGAGCTGAAGTATTTATACACCAACTTACGAGCCACATCTTAGCACTCCTGCGGTGTGTTAATTCACTGGCATTTTTTAGATTGCTGCACATATAGGCAGCATAGAGATCTACAGTTCTGGGAAAAGAGTCCTCAAGCAGTCATGCAGATACTGGCAGTTAGAACTCATCCCAAGCACATGGAAAGGACTGAGGGACATAGGTGGAGCTCCAACAACACCTGTTATAGCAAGGGAAGCTGAAATGGGCTTTTATTCCGTGGGATGAAGGGCTACTGGGCTAAGGTTTGGTTTAAGCTCCGACTCTGGTTCTGGCTCTTTTACTCTGTTGCCTTAATCTTTTAATCTGCTTCCCACTGACTGACATGTATTTTCTTGGTACCAGAGTAGAAATATCTAACAATTGAGGATGAAAGGAATCAAGCTGAGAGAGAGAGAGAGAGAGAGAGAGAGAGAGAGAGAGAGAGAGAGAGAGTGAGAGAGAGAGAGAGAGAGACAAAGAAAAGAGAGCTGATACCTGTTTAACCTTGTGGAAGCAAGAGACTGCCTGGAGAGGAGGTCCCAAGAGAGAGGCAGACTTTCCACCTCCTAAGACAATGGACCAATAGTGTCCTGGAATGTGAGGACTCTACTGCTGTGCTACTCTTCTTCAGTGTGGAAGGGGGTTGCTGGGAGAAGGGAGAAGTTGGTTAACATTTGTTAGGATTTGTCTTCCTGAGGTCTACGGTGGTAGCTTTCACACTGCACTCCTGGGTATAGTATGCATTTGCCATAGTTTGGTTATCAGCATTGAATTCCTCTTTCTTAATAGTTCTCAGTCTCCTTTTGAGGAATTTCCCATTGCGTGTGGTCCCAGTAGGAGACAGTACTTACCTTTCATTGCAGTATCCCAAGGGCTGGAACCTTGCTCACCACAACTCTTTGGAGCCATGGAGCAGGCATGTAACTGTCAGAAAAAAATCCTAGAATTTCTTAGTACAATTATGGAAAACTTGGGACGTATGATAGCAAGTAAATTGAAATCAGAGGTTGAAAGAAAGAAGCTTCTTTACTTCCATGGATTTTATAAGTGGAATGTTTCTGAGTTAAACAGTAAGGGTCATCTGGACGGTTTCATCACACTGGGAGAAGGAGTGATGATGGTGATAATGATGATGGTGATGGTGGCGGTGGCTACTAGTTACTGAATGCCTACTCTTCACGGGGCCAGACACTTCACATGGGTGATAAAATTTATCTTTACAATGATCCTGTGGTCTAAGTGCTATTATGGACCTCCATTTTTCAGAAAATGGAAATTGAGCCTGGGAGAAATTAGGTAACTTGCCAAAGATCATACAGCTAGTAAGTAGGCTTTAAATCCAGTCCTATCTGACTCCAGACCCTGAGCTCTTTACTGTCATGCTGGGCTGTTACTTCCCATAGCCAGCAGTTCAAATACGTAGTTGGAATGGGCTTCGCTGAAACATGAACAGAAAGTTGAAAGGAGGGCACTGTTAAATTAGCTGACCACAGAGTGTGACCTGGGAAGGGAGGCTGTCATGACCAAATCATGTGGTCACGATTCAGTGTTGCAGGGAGGGTGACAAACTAGGGAGTGACGGAGACAGTATGGAAGACTGATGTGATTAGATATGGAGACTGCTGTGTGGATAGTGGCATGTGCTGTTCTATGGCTTACGTGGATTTAAAAGAGCTAGCTTCTCTATCTGCTGCAATTATCTTCTTCAGTATTCTGTTGATTTCCTGATTTTACAAAACCCACTGGAATGTTGACTTCACAGTTTTGTTCTCCTCCTACTCATTCAAGTACAATTGACATTAAGCTTAAATCTCTGTTTTTTAGACATCCTCATACTATGAATTCCATTGGGGCAAAATTCTGATAATGATTTGGGGTGTGTGTGTGTGTGTTTGTGTACACATGTCCATGCGTGCTTACATGGTATGTCCCAGCTTATTTCTCTTTAGTTTCATATATCTCTATTGATAGGGAAGTTATATTCAAGAATGCTCAGTTCAAATATATGTGATATTGCATGCTTGAGGGGCTCTAATAATGATGATTTGCATATTTCAAACATAAAATAATGAGCTTAAGATTCTTTTCTTCTTTCATCTAAGAGTTTCTAAGGGTTTAGAGAAGTTGTTTCTGAGTATGCAATGACAACATGAGAATTATGGCTTTATGCTGGGTTGTGCAAGTGTGTGTGTGTGTGTGTGTGTGCATGCATGTGTGTGTGCATGCACTCATGCATGAGTACATGCGTGCATGCTTCTCCCCATCCCTGTGCTTTGCTGTGATTGAAACCTCACAGAGTAGCCCCCAGCAGGAAGCTGGCAGATACCCTGAAGGCTACTAGTAGTGTGATATTCTTAGAGTTGTGAAAAAGAAACTTGAGAAATCATGATGAAAAAAAGTTTTTTAATCTCCTTGGGCCTTAGGGTCTATAATAATATGGATGGATATAAAATTCACGCAGGTGTCTAACCTCAGCATAAATTGGAAAGGATTAGACACAGTACTCCTCCCCCACACATATTCCTTACAAACACTTCCCAGGATCCCTTGTTTACATTAGTTGTTGGGAAAATGTGTTTTCACATGAGGGGCAGAAAAGGTTAGAGGAGAACGAGTGTATGTTCAGGTGTCTTAACAGCTGTGTGAGGGACATACTTGTTTGTAGAAGTAGGTTGTTTGCCAAGGTCCAAGGCCCCTACCTATAACTAGCTGTACCTCCCAGCCACACTGTTGTTGAGACTCCAGACTGATGAGAGTGAGCCTTGCAGGCTTGCAAACTGGCTAAGCCCCAAATCAGAGGTTCATTATTGTTGAAAGGAACCATAGGGTTTATCCAAATTACTGAGATAAGGGTCACAATGGGGACCAAATCCAATTTCCTATTTTGGGAACTCTGTGATGAGAAGGGTAAGCTGCCAGGAGTCTTATTTATGTAAGGACACAGGACACGTAGGCCTCCTGGGATAAATAGTGAAGGCTCTCAGCACAACAGGATTAAAAATGTGAACAAAGAAGGGGAGACAAAGGCTGTTCCAACAGTGAGGGTTGACGGGAACTCACTTGAAAGTAGGAAAGGATTGAGGTCCCTGGGCTCCTTCCTGTGACACTAGCTTGGAAGCATTGAGAAATGCACTAATGGGACTCTGGAGGGCAATGTTCACATGCCCTCTGGCCTGATTCTTCAGACCTTATAGCACAGCAAAGGAAAGAACAAAACCCAGAATAGTCAGGACACCTTGCCTTGCACAAGATCGTATGCACCTGAGACTAGATCAGGTTAGGCTGGTCAAGAGAGTGTTACTGAAAGGAAGATATGCTCCCCATTGGGGACCCCTGTAGCAGTAGTGGTGGGAGCAAGAGTAGCAATGGAGTGATGACAGTTGCATTAACAGAGTGCTGGGTGCAGTTAGTGGTGCGCCACAGGTATTAATAGCAATAACACCACTTCTCGAGGCTTACTATGTATCAGGCCTCTTTCATACTTTATTACCAATCCCATGCGGTAGGTACTAGCTTATCTCCGATTTACATATGAGAAAACAGAGTCAGAGAGAGTAAGTATCTGGCACAGGGTCATATAACTGCTGAGTGGCTGCCCAAGTTCAAAGATTTTAACTTCAAACCCCATGCTTTTAATCACTGAGCTATATGGTAGCAAGAGTTATCAAAAAGAACATGATGCCTTCCCTGGTGGCGCAGTGGTTAAGAATCTGCCTGCCAGTGTAGGGGACACAGGTTCGAGCCTTGGTCCCAGAATATCCCACATGCTGCGGAGCAACTAAGTGCGTGCGCCACAGCTACTGAGCCTGCACTCTAGAGCCTGCGAGCCACAACTACTGAGCCCGTGTGCCACAACTACTGAAGCCCGGGAGCCCAGAGCCTGTGCTCCGCAATAAGAGAAGCCACTGCAGTGAGAAGCCCGCGCACCACGACCAAGAGTAGCCCCCACTTGCCGCAACTAGAGAAAGCCAGTGTGCAGCAACGAAGACCCAATGCAGCCAAAAATAACTAAATAAAATAAATAAATTCATAAGAAAAAGAACGTGAGCTCCCTGGTACTAGCCTTGGAGTTCCAGAACAGTTCTGATTGGAAACTCTAAGTGGAGCTCACTGAAAGGCTGCTATGATCCAGCAGAAGAAAGACCCCATGATGTGATCCTTGGTTTCTCTGGGATCTGCTTTGTCCATGGGGGAACTAAGGCCAGTGCAGAGCAGAGGTTCTCAACAGGGCTAGTACTGCCTTCTAGAAGGGGTTTTGGAAATTTTGGGGAACAGGCTTGTCTTCTTGTGTATTTCTGCCCAAGACTTTACATATAGAAACAAGTATTGCTTTATAATAAATCATTTCCCCTTTTCCCTCTTTTATATCACAGGACATTATTTTTTTATTTTTAGTTTTTAAACACATGTGTAGATGGGTTGAATCACCTATGTTTTCCACTTCAGGATAATGGCAGGAGTTAATTTGTTTTTCTTATTAAAAAGAAGCACTAGGTTAAGAACCACTGTTGTAGACTGTTTATAACGGCCCCTCCAGTTGTGATAGTCTATGTTCAAATCAGTCTTGGGGCAAGTAAAGCAATGTAATGCCCAGTATCAGTAGTATTGCAATGACCTGACAGCTGAGGGCTGCCTCCCTGCCTCCCTGATATGGATGTACCTGGATTGCCTACACCTAGGGCACCCTGCTGATAAGGTTCTCTTGCCACCATCTAAGGTCACAGAAGTTGCTCCACGAACGATCACATAGCGTTGGACTTTGGCCTCTTTCTTTTTCTCTGCAGTACAAGCCTCTGTCTGCATCAAGAGGCTACAGGGAGGACAATCTTTGCTACTCTGGGCCAGAGGGATGGTATAACAGAGGAAATCCATTAAAACAAGTGACAAGTATGTCTCCTGATTTCCCTTAGTTTAGCTCAGGTCACATTGATTAGGTTCAGACCATAGATTTTCTGTTATACGCATCTAGCTCCACCCCTCCCATCCATGATGGTGGGCTGTTCCTTACTCCTAATTTAGGGGACTCGCCATCCTTTCTTCTTAGGCCAGCCCGAGCCATAACCCTTGAATTTCAGCCTAAGACTGCTCACTGGGCAGGCAGCTAAACTCAACTCCACAGTTGTGTCCTTCCAAGGCTTCTGCTAACATCTCTTCACAAGTCTCTCCTTAGAGGCTTCCTCTTTAAGCTCTTCCTTAGAGCCTGCCTACTAGAGTGGCCTACGAAGCTACTTCCTCTTCGAAGGCCTTTCTGAACTACCCCTAACTCACTGCTTGCCCCAGTCATTCCAGCCTGAATCAAGCAAATCAAGATGTGACCTCAGTTTCTCTGCACAGCATGTTTTCTCTCTGGCATGGGCTCCATTGAGTTCAGTCATTGTATCTCCATCATCCTCCCAAGCAGGGGCCTTCTTAGTTGTCTTACTGGTGACTGCACATGGTATCCAGGAAGTTCCACGAGAATAAGGGTACATCTATGATGTTCACTGTCATATAACTCCAGCCTGCTAGCACAGATCCTGACACTGAGGGAGCACTCAATGAATGTATTTCAAGTCACTGACTGACTGTGAAGTCCCTATGTCCACTTCCTATTAAAAGTAGTGGGGGGGGGGGCTTCCCTGGTGGCGCAGTGGTTGGGAGTCCGCCTGCCGATGCAGGGGACGCGGGTTCGTGCCCCGGTCTGGGAGGATCCCGCATGCCACAGAGCGGCTGGGCCCGTGAGCCATGGCCGCTGAGCCTGCGCGTCTGGAGCCTGTGCTCCGCAACGGGAGAGGCCACGACAGTGAGAGGCCCGTGCACTACAAAAAAAAAAAAAAAAAAAAAGTAGTGGGGGGACTTCCCTGGTGGTCCAGTGGTTAGGACCCTGCACTTCCACTGCAGGGGGCATGGGTTCAATCCCTGGTTGGGGAACTAAGATCCTGCATGCCACGCAGCACAGCCAAAAAATTAAAATTAAAAGTTTTTTTAAAAAAAGGTAATGGGGACCACGGTATCTGCCTGGACCCTAAATAACTATTAAATCCAGGATTTCCTATAAGGAGCCATGGATACTAATCAACACTGGGATCTAGTCTGGTTCCCACGAGGAGCCTAAAAATCTCATGGCCTAAATTCACAGAATCTTTTTCCTACATCTATTTCTAGACAGTTCCACTACCCCAAGGAATAGTCCAGCAAGGCCCACACCAAGCATTTGCAGTAAACAGCTTGACTCGGAGTTGGGTGAGAGATGAGAAGGGGCACTCCTCCATATGCATTCCTGTCTCTGCCGAGCTGGGAGTGAAGGTCAGCTTAGAGCTTCACTGCCCTGGTCTTTCAGAGCTGCCCACAGCTTGGAATTCAGTTTAAATAGGACTCTCGAGTTAAAATTTGGTTCAAGCCACACAGTGTCTTTTTCTCCTCAGAAAATGGGAAAATAAGACTGGCCTATGAGTCACACATGGAAAGTGTTCATCATGATGCTGTGAAAAACTATTTCCAAAGGGCGTCCAGACACTGCTGTTGTTTCCACTCTGCCCTAGTGGCCAAGGAGGGTGATGTGCACCCTCAGAAGAGGACAGCAAAATTTCCTCCTGCATAGGGCCCTGCTGGGGTTAACAATGCCCTCCTCACTCCGCTTCCTTAGAGTATAGCCACAGGAAAGTTAGTGAAACCCGTGACCTTCGGCAAGGTAATTCATGCTCTGGGCCTCAATTTCTGCATTTTTAAAATAAAGGAATTGGGCCTATTGAGGTCGCAGCTCCTTGAAAGAGACAATATGGAGAACATACGGGCTTTGAAACAGATAAAAGCAGATTTCATTCACATCTCAGCTACTCAGTGGCTGTGTGACCCTGAGCAAATCAATTAACATCCCAGCCTCAGTTTCCTTATCTGTAAATTGGAGATCAAACCTACTTCATTAAATGAGAGAGCATGAAAGAAAACACCTAGCACAGTGCTGGAATGCAGCAATTATTAGTTTCCTCCTCATCTCCCTTCCTTATTTTGTCCCTTCTCTGTGTGGCCATAAATTACTATCAATGGAATATTTAGAACAAGCATGGTGGATGCCACCTCCCTGTGCAATGTCTAGACACTTATTTTAAAAAATTTTTTTACTGGGGTATAGTTGTTTTACAATGTTGTGTTAGTTTCTACGGTACAGAGAAGTGGAGTTCCCTGTGCTATACAGCAGGTTCTCATTAGTTATCTATTTTATACATATTAGTGTATATATGTTAGTCCCAATCTCCCAATTCATCCCACTGCCCTTTCCCCCCTTGGTGTTCATGTGTGTGTTTTCTACATCTGTGTCTCTATTCCTGCCTTGCAAACCAGTTCATCTGTACCATTTTTCTAGATTCCACAAATATGCGTTAATATATGATATTTGTTTCTCTCTTTCTGACTTACTTCACTCAGTATAACAGTCTCTAGGTCCATCCACATCTCTACAAATGACCCAGTTTTGTTCCTTCTTATGGCTGAATAATATTCCATTGTATATACCTACCACTTCTTCTTTATCCTTTCATCTGTTGATGGACATTTAGGTTGTTTCCATGACCTGACTATTGTAAATAGTGCTGCAATGAACATTGGGGTGCATGTGTCTTTTTGAATTATGGTTTTCTCTGGGTATATGCCCACTGGTGGGATTGCTGAGTCATATGGTAATTCTATTTTTAGTTTTTAAAGGAACCTCCGTACTGTTCTCCATAGTGGCTGTATCAATTTACATTCCCACCAACAGTGCAAGAGGGTTCCCTTTTCTGCACACCCTCTCCAGCATTTGTTGTTTGTAGATTTTCTGCTGATGCCCATTCTAACTGGTGTGAGATGACACCTCACTGTAGTTTTGATTTGCATTTCTCTAATAATTAGTGATGTTGAGCAGCTTTTCATGTGCCTCTTGGCCTTCTGTATGTCTTCTTAGAGTATGCCTGCTTCCATTCGCAGTGGAAAGTGAAGAGGGCACTGCGTGCTCTAGATCACAAGGAAATTGTCTTCTGGGAACACATGGCCATGGACCCAGAAGCATTACCCCAGTTCCTGTCTCAATAAATATATTTTCTCAGATACAGTGTAATATATCCCACTTTCAGGTGATCAAAACTGTAAGATTAGAATTTGCTCTCCCAGTCACTGGTGTATATAAATTTGGGAGACTGGGATCCACTCTATTGACCAAACGTGAGAAGTCAGAGTTTCCCTTAAATCCATTTCAACAATTTTGATTTCTGGACGTATCCAACTAGGAAATATAGAGTGAGTGTCATCAAATATACTTACATAGTCTTATTACCCATGGAATGTATATCCTTGTTGATTAGAGTAGATTATGAATGCCATAAAAAAAACAGGGCTTGTTTGTATGGATTTTAGTAATTCCCCATTGTATATGCTTTGGTGCTCTTGCTATAAATAGGAAGTGTACATTGTTCAATTTCTGACTATTGGGTAGTATAATTTTTTGTTGTGGTGGTGTCAGATGTTCCTTTATTATAAAAACTTTTTATAACTTCTTTATTGGAGTATAATAGCTTTACAATGGTGTGTTAGTTTCTGCTTTATAACAAAGTGAATCAGCTATACATATACATATATTCCCATATCTCTTCCCTCTTGCGTCTCTCTCCCTCCCACCCTCCCTATCCCACCCCTCTAGGTGGTCACAAAGCACCGAGCTGATCTCCCTGTGCTATGCGGCTGCTTCCCACTAGCTATCTATTTTACACTTGGTAGTGTATATATGTCCATGCCACTCTCTCACTTTGTCCCAGCTTACCTTTCCCCCTCCCCGTGTCCTCAAGTCCATTCTCTAGCAGGTCTGCGGCTTTATTCCGTCCTGCCCCTAGGTTCTTCATAACATTTTTTTTAGATTCCATGTATATGTGTTAGCATACGGTATTTGTTTTTCTCTTTCTGACTTACTTCACTCTGTATGACAGAGTCCATCCAGTCCATCCATATCACTACAAATAGCTCAATTTCGTTTCTTTTTATGGCTGAGTAATATTCCATTGTATATATGTGCCACATCTTCTTTATCCATTCATCTGTTGATGGACATTTAGGTTGCTTCCATGACTTGGCTATTGTAAATAGTGCTGCAATGAACATTGTGGTACATGACTGTTTTTGAATTATGGTTTTCTCAGGGTATATGCCCAGTAGTAGTAGGATTCCTGAGTCATATGGTAGTTCTATTTTTAGTTTTTTAGGGACCCTCCACACTGTTCTTATAGTGGCTGTATCAATTTACATTCCCACCAACATTGCAAGAGGGTTCCCTTTTCTCCACACCCTCTCCAACATTTATTCTTTGTAGATTTTTTGATGATGGCCATTCTGACTGCTGTGTGATGATACCTCATCGTAGTTTTGATTTGCATTTCTCTAATGATTACTGATGTTGAGCATACTTTCAAGTGTTTGTTGGAAATCTGTATATCTTCTTTGGAGAAATGTCTATTTAGGTCTTCTGCCCATTTTTCGATTGGGTTGTTTGTTTTTTAATATTGAGCTGCATGAGCTGCTTGTAAATTTTGGAGATTAATCCTTTGTCAGTTCATTTGCACATATTTTCTCCCATTCTGAGGGTTGTCTTTTGGTCTTGTTTATGGTTACCTTTGCTGTGCAAAAGCTTTGAAGTTTCATTAGGTCCCATTTGTTTATTTTTGTTTTTATTTCCATTTCTCTAGGAGGTGGGTCAAAAAGGATCTTGCTGCGATTCATGTCATAGAGTGTTCTGCCGATGTTTTCCTCTAAGAGTTTTTTACTGTCTGGCTTTCCATTTACGTCTTTAATCCATTTTGAGTTTATTTTTGTGTATGGTGTTAGGGAGTGTTCTAATTTCATTCTTTTACATGTAGCTGTCCAGTTTTCCCAGCACAACTTATTGAAGAGGATCGCTTTTCTCCATTGTATATTCTTGCCTCCTTTATCAAAGTTAAGGTGACCATATGTGCATGGGTTTTTCTTTGGGCTTTCTATCCTGTTCCAGTGATCTATATTTCTGTTTTGGTGCCAGTACCATACTGTCTTGATTACTGTAGCTTTGCAGTATAGTCTGAAGTCAGGAAGCCTGGTTGCTCCAGCTCCGTTTTTCTTTCTCAAGATTGCTTTGTATATTTGGGGTCTTTTGTGTTTCCATACAAATTGTGAAATTTTTTGTTCTACTTCTGTGAAAAATGCCAGTGGTAGTTTGATAGGGATTGCATTGAATCTGTAGAGAGCTTTGGGTAGTATAGTCATTTTCACAATTTTGATTCTTCCAATCCAAGAACATGGTATATCTCTCCATCTGTTTGTATCATCTTTAATTTCTTTCATCAGTGTCTTATAGTTTTCTGCATACAGGTCTTTTTTCTCCTTAGGTATGTTGATTCCTAGGTATTTTATTCTTTTTGTTGCACTGATAAATGGGAGTGTTTCCTTAATTTCTCTTTCAGATTTCTCATCATTGGTGTATAGGAATGCAGGAGATTTCTGTGTATTAATTTTATATCCTGCTACTTTACCAAATTCATTGATTAGCTCTAGTACTTTTTTGGTAGCATCATTAGGATTCTCTATGTATAGTACATGTCATCTGCAAACAGTGACAGCTTTACGTCTTCTTTTCTGATTTGGATTCCTTTTATTTCTTTTTCTTCTCTGATTGCTGTGGCTAAAACTTCCAAAACTATGTTGAATAATAGTGGTGAGAGTGGGCAACCTTGTCTTGTTCCTGATCTTAGTGGAAATGATTTCAGTTTTTCACCATTGAGGACGATGTTGGTTGTGGGTTTGTCATATATGGCCTTTATTATGTTGAAGTAAGTTCCCTCTATGCCTACTTTCTGGAGAGTTTTTATCATAAATGGGTGTTGAATTTTGTCAAAAGCTTTTTCTGCGTCTATTGAGGTGATAATATGGTTTTTCTCCTTCAATTTGTTAATATGGTGTATCACATTGATTGATTTGCATATACTGAAGAATCCTTGCGTTCCTGAGGTAAACCCCACTTGATCATGGTGTATGATCCTTTTAATGTGCTGTTGGATTCTGTTTGCTAGTATTTTGTTGAGGAGTTTTGCATCTATGTTCATCAGTGACATTGGCCTGTAGTTTTCTTTCTTTGTGACATCTTTGTCTGGTTTTGGTATCAGGGTAATGGTGGCCTCGTAGTATCAGTTTGGGAGTGTTCCTCCCTCTGCTATATTTTGGAAGAGTTTGAGAAGGGTAGATGGTAGCTCTTCTCTAAATGTTTGATAGAATTCGCCTGTGAAGCCATCTAGTCCTGGGCTTTTGTTTGTTGGAAGATTTTAAATCACAGTTTCAATTTCATTACTTGTGATTGGTCTGTTCATATTTTCTATTTCTTCCTGGTTCAGTCTCAGAAGGCTGTGCTTTTCTTAGAATTTGTCCATTTCTTCCAGGTTGTCCATTTTATTGGCATAGAGTTGCTTGTAGTAATCTCTCATGATCCTTGGTAGTTCTGCACTGTCAGTTATTATTTCTCCTTTTTCATTTCTAATTCTATTGATTTGAGTCTTCCCTTTTTTTTCTTGATGAGTCTGGCTAATGGTTTATCAATTTTGTTTATCTTCTCAAAGATCCAGCTTTTAGTTTTATTGATCTTTTCTATCGTTTCCTTCATTTCTCTTTCATTTATTTCTGATCTGACCTTTATGATTTCTTTCCTTCTGCTAACATGGGGTTTGTTTGTTATTCTTTCTCTAATTTCTTTAGGTGTAAGGTTAGGTTGTTTATTTAAGATGTTCCTTACTTCTTGAGGTAGGATTGTATTGCTATAAACTTCCCTCTTAGAACTGGTTTGCTGCATCCCATAGGTTTTGGATTGTCGTGTTTTCATTGTCTTTTGTTTCTAGGTATTTTTTGATTTCCTCTTTGATTTCTTCAGGTATCTTTTGGTTATTAAATAGTGTATTGTTTAGCCTTCATGTGTATGCATGTTTTACAGATTTTTTCCTGTAATTGATATCTAGTCTCATAGCATTGTGGTCGGAAAAGATGCTTGATACAATTTCAGTCCTCTTAATTTTACCAAGGTTGGAGTTGTGACCCAAGATATGATCTATCCTGGAGCATGTTCCATGAACACTTGAGAAGAAAGTGTATTCTGTTGTTTTTGGATGGAATGTCTTCTAAATATCAATTAAGTCCTTCTTGTTTAATGTATCATTTAAAACTTATGTTTCCTTATTTATTTTCATTTTAGATGATCTGTCCATTGTTGAAAGTGGGGTGTTAAAGTCTCCGACTATGATTGTGTTCCTGTCGATTTCCCCTTTTATGGCCGTTAGCATTTGCCTTACGTATTTAGATGCTCCTATGTTGGGTTCATGAATATTTACAATTGTTAAATCTTCTTCTTGGATTGATCATTTGATCATTATGTAGTGTCCTTCTTTGTCTCTTGTAATAGTCTTTATTTTAAAGTCTATTTTGTCTGACATGAGAATTGCTCCTCCAGCTTTTGTTTGGTTTTCCTTTGCATGCAATATCTTTTTCCATCCCCTCACTTTCAGTCTGTATGTGTCCCTAGGACTGTAGTGGGTCTCTTGTAGACAGCATATATATGGGTCTTGTTTTTGTATCCATTCAGCCAGTCTATGTCTTTTGGTTGGAGTATTTAATCCATTTACATTTAAGGTGGTTATCGATATGTATGTTCCTATTACCATTTCCTTAATTGTTTTGGGTTTGTTATTGTAGGTCTTTTCCTTCTCTTGTGTTTCTTGTCTAGAGAGGTTCCTTTAGCATATGTTGTAAAGCTGGTTTGGTGGTGCTGAATTCTCTTAGCTTTAGCTTGTGCGTAAAGGTTTTAATTTCTCCATTGAATCTGAATGAGATCCTTGCTGGGTAGACTAATCTTTGTTGTAGGTTTTTCCCTTTCATCACTTTAAATATGTCCTGTCACTCCCTTCTGGCTTGCAGAGTTTCTACTGAAAGATCAGCTGTTAACCTTCTGCAATATTGCCTTTAATGTTATTTGTTGTTTTTTCCCTCGCTGCTTTTAATATTTTTTCTTTGTATTTAAGTTTTGAAAGTTTGATTAATATGTGTCTTGGTGTGTTTCTCCTTGGATTTATCCTGTATGGGTCCCTCTGTGCTTCTTGGACTTGATTGACTGTTTCCTTTCCCATATTAAGGAAGTTTTCATCTCTAATCTCTTCAAATATTTTCTCAGACCCTTTCTTTTTCTCTTCTTCTTCTGTGACCCCTATAATTTGAATGTTGGTGCGTTTAATGTTGTTCCAGAGGTCTCTGAGACTGTCTTCAATTCTTTTCCTTTTTTTTCTTTATTCTGTTCTGCAGTAGTTATTTCCACTATTTTATCTTCCATGTCACTTATCCGTTCTTCTGCCTCAGTTAATTTGCTATTGATTCCTTCTAGAGAATTTTTAATTTCATCTATTGTGTTGTTCATCATTGTTTGTTTGCTCTTTAGTTCTTCTAGGTCCTTGTTAAACTTTTCTTCTGTTTTCTCCATTTTATTTCCAAGAATTGGATCATCTCTACTATCATTTCTCTGAATTCTTTTTTAGGTAGACTGCCTATTTCCTCTTCATTTGTTTGGTTTTGTGGGGTTTTACCTTGCTCCTTCATCTGTTGTGTGTTCCTCTGGCTTCTCATTTTGCTTAACTTACTGTGTTTGGGGTCTCCTTTTTGCAGGCTGCAGGTTCTTAGGTCCCATTGTTTTTGGTGCTTGCCCCCAGTGGGTAAGGTTGGTTCAGTGGGTTGTGTAGGCTTCCTGGTGGGTGGGGCTGGTGCCTGTGTTCTGGTGGATGAGGCTGGATCTTGCCTTTCTGGTGGGCAGGACCATGTCCGGTGGTGTGTTTTGGGGTGTCTGTGACCTTATTATGATTTTAGGTTGCCTCTCTGCTAATGGGTGGGGTTGTGTTCCTGTCTTGCTAGTTGTTTGGCATAGGGTGTCCAGCACTGTAGCTTGCTGGTTGTTGAGTGGAGCTGGGTCTTAGCGTTGAGATGGAGATCTCTTGGAGAGCTTTCACCGTTTGATATTATGTGGAGCCAGGAGGTCTCTGGTGGACCAATATCCTGAACTCGACTCTCCCACCTCAAAGGCACAGGCCTGACACCCGGCCAGAGCACTGAGACCCTGTCAGCCACACGACCAGGTACATGGGGAGCTTCTTGCCTTTTGGGAAGTCTGAGTTCTTCTGCCAGCATTCAGTAGGTGTTCTGTAGGAGTTGTTCCACATGTAGATGTTATTCTGCTGTGTTTGTGGGGAGGAAGGTGATCTCCATGTCTTACCCCTCTGCCATCGTGAAGGGCTGGGTAGTATAATTTAATGGTTCAGAAGGCAGTTCTGGAATCAGACTTCCTGAGTTTGAGTTACTGCTCTACCATCTTATGAGCTGCCTGATCTTAGTCAAGTTAATTAACTTTGCCTGGGTTCCTTCACCTCGAAAATAGAGATGATAATAGTACCTGCCTCACATAGTTGTTGTGGAAATTAAATGACATAAGGCATATGAATCACCAAAAACTGTGTGGCATAAAGCAAACGCTCAGTAAATGTTAGGTCATATTAGGACTATCATTAGTGTCAGATCAGCATCACTATTATTATGAGGAGCCTTTGTGAGGGTATAGCTAATTTACTATTAGACTCCAGCCTGTTTTATAAAGTGGAGTTGTGGGGAAATGCTTATAACCTTTATTTGCAATGAAATTTTTAGCAATGAAGTAAAAATTTACCCCCAGATTTTTTGTTCATAGCCAGATTGAGGCTTGTAGTAGATCTTGGTCTAGTTGAACTGCTATCCCTACCTTTGTAATCTACAAAATCCACAAAATCCATTCAACATATTTAATGAGCACCCACTGTGTTTCAGGCAGATTTGTAATTTTCTACTTTATCATATAGTTGTATACTTTTGTGATATATGGTTCTACTGCCCATTGCATTAAATAATCAGTTTTATTTTGAACAATGTAAACATTTCTTTTGGGGTTTGGGGGAACTAATACATATCTGTACACTTTCTAATTGAGGTTAGAACCAATGGAGAGAGAGAGAGAGTGCCAAGGGTCAGGCAAATGTCAATCAAAATAGTCAGTTTTACTATTCATACGCTGATGCGAGAACCTAGCTTAGGTTTGAGGACCTCACCAATGCTACCTTCCTTGCCTTTAATTGAAACTACCCCTCACTTTCCTATGGGAAAGTGGAGCAAGAATACCAGAAAGCACCTTCCTGTGCAGGCAGGCAGATCCCAAAAGAGAAGAGAGGAGGATGCCAAGGCAAAGATGCCCAGGTTATTCATCCATGCTCACCAATTAATTATGTCCCTTCTCCGATGGGGAGCAATGAGTAAGAAGTAAGGAAAAAGGCCAGGAGTGATTAAGAAATCTCTTCACATGGAGTCCTGAAGTGGGGGAGATTGTGTCCTCCCAAGTTTCTCTAGCTTTTTGTTGTCAACCACTAAATATATGGCCAACCAGGGATAGAGCTCTCCCCTTTGGGAAAGGAAATCAGTGGCTTTTTGAGATTCTCTGCTTCATGAGCCACTTTCCCAATACCACTTCTTACTGGGGGTATCCTACTAAGATTAATGGTGGGCGATGTGGATTTTTTTGCTTCCAGAAAAGGTTAAGAACCATACATTAATTATATGTAGCCTGCAACCTGGATGAACATGGCTGGAGAAAAACCCACAACCCTGGGGAGTTATCTCACTTTATATTCAGGGCAATGAACCTTAAGGGGACCCTTAACTGCTGCTGCCAATTATAATACATTTCCCTAGTCCATTCACTCTCCCACTCTCCTAGACAACTTTTTCATACCTTGTCCTCTTTCCTCAAACTCCAACATCTCCTTTCTCACCCTCACTCTCAGCTGATGGTCTTGCTTGCTATTTCACTGAGGAAATAGAAGCACTCATCTGAGTTTTTTTGTAAGGTCGTATCATTATATTTAGCCACCTACTGGCATTTGTGCCCATTATACTCTTGCCTTCTTTCCTGTTACTATGGATGCACTGCCCCTGCTCCTAGCAAAGACTCTCTCTTTGTAAACCAGAACCAATGCCTTGTCCCTGATTTAAGGACATTACTCCAACAGTTTTTCGTGCTCCTACATCATCATTTTTTCTGTCTTTACTGGAGTTTTCCCATACTCAAACAGCTCTCCTATACTAAAAACATAACAAAACAAAAACCCTCAAAATCCTTCTTCCACTTCCTCCCTCTAAGTACTTTCTCTCTCTCTCTCTCTCTCTCTCTCTCTCTCTCTCTCTCTCTCTCTCTCTCTCTCTCTCTCTCCTCATTACAGCAAATTTCCTTGGAAGCGTTTATCTATATTCTGTGTCTCCAATTCCTCTCCTCCTGTTCTCTCATGAACCCATTCTAATTACTCTTTCGCCTGTATTCCACAATCGAAACTGCACTTATCAAAGGCATCAATGACCTCCTCATTGCCAAATCCAATGATTGATTCTCGGTTCTCATCTTATTTGTCTTATCAGCAGCATTTGACATAATTTATTACTTTCTCCTCCTTGAACTTTCTCTTCACTTGGTTTGCAAGACACCACATTCTACTTCTCTGGCTGTTGTCTCAAACACCTTTGCTACTTTCACCTTATCTTCCTGACCCCTAAACACTGCAGTATCACAGGGCTTAATCTTGGGACCTCTTCTCTTTTATAAGCACTATGCTCATGCTGGTAACTCTTAACATTTATAACTTCAACCAGGACCTTGCTATGGAACTCCACACTCATATATCCAGCCACTTACTAGATCTCTCCACTTGGATGTATAATTGACAACTCTGACCTAACATGTCAGAATTCCTGATCTACTCCCCTAAAAACTCCTTTTCCTAGTCTTCTCTGTCTCAATAATAGCAACTCCATTCTTATAGCTGTTCAGGCCCTTTATACCTTGAAGTCATCCTTGAGTCCTGTCTTTCTCTTACAATCTTAGAAACAAAAAAGCTTCATCAGCAAACCTTATTGGCTCTAACTTCAAAAGATATCCATAATCCAATCTCTTCTTACCACCTCTACTGCTACTACCTAGTGGAGCCTGCATTATTGCCATAGCGTATTAGCTGCTCTTTATGCCTTTTCTCTTGCCCTTCATCTTGCCCCCAGAGTTTATTTCCACATAGTAGCCAAAGTGATCCTGTTAAAACTTAAGTGATGTCATTCACCCCTCTGCTCAAACACTAAAGGCTTTTGATCACCCTCAGAGTTAATGACAAAGAAAGACAAAGCCATCTCTCCACTTCAAGGCCAGCATGATCTGGTTCCCTGCTCCTCCCTTTGCTCACTCCTCTCCAGCAACACAGGACACATTGCTGTTCCTCAAACTCCCAAGGCCTTACCTCAGGGCCTTTGCACTTACTGTTCCTTCTGCCTGGGACACTCTTCTCCCAGATATCTTCATGGCTTGCTTTCTCATCTCCTTCAGATCTTTGCTCAAGTATCACTCGCTCAGTGAGGCTTTCCCTGACCACCCTATCCAAAATACAACCACTTTTCCCCCATTATTTGCTTCTGCTGAGCACTGATTACAATCTGACTCACTATATATTTTACTCATGTGTCTTGTTTATTATCATTCTCTGTCTCCTCCTCCCAGATTATAAGTTACTTGAGGTATGATGGCAGGGATTTTTGTCTGTTTCTTCAGTGCTCTATCCTTAGTAATATGGCACATAGTATATACTTAATAAATATATGGTTTATGAATGAACTCAAGGCTTAAAACCTTGGAAATTCAAATTCTGACCAAATGGAGTAAAGGGATTCAGATTTACCCTCCTGCTTGAAACAACTAAAAGGCCACACAAAATATGTGAAACAATGGTTTTCATCACACTGAGTATCAGGCAACAAAGGACAGAGATCCATGAGATATGGGAAACAGTAAGGTTAGCCATATGATAGCCCTAACTCACCGCCTTGAGAGAGATTCCACATGGTGCCAGGAGGAGGAACACAACCAGAGACTGGCAGGCTTGCTGAGTTGAGGAAATGGAGCTTAGAGTCCTGGGAGACCAAGGTGGTGGGGCAGAGTACTGGAGATGAAAGAGCTGGAGAGACAGAGTGAGAGAGAAACATGATAGAGATCTTCAGAGGGTCTCTTCCATGTACTCAGTAGTGTTCCAATCAGCACATTCATATTTGAAAAATAACCAAGGTCAAGGAAAGAACCATTTGAAAGGATTAGAAGTAACAGTGCTTGGTCCTCATGCAGGCCCAGGATAGTGCCTGTTCCCAACCAGTTAGACTGGAAAACTTCATAATTCACAGGTCATTGAGTAGAGTAATTAGAAGGGTCTTGCCTCAACAGTGGGGAAGAATTAGCTCTAGACTAAACACTGCTCTGAACCTGCCCAACAAATCATAAAAGCAAGACCCAAAAGGATGAAACTGTTCCCCAGTAACTTAACTGTGTCCCAGAACAAAGTTCAAGAATATTTATAGGAATACAAAAATATACAGCACCCAACAAGGTAAAATTCACAATGTCTGGCATCCAATCAAATATTACCAGGTGTGCAAAGAAGCAAGAAAATTCAACCCACAATGAGGGAAAAAATCCATCAATCAAAATCAACCCAGAACTGACACTATAAGAAATGTTAAAAATTTTCCTTCAGGCAGAAGGAGAAATGATACCAGATGGAAATTGGGCCTATACAAAGGATTGAAGAGCACCAAAAAGGTAACTAATGGGTAAATACTCAGGAATTTTTGTTTTCTTATTATTTAAACTCTTTAAAAGATATTTGGTGGTTTAAATGAAATAATAACAATGTAAAATTGGATGGATAACATATGTAGAAGTGAAATGGATGACAGTAACATAAAAGCCAGGAGAGGATAAATGAAAACTCAAATGGGAGACATTTCCCATGATGATGTTAACTATGGTACTATTTTTACCTAAGATTTTGAAGGTTCCAGACTTTGAATGTTTCTCTGCAGTAGTGGAGTATGCTTCAAGTGTTGCATCTCCCTCTCTGGTCTTTTCTGAAAGGTTCAGCTAAGTTTCTAACAGCTGAATTTACTCCTTAAGGTTTTCCTCCTTTTCTTCTCTGTGTGCTGGATCCTTTCTTTTACTTTCTCTTTGCTTTCTGACATAGAAAAATTTTTAATATACTCTTCTAGGTTCTCCCTTGTGGGGTCTCTCTTAGTAAGATATATGGAACATAAATTATGTTTCTTCCAAACGCATCCACTGTGCAGAGAAATATTGTCCACTTTTGTCTCCTTAAATTGCGTAGTCCCACTCAGGAGATATTTTCCCGTCAGAACCAAACTCTATTACTGCCCTTGGCTGGATCCCCTTTAATATGGTTCATCTTTGCTTTGCCTCTCCTTAGAGCCATAATCCATAAATTTCACTAGTGTATTTCTTTAGGATACAGAGAGTTACTTCTTCTTATCTGCAAAACCTCTGTCATCCTGAAACTTACACAGTAATTCCTGAGATATTTGATGCTGATTCTCCTTGTCTTTTCCTCTCAATTCAGTCCAAATTTTCTCAAATCACTTCCTACAACTGCCTTTCTCTTCAGTGGTGTCTCACAATTCTTTAATTGTTGTCATGCAAGTCTCTAGTTGCAAGTTGCTATGGTTCTAGCAACACACATTGTGGCTATGATAGGATTTATTGAGAATATAACTTATACGCAAAGGAGCATAAGGACCCCATATACTATGGAGTATCTATTGCACTGAAGGATGTGCCTGAGCACACAGAGCTTGCAGACACTAGTAGAAGAGACTCTGCTGCCATGGGGCTTCCTGGATCAGGAATTATTTTTGAGGAAACTTTGAGGCTTAACTAGGGTGTTTGCATACCAACCTGCAGGTGTCATCCTCCAGCTTTCTCTTTAAGCTAGCTCAGTCCTTCAGAACCAGTTCACCTTTCCAGGTAAAGATGATAAAAGGGAGCCAGCATGACTTTAAAGAACAAAGATTTGTATCTTCTCAACATGGACTCACTAGTTAGACCTGGGTGCATATCCTTTTCCCTTTATAAATGTCTCATTTTTCCTACACATATATATCTAGCCTATCTTCTAAGATCTCAGCCTTTTAAAAAGACATTTCTCTTGTCCTTTAGCTTAAATCAGTCCATCTTCTTTTGTCTTCCACTTTTCTTTTACTTGAGTTTAAGGCTGAAGCATATATTTTAGACTGTGTCAGGTCCTCATTGATTTCAAGTGAAACTGATTTCTAGAAATGGAATATTACAGGCACAGGCTTTCTTTCTCCTTTTTGTTTTTTGAATTTAATTAAATTCATTTTTGACTTCTCATGCAGTAAAATTGACTTTTTTGGCGTATAGCTCTGTGAGTTTTAACACAGGTAATTCATATAGCTATGACAGCAATCAAGATATAGAACAATTTCATCATCCCCTAAAACATTAGCATCCTTGCCAGCATTTGGTATTAGTAATTTTCATTTGAGCCATTCTAATAGGTGCATAGTAGTATCTCATTTTTTTTAACTTGCATTTCTCTTATGGTAAATGATGTTGGACATATTTTCATATGCTTATTTGCCATCCTGTATCTTCTTTGGTATAAAGTGTCTGCTCAAGTCCTTCGCCATTTTTTCAGTTGGGTTCTTTGATTTTGAACTATTAAGTGTAGA
The DNA here is from genome assembly GCF_949774975.1 of Lagenorhynchus albirostris. Lineage (NCBI taxonomy): Eukaryota > Metazoa > Chordata > Mammalia > Artiodactyla > Delphinidae > Lagenorhynchus > Lagenorhynchus albirostris. The sequence goes on from NC_083116.1 coordinate 18,553,101, forward strand.
GAGTTTTTTTATATATTCTGGGTACTGAATATGCTTTGTTGGATATGCGATTTGCAGATATTTTCTATGGCCTGTACCTTATCTTTTCAATTTCTTATAAGTGTCTTTTGTGGAAATAATATTGTTTAACTGTTTATTGTAGTAAAATACATGTAACATAAAATTTACCATTTTAATACATGCAAGTCAGTGACATTAAGTACATTCAGAATGATGCGTAGACATTACCATTATCTAGTCCCAGACCTTTTTATTACCCCAAATGGAAACCCATCAAGCAGTCACTTTCCATTGCCCCTCCCACTAGCCCCTGGCAACCATTAATCTGATTTCTACCTCTATGGATTTACCAATTCTGGATATTCCATATAAATGGAATTATACAATATGTTGTCTTGTGTGTTAAGCTTCATTCACTTAGCACAACGTTTTCAAGGTCCATCCATATGGTAGCAGGTAGCAGTAATTCCTTTCTGTGGCTGAATAATATTCCATTTTATCGATATACCACGTTTGTTTATCCATTCATCCACTGTTAGAAATTTGGGTTGTTTCTACTTTTTGACTATTATGAATAGTGCTTCTATGAACATTCATGTATAAGTTTTTGTTTGAAAACCTGTTTTCAATTATTTTGAGTATATACACAGCCATCCTAGTGTGCACAAAGTGATTTCTCATGGCGTTTTTGATTTGCTTTTCCCTAATGACTAACAACATTGAGCATCTTTTCATGTGCTTGTTGGCCATTTGTGTATCTTATTTGGAGAAATGTCTATTCAAGTATTTTGCTCATTTTTAAATTGGGTTGTTTGTCTTTTTGTTGTTGAGTTTTAAGTATTCTTCAAATATTCTAAGTACTACTACCTTTATCAGGTATATCATCTGAGAATATTTTCTCCCATGTCATGGGTTGCCTTTTTCTCTCTTGATAGTTTCCTTTGATGAACAAAAAATTTAATTTGTTAATTAATTTGTTAATTAATTTGTCTGCTTTGATTTTACTTTTGGTGCTTGTGCTTTTGGTGTCATATATTAAAAACCGTTGCCAAAACCAAAGATTTACCATTATGTTTCCTGCTAAGAGTTTTATACTTTTAGCTCCTACATTTAAGTCTTTAATCCATTTTGAGTTAGTTTTTGTATATGGTTTGAGGTAAGGGTCAAATTTCATTCTTTTGAATGTGGCTATCCACCTGTCACAACACCATTTTGTTGTTTCCTCCATTGAATGCTTTTGAAATCCTTGCTAAAAACCAGTTGACCATGGATATATGGGTTTATTTGGATTCTGAATTATATTCCATTGATTTATATGTCTACCTTTATGTCAATACCATACACTTTTGATTACTGTAGCTTTATAGTAAGTAGCAGTAGTAAGTATTTTTAAGTAAGAGAAATAAGTAGTAGTAGTAATTTTTTTTTTTTTTTTTTTTTTGCGGTACGCGAGCCTCTCACTGCTGTGGCCTCTCCTGTCGCGGAGCACAGGCTCCGGACGCGCAGGCCCAGCGACCACGGCTCACGGACCAAGCCGTTCCGCGGCATGTGGGATCCTCCCGGACCGGGGCACAAACCCGTGTCCCCTGCATTGGCAGGCGGACTCCCAACCACTACGCCACCGGGGAAGCCCAGTAGTAGTAATTTTTGAAACAGGGTAGTATGAATCTCTAACTTTGCTCTTTTCCAAGATTGTTTTGACTATTCTGGGTCCCTTGCAATTCCATATTAATTTTAGGATTGACCTTTCCATTTCTGCAACAAAGGCCTTTGGGATATTGATAAGGATTGCATTGAACCTGCAGATTGATTTGGGGTATATTTCCATCTTAACAGTATTAAGTCTTCTAGTCAATGAACATGGCACATATTTCCATTTATGTGGGTCTTCGTTAATTTATTTCAGCACTGTCTTGTGGTTTTCAGTGTATAAATCTTGCACCTCCTTGGTTAAATTTATTTCTAAGTATTTTATTATTTTGATGCTATTATAAATAGAATTATTTTCTTAATTTCCCTTTCAGATTGTTTATGGCTAGCATATACTCTACATTATATGCAACCAATATTTGTGTGTTTATTTGCACCCTGCTACTTTGCTTAATAGCTCAATTTGTATTTATAGATTATTTAGGAATTTCTTTTTGTAAGATCATATCTCCTGTGTATAGAGATGGATTTATTTCATTCTGTCCACTTTGGATACCGTTTATTTCTTTTCTGTGCCTAACTGCTCTGGTTGGAACTTCCAGTACAACGTGAATGGAGGTGGAAAAATTGGTCATACTTGTCTAGTTCCTGATCTTACAGGGAAAGCTTTCAGTCTTTTACCATAGAGTATGATGTTAGCTGTGAGTTTTTCATACTTGCTCTTTTCCATGTAGGAGAATTTTCCTCCTATTCCTAGTTTGTGGAGAACTGTTACCATGAAAAGAGTGTTGGAGGTTGATAACAAATTTTCTGCATCTATTGAGATAATCATGTGTGCTTTTCCCCTTATTCTATTAATATAGTATATTACAATGACTGAATTTATTATGTTGAACTACCTTTGCATTCCTGGTTAAATCCTACTTGGTCATGGTGTATAATTCTTTTAATATGCTGCTGGATTCAGTTTCTGGTGTTTTGTTGAGGATTTTTGTATATATATGTATATTTGCAAAGGATATTGATATATTGTTTTCTTATGGTGTCTGACTTTAGTATCGGGGTAAATGCTGGCCTTATAAGAATGAATTAGGAAGTGTTTCCTCCTCTTTTATTTTTTTTGGAATAATTTGAGAAGAATGGGTGTTAATTCTTTAAATGTTTGGTAAAATTCACCAAAGAACACTTCTGGTCCTACACTTTTTTGGTGGGTAGTTTTTATATTATTAGTTCAATCTATTCACTTGTTATAGAGATACTCCAATTTTTAATTTCTTTTAAAAGCAGTTTTGATAGTTTGTATCTTTCTAGGAATTTGTCTATTTCACCTAAGTTATCTAATTTGTTGACATGCAGCTGTTCATAATATTCTATTATAATCCTTTTTTGTTCTGTTAGGTTGGTTGTAATGTTCCTTCTTTAATTCGAAACTTTAGTTATTTGTGTTTTTCTCTTTTTCTTCATCAAAGTAACTAAAAGTTTCTCAATTCTGTGGATATATTCAAAGATCCACCACTGGGTTATGTTGATTCTGTTGCTTTTCTATTCTCAATTTTGTTTATATTTGCTCTAATGTTTATTATTTACTTCCTTCTGTTTGCTTTGGGTTTAGTTTGATCTTCTTTTTCTAACTTTTTAAGTTGTAAAATTAGATTATTGATTTCAGATCTTTCTCCTTTTTTAATGTAGGCATTCACAGTTATAAGTTTCCCTTTGAATACCACTTTCACTGCATCTCATAAGTTTTGGTATGTTGCATTTTTGTTTTCAGTTGTCTCAAGATATTTTCTAATTTTCCTTGTGATTTATTCTTTGACTGATTGGTTGTTTAAGAGTATGTGGTTTTATTTTCACATATCTGTGAATTTTTCAGTATTCCTTCTTCTATTGATTTCTAGTTTTTCTCCATTGTGATTGGGGAAGATACTTTGCATTTAAAATTTAGCAAAGCTTCTTCTAGGTCTGGATCAAGATGGCAGAGTAGGAAGATCCTGAGCTCACCTCCTTCCACAGACACACCCAAAATACAACTACATATAGAACAACTACCTCTGAGAGTGACCTGAAGACTAACAGAACAGATTTCTACAACTTGGGATATAAAGAAAAGGTCACATCAAGATGGCTAGGAGGGGAAGAGATGGAGACTATTCGGAACCCACAACCCTGGTGAGGTGACCAACAAGTAGGAGGGATATCACAGCTGCAGAAGTCCTCCAAGGAATGAGGGATCCAAGCCCCACATCAGGCTCCCCAGCACAGGGGACCTGCACTGGGAATGTGAGCCCCTGTAACATCTGGCTTTGAAAATGAGTGAGGCTTATATCTAGAGAGCCAGAGGGCTGTGGGACACTGAGCTCTTGAAGGCTTGCTCTGAGTTCCAGCACAGAGGCAGCAGCTTAAAAAGCACCTGGATCATACGAGAAGATGATTAACTGACTAAATTTAGGGCATATGGCAGAGGGGCAGGGATCTGGTGGAATTTTCTCTGGGGATGGTAGTGCTGGCAGTCACCATTTTTTTTTTTTACTCTTCTTCCTTCTAGCTGGCCAGATGATGGTGGGGACCATTTCTGTAACTCTCCATCAATCTAGCTAACACTGGGTGCGCAGCCCCAGCATTCCCCTGAATACCAGCCCTGCCCAAACTGCCCACCCCAACTGGCTCTTCCAAAGCAGCTCCCACCTGTCCCAGCCAGTGGATTACCCCAGCTAGCACTGGCACCACTTCAAAGTGGCTCTCGCTCTGGGAGACCAGTCCCACCCACCAGCATGCCCACACCAGTTGTGGCCTTATAGATAGCCATGCTGGGGACCAGCCCTGCCCACTAGGGCATCTACAGCAATTGTAGCCAACCCACACAGCAAGCCAGGCTGGGGTCCAGCCCCACCCCCCAGCGCACCTGCAGCAGTCACAGCCAGGCCTCACAGCCAGCCAGCCTGGAGGACCAAGCTTGCATACCAGCATGCCCAGAGCAATCACAGCCTGGCTACACAGGAGAACACATGCAGGCAACACGGGATACTCCTGGAGACCCTGGCTCTGGTGACCAGGGAGGGTTGGGCCCCACAGGACACTTTCTACATAAGGCCACTCTTTCGAGTTAGGGAGACGTAGCTGATATACCTAATACATAGAAATAACCACAGAGAGTTAGACAAAATTAGGAGACAAATCAATACCTTCCAAACAAAAGACAAGACAAAACCTCAGAAAAAGAACTAAACAAAATGGAGATAAGCAACTTACCAGAAAAGGAGTTCAAAGTAATAGACCTAAAAATACTCACTGATCTTGGAAAATTAATGGATAAACTCAGTGAGAACTTAAAAAAGATAGATAGAAAATATAAAAAAGAACCAACAGAACTGAAGAATACAGTGACTGAAATGAAAAAATACAATAGAGGGAATAAATAGCAGATTAGAGGGTGCAGAAAAACAGATCACTGGGTAATGGAAATCACCCAATTAAAACAGCAAAAAGAAAAAAAAGAATTTAAAAAACGAGGATAGTTTAAGGGACCTATGCAACAACATCATGTGTACTAACATTCACATTATAGGGTACCCAGAAGGAGAAGAGACAGAGAAAGGAACACAAAACCTATTTGAAGAAATAATGGCTGTAAACTTCTCTATCCTGGAGAAGGAAACAGAAATCCAAGTCCAGGAAACACAGAGAGTCCCAAATGAAAGGAACCCAAAGAGATCCACACCAAGACACATTAAAATTAAAATGTCAAAATTTAAAGACAAAGAGAGAATCTTAACAACAACAAGAGAAAAACAAATAGTTACATACGAGGGAACTTCCATAAGATTATCAGCTGATTTTCCAGCAGAAGTTTTACAGACCAGAAGGGACTGGCATGATATATTCAAACTACTGAAGGGAAAAAACTTACAACCAAGAATACTCTAACTGGCAAGATTCTCATACAGAATTGAAAGAGAGATGAAGAGTTTCCTAGACAAGCAAAAGCTAAAAGAGTTCATCACCACTAAACCAGCATTATGAGAAATGTTAAAGGAACTTCTTTAAATGGAAAAGAAAAGTCTATACCTAGAAACAAGAAAATTATGAAAGAAAAAAACTCACTGGTAAAGACAAACAAATCGTAAAGATAGTGAATCAACCACTATAGAGCTACTATGAAGGAGGAGACAAAAGTAGTAAATTCATCTATATACAAAATTATTAATTATGCAATATACTAAATAAAAAGATGTAAAATATGATGTCAGAAACATAAAATGGGGGAGGGAGGGTTTAGATGTAGTGTTTTTAGAATGTGCTCAAACTTAAGTGACCATCAACTTAAAGTGAACTGCCATGTACATAAGCTGTTATATATGAACCTCGTGGTAACCACAAACCAAAAACTTATAACAAATACCAAAAAAATTAAGAGAAAATGATACAAATAGAACACTAAAGAAAATCATCAAATTGCAAGGGAAGAGACTAAGAAAAGAAAAACAGAGAAGAACTACAAAAACAACCAGAAAACAATTAACAAATGGCGATAAGTACATATCTATCAATAATTACTTTAAATGTAAATGGACTAAATGCTTGAATCAAAAGCTGAATGGATAAAAATAAAACAAGATATATATACATATTGCCTACCAGATATTCACTTCAGATCTAAAGACACAGACTAAAAGTGAGGGAATGGAAAAAGATATTCCATGAAAATGGAAAGAAAAAGAAAGCTGGATTAGCAATACGTATATCAGACAAAATAGACTTGAAAACAAGACAGTAACAAGAGACAAAGAAGGGCATTACATAAAAGGATCAATTCAAAAAGAGGATATAACACTTTTAAATATTCACCCAACATAGGAGTACCTAAATACATAAAGCAAATATTAACAGACGTAGAGGGAGATATTGATAATAATGCAATAACAGTAGTGGACTTTAACACCCCCACTTACATCAATGGATATATCATCCAGGCAGAAAATCAATAAGGAAACATCAGCCTAAACAGATACATTAGATCAGATAAACTTAATAGATATGTGCAGAACATTCCACCTCAAAACATCAGAATACACATTCTTTTCAAGTGCACTTGGAACATTCTCTAATGTAGATCACATGTTAGGCTACAAAACAAGTCTCAATAAATTTAACAAGATTGAAATCACATCAGGTATCTTTTCTGACCTCAAAGATATGAAACTGGAAATCAACTACAAGAAGAAAACTGGAAAAAACAAAAATACATGGAGGCTAAACGATATGCTACTAAGAAAGCAATATGTCAACAAAGACATCAAAGACAAAATAAAAAGAATACCTTGAGACAAATAAAAATGGAAAGACAACTGTTCAAAATCTATGGGATGAAGCAAAAGCACTTCTAAGAGGAAAATCTATAATGATACAGGCCTCCCTCAGGAAACAAGAAAAATCTCAAATAATGAATCTGACCTTATACCTAAAGGAACTAGAAAAAGAAGAACAAACAAAATTCAGTGTTAATAGAAGGAAGGGAATAATAAAGATTAGAGTGGAAATAAAGACAAAAAATAGAAATTATTATTTAAACTAAGAACTGGTTCTTTGAAAAGGTAAACAAAATTGATAAACCTTTAGTCAGACTCATCAAGGAAAAAAAGAGGGCCCAAATAAATGAAATCAGAAATGAAAGAGGAGAGGTTACAACTGACACCTCAGACATACAAAGGATCATAAGAGAATAATACAAACAATTTTACACCAACAAGTTGGACAACCTAGAATAACTGGATAAATTTCAAGACACATACAATCTTCCAAGACTGAATCAAGAAAAAATAGAAAATCTGAATAGACCAATCACTAGTAGTGAAATTGAATCAGTAATAAACGAACTCTCAGCAAACAAAGTCCAGGATCACTTGACCTCACAGGTGAATTTTACCAAACATCTAAAGAAAAGTTAATACCTATCCTCATCAAATTACTACAGAAATTAGAAGAGAAAGGGACACTCCCAAACTCATTCTCTGTGGGCAACATTACCCTGAGAGCAAAACCAGATAAAGGCACTACAAAAAAAGAAAAGTACAGGCCAATAACTCTGATGAACATAAATGCAAAAATTCTCCAAAAATATTAGCAAACTGAATTCAACAATTCATTAAAAGGATCATAGGCCGTGATCAAATGGGATTTATTCCAGGGATGCAAAGATGGCTTAATATCTGCAAATCAATTGATGTGATACACCACATTAACAAAATAAAGGATAAAAATCATATGATCATCTCAATAGATGCAGAAAAAGCACTTGACAAAATTCAACATCCATTTATGATAAAAACTCTCAACAAAGTGGGTATAGAGAGAATGTACCTCAACATAACTAAGGCCATATATGAAAAACCCACAGCTAACATAATACTCAAGAGTGAAAAGATTAAAATTTTACCTTTAAGATTAGGAAGAAGACAAGGATGCCCACTCTTGCCACTTTTATTCAACATAGTATTGGAAGTCCTAGCCACAGCAAGCAGAAAATAAAAAGAGATAAAAGGCATCCAAATTGGAAAGGAAGAATTAAAACTGTCACTCTTGGCAGATGATATGATACTATATATAGAAAACTCTAAAGACTCCACCAAAAAACTGTTAGAACTAATAAATGAATGCAGTAAAGTTGCAGGATACAAAATAAATATACAGAAATCTGTTGTGTTTCTATACACTAATAACAAACTATCAAAAACAGACATTTTTTAATTCCATTTATAATTGCATCAAAAAGAATAAAATACCTAGAAATAAATTTAACCAAGGAAGTGAACGACTTGTACTCTGAAAACTATAAGAAATTGATGAAAGAAACTGAAGGTGATGCAAAGAAATGGAAAGATATACTACGTTCATGGATTGGAAGAACTAATATTGTTAAAATGTTCATACTATCCAAAGCAATCCACAGACTTAATGCAACCCCTGTCAAAATACCAATGACACTTTTCACAGAACTGAGACAAATAATCCTAACATTTGTATGGAACTGCAGAAGAGCCTAAGGAGATAAAGCAACCTGAAGAAAGAAGAACAAAGCTGGAGGTATCATGCTCCCTCATTTTAAACTATACTACAAAGCTACAGTAATCAAAATTGTATGGTAGTGGCCCAAAAACAGATAAATAGATCAATGGAACACAATAGAGAGCCCAGAATAAACCCACCCTTATATCAATTAATTTAAGACAAAGGAGCCAAGAATATACAGTGGGGAAAAGGCAGTCTCTTCAATAAATGGTGTTGGGAAAACTGGACAGCTACATGCAAAGGAATGAAACTGGCCACTTTGTAACACCATATCAAAAATAGACTTAAAATGGGTTAAAGACTTAAATGTAAGACCTGAAACCATAAAACTCCTAGATGAAAACATAGGCAGTAAGCACTTTGACATCAATCTTAGCAGTAGTTTTTGTATATATCTCCTCAGGCAAGGGGAAAAAAAACAGAAATAAATAAGACTACATCAAACTGAAAGTTTTGCACAGCAAAGGAAACTATCAACTAAATGAAAAATCCACCTACTGACTGAGAGGAGATATTTGCAAATGATATATCTGATAAGGGGTTAATATCCAAAATATACAGAGAACTCATATAATTCAACATCAAAAAAACAAACAACCCATTTAAAAAATGGGCACAGGATCTGAATAGACATTTTTCCAAAGAAGACATATACATGGCTAACAGGCACATGAAAAGATGCTCAAAATCACTAATCATCAGGGAAATTCAAATCAAAACCACAATGAGTTATTACCTCACACTTGTCAGAATGGCTATTATCAAAAAGACAACAAATAACCAGTGTTGGTGAGGATGTGGAGGAAAGGGAACCCTCATGCACTCTTGATGGGAATGTAAATTAGTGCAGCCACTATAGGAAACAGTATGGAGATTCATCAAAAAATTAAAAATATTAATAGAACTATCATATGATCCAGCAATTCTATTTCTGGGTATTTATCTGAAGGAAACAAAAACACTAATTAGAAAAAATATATTCACCCCTATGTTCATTGCAGAATTGTTTACCATAGCAAAGATATGGAAGCAACCTAAGTCCCCATAAATTGATGAATGATTAAAGAAGATGTGATATATATATATATACAATGGAATATTACTCGGCTTTAAAAAAAGAATGATATCTTGCCATTTGTGAAAACATGGATGGGCCTAGAGGATATTGTGTTATGTGAAATAAGTCAGACGGAGAAAGACAAATACCATGTGATTTCACTTATATGTGGAAATCTAAAAGCCAAATGAACAAAACAGAAACAGAGTTATAGATTCAGAGAACAAACAGGTGGTTGCTAGAAGGGAGGGGACAGAAATAGGTGAGGGAGATTAAGAGGTACAAACTTCCAGGTGCAAAATAAATGAGTCACGGGTATGAAATGTACAGTGTGGGGAATATAGTCAATAGATATGTAATATCTTTGTATGGTGACAGATGGTAACTAGACTTATCGTGGTGTCCATTATGAAATATACAGAAATATCAAATCACTGTGTTGTATAATGGGAACTAACATAGTGTTGTAGGTCAATTATACTTCAAAAACAAATAAGCTCATAGAGAAATAGATCGATTTGTGGTTACCAGTGGCAGGCGGTGGAGGAAGTGGGAATTGGATAAAGACAGTCAAAAGTTACAAACTTCCAGTAATAAAATAAATGAGTACTAGGGATATAAAGTACAACATGATAAATATAATTAACACTGCCGTATGTTATATATGAAAGTTGTTAAGACAGTAAATCCTAAGAGTTCTCATTAAAAGAAAATGGTTTTAAAATTTCTTTAATTTTGTATATATATGAGATGATGGATGTTCACTAAACTCATTGTGGTAATCATTTGATGATGTACATAAGTCAAATCATTATGCCACACACCTTAAACTTATAGGGTGCTGTGTGTCAATTATATTTCAATAAAACTGGAAGGAAAGAAAAACAAGGCTAGTTTGACTTACAACTCAAACAAATGCAAAATGCTTTTTCTCGATTCAACTATTTTGCTTTAACATACATCAGAAATACTTTATGTACTCTTCCCATTTTGTCACATGGGATATTAAGAAAAATGTGCATTCAAGGGTTGATATTTTAAAAAATTAACTGCTTCATCAAGGACATTCTTGAGTGAAAACTTTTTCCCCCTTCAAGGGCATGGTGGTGAATAATACAATGACTAACTAGTACAGTTTGGTGCTACTGCCCTGATTGGTAGTTTTGCCCACTATTGTTTTGTACCATCGGTGCAAATGTCAACACAGTGAAAAAGAAAAATGACTTCTTAGAATTATTATGAAAAGAGTCTTGACCCTGTGGACCCCTGAAAGAGTCTCGACCCTGTGGACCCCTGAAAGAGTCTCAAGAACTGTAGACCACACTTTGAGTACCACTACTCTAGCATTGAGTAGCATTAAGAAAAATAATAACTAACAAACTGATAGAAGGTAAAGAGAAATAATTTTAAAATGCTTAGTAAGGCAAGAAAAGAGAGAGAAATGAATGTACATAGGTAGAACACATAGTACAATGGTAGATTTAAACCCTTAAGGTCAGTTCTTTCTTTTGTCTCCCATACAGGTAGAACGCAGCAGGTACTTCAAACCATTCTCCCAATGTTTCCAGATAGACTTCCGTCCTAGGATAAGTGCAATTTAGCCTTAATCTGAGACTTCTGCTTCAAATGAGTGGAATGAACAGTGGGAACTAAGATCACTAAAGTTATTTGAGCAATAGGTTTAGAAAGAAATATGGTAGAAAATAACCCCTACTTTGCTAAATGAAGATGGCAACTCACACCCATTTACTTGAGAATGTAGATTCAACCCTGCAGGTGAAGATCTAAGATGCACACATAGTATGTCAAAGAAAGGAAAATCGTTTGAGTACATAGTGCCTCAAGCTTCAGGAGAATTTTGTGATTGGCATACTCATTTGCTTTCTATTTAGAAGCAAATCGAAGGACAAACAGGATGAGGTAAGGAGTCATCCTCTAAATTCCCCTTCCCCAAAGACAAACTATCTAGTTCATTGAGTTGGACACTGCTAGGGATTCATCAATAGTATCTTCACTGTCCATCTCCATTGTACAGATGTGTCTATCTCATTGACTGGTTGTCCATCAAATCTGAATCTAATCTATCTCATTGACAGGCCTTGTCTCTCACAATATGCCTTCATTAGTTTGCTGAGAGGTGTTTGTCATTTATTTTGAGCTAAATCACAGATCCATCATAGAATTATAACATAAAAGAGTTAGAAGTAATCTTTGCAGTCATTTCTTCTAGCCCCTTACCTGGTAAAGAAATATCCTCTACAGTAGCCATACCTAGATGCCATTCAGCAGGTTCTTAGATACTTCTGATAACAGGGAGCTCACTAACTTGTGAAACAGGCCAATTCACTTATAGTCAGCCCTAGTTCTTAGTTAAGTTCTTCCTTATATTGAATCAGGATTCCTTGGAATTTTCATCTCAGCCTAGGCACCCATTCAGATGTTCATAGAATAAGAATAAGCCTACCATTTTTTTCCAGATAGCCTGCTACTTTGGGGTTAATATTGTAATTCTTTGTTTCTGATCTTATATTTAGATTTTCTTTGGAAAACTAGGTACTGATGCTTTTGGTAGGTGACTTTGAAGAGTCTGTGTAGGGGGTGAGGAAGAGAGAAACACCTGCATCTATATGATAGCATCATTGTAGTGGACTTATTTGGATGGCTACCTAACACCCACTCTCCCTTTTCAGATTTTATAACAGACCCCTGATTTTATTCAGATGTCCATCATCCACTCCCCAATCACACTAACCCAAGTGACCCAGGGGAGGGTGATCTTGTCCTTAGCTCTAGGAATGGGTCTTGATTATTTCAGTCAATAAAGGTAATGCAAACCTCCTTCCAAGTGATTGGCTCAGAAATAAAAATTAAGCTAATAAATGCATGACATACACCTAGCAACTATTATTGATACAGGAGTAGGGTTGTGGCTTTGATTCAATCAGTTTGAAGGGAAGTACTCTTTATTTTATGATCAGGAGAAAGATTTTTCTCTCTCTGTCATTGAACATGAACAAGGAAATGTATCTCCCCAGTAGCTTTAGGCAGTCACCTTGTGACTGTGAAGGAAGCCAGCCTGTGCTCAAAGTGGACACACACAGAGGAAGGTTGAGTTGAGAAAATTAGAGAGAGATAGAACTGGGGACCTGATTGCACCATGCCCAGAGTCCATACCGTGTTTGGATTTCCAGTCAAGTGAGATAAAATTTTCTCTTATTATTTAAGTTGTTTTATGTTGGCTTTTCTGTGACTTGTAGCTCAAGACATACTAATACAACCATCTACTTCCTCAAGGTGAAGTTTCTGACTCTGATGTAGAATGGCAGGGTTAACTCCACTGGGTTGGTGCAAGTGGGATAGAAATTGAGGTAAAAGTAATGGGGCTTTTTTGACAGAGGAGTACAACCAATTATAAATTTGGACTTTGGGTATATCCCTAGGTAATTTTCTTTGGCCTTAATGCTAAGGAAGGAAACTAGCATTTGTTGAATGCCTGTTATGTGCCAGGCACTTTCCTATATGCCAAGTCATTTAATCCTCACTGTGAAGCAGGTACAAGTTTCCAGTGTGGAAAGTGAGGCTCACTGAGGCTAAATGAGTTGCCCAGGATCACACAGCTAGTTGGTGGTAGAGTCAGGATCCAGTCTTGACCTGGTTGCCTCTAAGTCCAGTGCTCTTTCTGTCACATTCTTGACAGACAATTCTTTCCAGACAATTCTAGTCCCTATGCCAGAGAAAGCTGTTCAAAGTCTTAGACAGACTCTTTTTCTACAATGTTAGTATTTTGTAGTAGTTAAAATATGGAATATGAACTCACATAAACATTGGCTCGAATTCTAGTACCAATTATTCAGCTCTATTTTTGTGAAGTTCTTCTTTACATTGAAGCAAGCCTACACCATTCACTGTCTTTTTGACCTTGCATGAGTTACCCTTTCTGTGCTTCAGTGTTCCTCCTTTGTAAAATGAAGATAATTACTTCACGGTGTTGCTGTGAGGATTAATGAGGTAATGCTTGTGAAGTTCCTGGAATGTAGTGAGTACAGTGGTGAATCAAGAGTGAGGGGGTAGGAGACTACCTCGGAGTGGAGGAGTATTTTATCACTGATTTTATTTAGGATTTGCAGGTCATGGTGATAAAAGGCATATCAAGTTTCAGTCAGTTTTCTTTAAGTTCTCTACAGAAAAGTCACTCCTTTACTGCCTGTAATGGGGACATAACACTCTTAAAGCCCTGATCTTGGTAGACCTGTCAGTGAATATATGCCATCCACTATTATTTTTAAGGCCACAAACAGGAAGAATCTTACAGTGAGGATAGGAGCATCAAACAAACTTAGTCTTTGCTGTTTAAAGGGCATTCATTTCATTAGGTGTAACCTTTGGCTTCGATTATTAGTTGGATTTTTAAAACTTGTAGTTTGATTCATATAGTTCTTCTAGTAGAAAGGAAGCACTGTGTATTAAACAAGTATTATCTTCCCTCCCAACCATAGGATCTTTTTTTTTTTTTAATTTGGCTGCGCCAGGTCTCAGTTGCGGCATGCGGAATCTTTTTTAATTGCAGCATGCGAACTCTTAGTTGTGGTATGTGAGATATAGTTCCTTGACCAGGGATCAAACCTGGGCCCCCTGCATTGGGAACGCAGAGTCTTAACCACTGGACCACCAGGGAAGTCCCCCAACCATAGGCTCTTAGACATGAGATTTGTTCAACATTCTTCAATGTTTAGGGAATGTCTTTTTGCCCTGTTTACAATGGAAGTTGCATGGGGCACAATAATAGTCAAATGGATTTATGTTGGCAGGGGTGGGTAGGGAAGGCTCTACATACATAATCTTATTGAATTTTCAAGATAACCCTGTGAAGTAATGGTTGAGGTAAGGGTATTATCTCACTTTTGCTGAGGAATAAACAGATTTGTGGATGAAGTGTAATCCCTTGGTAACGGGAGAGGGGAATTTTATTTCTCTGGTCTCTCACTTTCCAAGATAGGTGAGGGCTACTACTTTGCTTGATACTCAGAAATGCCTTTCAGTTATATAGTGATGAAAGCCAATATGTGATTCAGTTTGACTGGGCTAACAGAGCTTGTGATTCATTAACTGCTTTGAATAATTTCCCACTCCCAGTAGACCATGAGGCCCTTCAGAGCCAGGGCCTATACTATTCATCCCGATATTCATATTGTTTAGTAGGGTTTTGTGTGGTATTCATAGAAACATTAATCTTTAAGTAGTGGGGGACTACGTAGGAGAACAGAAATCTTCACGTCATTCTTCAGGCTTAACCCCTCCAGTTTCTCAGATACTGGAGCTTCTCTAGACATCAGTGAGAGCCCAGCACTGCCTGAACTATATTTATGCCCAACTTCCATACCTACTTTTGCCAGGACAGATTGTCATGAAGGAATTAAGTCAAAGGGACCAACTCTCTTAGGCCAGGAGGAGGAGAGACTAGTAGAACATAGCGTAAACTTTCATGAAAGGTTGGATCTCTACAGGCAAAAGGTCACATGGTCAAGGCTCAGGCCTTTCTCCTGTAAGTCATCAGGCCTTTCCCCCCACCATGCCAATTGGCTTCATGTAAAACCAGGCCTCTGATATCTACACCTTTTTCACTCTGTCCTGAACTACATGCCCTAACCTGCCTCACAGTCTCTGCTTGCCAATTTATTCCTGATCTTACTGGTTTCTGACCTTGTAGCCTATCTTTCCCAACAGTTTCATCAACATCTAATTTCAGCACTACTTCCTCAGCTCTGACCTTTATATTATGAGTTTGGCCATGATATGAATTCTTTGGTTATTCCATCGTTGGCTTTTAAGCACAAGAGAAGAAGCTACTGGTAGTGAAAGCCATCTTAGAAATGTAAAGGCAAAACCTCATGGGATCATGAAATGAAGATTATTGGAGGCCTCTGGAAATCTACAGATACCACAGGATCTGTTATTCTGAAGTTCGATTGCAAAATCACACATACAAGATCATACCATCTGAAAGTAAAGATAGTTTTACTTCTTCCTTTCCATTCTGTATGCCATTTTTTCTCTTTTTCTTGCCTAATTTCCCTGGCTAGAATCTCCAATATAATGTCAAACAGAAGTAGTGAGACTAGACATTTTTTGGTCTTGCTCCTGACCTTACAGGGAAAGCTTTCATTCTTTCAGTCTTTAAGTATGATGATAGATGTGGGGGTTTTGTAGGTGCCCTTTTTAGGTTGAGGAAATGTCCTAGTTTGTTAATTTTGTTGATATTAATCTTTTGTATTTTTAATTTTTTTTTGGCTATGTTGGGTCTTCGTTGCTGCTCATGGGCTTTCTTTAGTTGCGGCAAGCGGGGGCTACTCTTTGTTGTGGTGTGTGGGCTTCTCATTGCGGTGGCTTCTCTTGTTGCAGAGCACGGGCTCTAGGCACGTGGGCTTCAGTAGTTGTGGCTCACTGGCTCTAGAGTACAGGCTCAGTAGTTGTGGTGCACAGGCTTAGTTGCTCCGCAGCATGTGGGATCTTCTTGAACCAGGGATCGAACCTGTGTCCCCTGCACTGGCAGGCGGATTCTTAACCACTGTGCCACCAAGGAAGTCCCAATTTTGTTGATTTTTTTTTAAAAAAAACAAACTTTTGGTTTTGTTGATTTTCTCTATTTTTTTCTGCTCTCTATTTCATTTATGTCTGCTCTAATGTTTATTGATTCATTCTTTTTATTTCTTTGGATTTAGTTTGCTCTTCTTTTTCTAGTTTTCTAAGTTGGAAGTTTCATTATTGATTTGAGACCTTTCTTCTTTTACAATACAGGCATTTAAAGTTACACATTTTCCTCTCACCACCGCATTAGCTTCATTCCATAGATTTTGTTGTTGTTTTGTGTCTTTTAAAACTAATTTTTATTGGACTATAGTTGATTTACAATGTTGTTAGTTTCTACTGTACAGCAAAGTGAATCAGTTGTACATATACATATATCCACTCTTTTAGATTCTATTCCCATGTAGGTCATTACAGAGTATTGAGTAGAGTTCCCTGTGCTATACAGTAGGTCCTTATTAGTTATCTATTCTCTATATATAGTAGTGTGGATATGTCAATCCCAATCTCCCAATTTATCCCTCCCTCCTTTCCCCTTTGATAACCATAAGTTTGTTTTCTACATCTGTGACTGTATTTCTGGTTTGTAAATAGGTTCATTTGTACCATTTTTTTAGATTCCACATATAAGCAATACAGTATGCTATTTATCTTTCTCTATCTGACTTACTTCATTCAATATGACAATCTCTAGGTACATCCATGTCACTGCAAATGCCATTATTTCATTCTTTTCATGGCTGAGTAATATTTCATTGTATATATGTACCACATCTTCTTTATCCATTCCTCTGTTGAAGGACATTTAGGTTGCTTCCATGTCCTGGCTATTGTAAATAATGTTGCAATGAACATTGGGGTACATGTATCTTTTCAAATTATGGTTTTTCTCTGGATATATGCCCAGGAGTGGGATTGCTGGATCATATCGTAGCTCTATTTTTAATTTTTTAAAGAACCTCCATACTGTTCTCCATAGTGGCTGTACCAATTTACATTCCCTCCAACAGTGCAAGAGGGTTCCCTTTTCTGCACACCCTCTCCAGCATTTATTGTTTGTAGATTTTTTTGATGATGGCCATTCTGACCAGTGTGAGGTGATACCTCGTTGTAGTTTTGATTTGCATTTCTCTAATAATTAGTGGTGTTGAGCATCTTTTCATGTGCCTCTTGGCCATTTGTATGTCTTCTTTGGAGAAATGTCTATTTAAGTCTTCCACCCATTTTTGGATTGGGTTGTTTGTTTTTTTTGATATTGAGCTGCATTAGCTGTTTTCATATTTTGGAGGTTAATCCCTTGTCAGTTGCTTCGTTTGCAAATATATTCTCCCATTCTGTGGGTTGTCTTTTCATTTTGTTTATGGTTTCCTTTGCTGTGCAAAAGCTTTTAAGTTTAATTAGGTCCCATTTGTTTATTTTGTTTTTATTTCCATTACTCTAGGGGGTGGATCAAAAAGATCTTGCTGCGATTTATGTCAGAGAATGTTCTGCCTATGTTTTCCTCTAAGTTTTATAGTATCCGGTATTATATTTAGGTCTTTAATCCACTTTGAGTTTATTCTTGTGTATGGTGTTAGAGAAGATTTTGGTATGTTGTGTCTTAATTTTCATTCCTCTGAAAGTACTTTTCAAATTCTCATGATTCTTCTTTGACCCATTGGTTATTTACTAATATGTTGTTTAATTTCCACATATTTGTGAATTTCCCAAAATTTATTGTTATTGAGTTCTAATTTAATTCCACTATGGCTAGAGAACATACTTTGATTTCAAACCCAGGGTGACCCTCCCCCTCTATAAGATGGACACTGGAGGAAGGTGGTAGCTTCTAGTCTTCTTAGCTTACCCCTCCCTGCATGAAATCTCTGCATTATGAGCCAGCTGTGGCAGAGGTGGTTGGGGGCAGTATTATTGGCCTCCTACACCTAGAGTAGAGCTTACACCCTACGAGTGAACGATGGGTAGCTAAAGAGAGACCCATCCTATATGCCATGCCTGGCTGGAATAGAGTTTCTGTAACATGTTGCTAGAAGGTATGAGAAACAACAGCAACCTCACCATTCTGGGTGAAACTGTATCCCCAAACTAGAAACTGGGGGAGAAGGAACCCCTAACTTCTTGGCTGCACATGCCCAGGGTAGACTTCCATAACATGAGCTGGGAGAGGAGAGAGAGTAATAGAGTGAATTGTGGCTCAAAGGTCACAGACTTACTGTTCCTGCTGAGATTTAGTAGATATTCTTGAATGAATGTTTTTTCCATTTTCTGTAGCCCTTAGGAAATTTTCCAGTGACTTTGAATTATTTTTAAAATAATTTTCATCACTTAAATTGTTGTTTGGCTGGGGAGAGGGTAAGCTGGATTCATTCCAAAAGTCCTGCTCCCCAAATACTATTTTTATACATAGAAACTTCTCTGGAAAGTCATCTTGCACCTGTCACCCTTCCTTATTTAGATAAGATTGAATGTTTTTAAAAGGTGCCCAAAGACCCAGGCTCCCTAGAAGTGGTCTAGAAGTTAAGAGATCAGATGACATGGATAGCAACCTCAGAAAGTGGCTGTGAGTCAGTGGTAGTCCAGGAATATTTCATTAAATTTTTGTTCTTGGCAAAGATCACCAAGGCACTCCTATGGTGGGGGCCAGACCACTTCTAGTGTCAATCTATATGATATCTATATGATCATGAAAGACGTGGAAGGTGAATATATCTGTTTGGCAAGAAGGAACACCCTGTTCTACCTTAAGAGTTGCATACGGCACACCTTTTAGCAATTATTACATTTCTGCCAAGTCTTGCCTCATGTGACCCTCTGTACCCAGAATTTGGAAGTAATTTTGGACATGATGAAGAGAAAAGTTTCCTGCATTGTGAATAGAGCTGAGTGACTGATTTGATGCCCCGTGTCTGTTTTCCTGCCAAATTTATATAGTATCTTCAGGCATCAAAGCTTTCTGCCAGTTTATTGACCCCAGTTCATCAAGCACTTCTCTTCCCCTCTAAAGAAAAATGCAGTGCTACACTTCTGATAAAGGACCACTTAACTGTGGTCTCTACACAATATCTGATCATTCTACTTATTACTATTAATCTTCATGGATAAACTTCATGGAGCATGGATCTTTGAACATTTAATATTTAAGGTCTTTATGATATTGCTTTTAAGTGGTGATGATAAACCCATTCTAATAAAGATAAAATAATGATTTAGTATGTTCCAGTGAAATTCCTTGGCCAAGGCCCAGCCAAGATGTCTTATGACAAAATGTCCCAGGGGATCTACAGTGAGAAACTCCCATGTAAATCAGAAATGTTTATCACTTCCTGGAATCCATTCAATGGTACTATAAGAAAACACTTCCTCCCCATTCCCCAGACCATGGAAGACAGAACTTCTATCAACTCTTCTACCTTTCAAAGATAGTTTAGAGGAAGGAGATTCTGCCCCATTTATTCTGTCCATTCATTACTTGGTTCTGCCTAATGAAGGAAGAATAACTAGTATGATTGGTGATTGCTTGACATCTGTTGAGCCACACTCAACAAATGGGTAAAGTAACAATAATTCCAAAACAGAATTAATATTACTCTTTCTCGCTTTTTCCCTTTAACTGCCTTACTCATGGATTGGTAAATGTGTAAGCAGTTACCTGCTCCCATGTATGCAGGGCCTATAACATGCCACCTTCTATATGGAAACTTGGTCAGCATCTCTCTCTCTTGAGAGCCATAGTAAACAACTTACTGAAAAGAGGGAAAGATTATATGGGCCTTTGAAATAGCAAGTCTTCAAGTTCGTTTACCTTTGCCTAGTTTCACAACCTTGATCTACTGTGGCTTTCTACCCATAAAATAAAATGAATCTAACATTGTGATGGGGGTTGTTCTTGTCCCAACAAGACTCTGACTCCAGCCACCTCTACGCCAGAGGCTGATTCAATCAAATCCTATATAACTGGTAAACAAACCTGGTGGAAGATATGATCTTATCTGGAAAGTACTGTATAATGATAAGGATGATCATACACAGCTGTACTCCTGGCAGAGAAGACCTATACCCATGAGCCTATGGCACAATATCACCACTGTGGCCCTTTCAAAATAGTGACTAAGCTTACCAAGACTTTTAGCAGTCTCATATTTTAAATGATCAGAAACAGGATGGGGTGACCCAAGAGATCATTGTATCCTTTCCCTACTCCTCTTAGAGGTCAATCTAGTTTTTATCTCCAATATGCCTCATTCACACAGTCTTGGCATTTTTCCAGCAGTGATGGATATTCTCCTCATAACACATTTTATATCTTGCATCTGTCTTCCATAGCATCTGCATTATGAGATGCTGTAACAAATTACCACAAAATTGGTGGCTTAGAAAAACACAAATTTACTCTCTCACAGTTCTGGTTTGGCTAGAAGTCCGAAGTCAAAGTGACAGCAAAACCACATTCCCTCCAGAGACTCTATGGGAGAATCCTTCTTTGCCTTTTTGAGCTTCTGGTGGTTCCAGGCATTCCTTAGCTCGTGGCTGCATAACCCCAATCTCTGCCTCCATATCCACATGGTCTTCTCCCCTGTGTCTGCCTCTGTGTCTCCTTCTTTTCTGTCTATTATAATACTTATCATTAGATTTAGGGCCCACCCTAATCCAGGATGATCTCATGTCAAAATTCTTACTTTCATAACATCTACGAAGACCCTTATTCCAAATAAGTCACATTCTGAGGTTGAGATGGACATATATTTTGGGGGGGGCACCATCC
Organism: Lagenorhynchus albirostris; assembly: GCF_949774975.1. Lineage (NCBI taxonomy): Eukaryota > Metazoa > Chordata > Mammalia > Artiodactyla > Delphinidae > Lagenorhynchus > Lagenorhynchus albirostris. The sequence continues at coordinate 18,574,220 of NC_083116.1, forward strand.
AACCCCCTACAGCAACCAGGTGCCATTTTGTATTTCCAGCCCCTGGTTTGTGCTCTGATTTTTGAGGGTGCTCTTTCCCATTTATAGTTTTACTCAACTCTGAGACTTGCCACTTCATACTATTTTTCTAGCTTTGATTTTTGGCTTCTGTATCAAGATTTGTTTGGCTACAAGCATAGATGGCTTAAACAAGAAAGGAGGGACTTATTGGTTCATGCTAATGAAGTCTAGGGGTAATAATGGCTTCAATTGTAGCTTGTTACAGAGGCTCAAGTGATAATGTTAGGGCCAATTTCTGTGACTATCTTGGCATTGCTTTTTCTCTCTGCTGGCTTTTCCAGGTTGCCTCCTTTCTTGGTAACAAGATGGCTGAAGCAGCCCCAAGTTTCATATTCTCATAAAGCCAAAGTCAATGGAAAAGGAAAGTACTTCTACCTCTCGGAAACATCAGTAAAGGGCTCATGGCTTCTCATTGGTTCAGATTTAGTCATATGCCAATCCATGAGATAATCACTATGGCCAGGGATATGCTGATTTGATTTGGCCAAATAAAGTCTACTCCTGGAACTGAGAGTGGAGGTCATTTCCAATCAAATCAAATGGGTTGAAAGTTAGGCAAAGTATATCATCGAGCAGAAGATGAGGTCGTATTTCTGGAAGACTGGGGAGTGAATATCATGGGGCTATATCAGTGTCCACTATAGCTTCCCTCTTAATCATGACTTGGGCTCTTTCTTTGGCTAAGCTATCATTTGTAGCCTTGGATAAATACATCATTTCAATTCATGACCTCATGGTGTCTTAAAGAAGCTGACTCCAGAGATTTACCTAGGCTTTCTTCCAAAAGCATTGCCTATGGGCTACACAGTCAGTATGTCCTTCTGAGTGCCCAAAATACCAGGCAAAGTATAAAGAGAATACCTGGTAGAAGAACTTTTCTGCTGCCCTGTTTGGTAGATATCCAAAACAGGTGTGGCTTTGCTAAAAGTGAGGATTGAGTAGATGCTCAGTGCTAGTCTACTCTCTAGCAGTATGTCATTTGGTCTTCTGTTTGTGGATGTAATTCTGAGATGAGCATTAAAACAAGGAAATTTCTATCTGGGTTAACATGGAACTCTAAATACCCAAAAGGATGAACCAAGTCAAAATGTACTAATACTATGGCCTTTTCAATGTTCCAGATGACTAGTGATTTGATGAATTATGAAGACTGTGAACTATTGAAATTATGTAAAAAATTTATAGTTGAAATTGACCAATCAATATTGTAAGGGATGTGATATTGCTTGAAGATCATTGTGTAAGGAACTAACTCTCTCATATTGTATTTTAATACCTAGTATGATTGGCCTATACACTTTTATATATTTTTGTGGCTCTCTGGATATATTTAATTTTCCAATATTGGTCATCAGTGAAGAATGTAGTACCTCAAAATTAAAATTTATTTAAAATTACTTAAGGAATACAATATATTAGAAAGATTATAAAATCTATTGGCTACTTCTTTTGAAAACAAGATATTGGAGTAAATAAGCTTTCAAATTCTCATATGATATTCAGTTTCATGAAAGCAAGACATGTAGCTATTTTAAAAGAAATTTTTATATTATAAAGAATTTGATTTTCTAATAACTATAATTAAAACTTCAAATCACTTCTAATTTTCTAATTTTTATATAATAATTTGAAATAATTTTATTTATATAATTTGTGCTGAACATAGTGATGTTTTTATTTTTGATAAATAAATGATATTTTAACTAAAAAATGTGCTTAGGGAAAGGACATCTTTCTCTAATTTGCATCTTTCTCTAAAAGCTCTAGTGGTTGGGCTTGTGGTGGCCCTGAGTGGTTACCTTTGATGAGGCAGATAGAAGGATTGGATAAGAGAGAAGAACACAGGTAAATTACTGTTAATGTTCTAGTTCCGGTTTGGATGGTACTTTTACAGGTGTTCAGTTATAAGTAGATATATAAATAAATAAATAAATAAATGAAAATAAATTCATGAACTAGTGATGAAGTATCATGAACTGAAAATCATAATTAATTCAGTTCTATGCACTGGAGGTGTAGCAAAAATATATTTGTGGAGCAAGAGTAAAAGAAAATATATTCCACATCCAGCAAGAGAAACAATATGGAGCACAGGGACTTGTATCAATCCTAAAAGTTTAGACTTTACCTTTCCCCTCCTTTTGCCCCAATAGAGAAGGATCAAAGTGCAGAGCAGTTTACAAGAAGCCCACCAAGCAGCCTGGGTGGGATATTTGTGGACTTTACGTAGTTCATGGGCCTGTGTCTGGCAGGCCAGGAAGGTCAAAGGAGTATCAAACTGGAGACAACTTTAACTTTAGCTCCCAAATCTTTGAATCAGATTATAAGACCGTAGGTCCATGGTGGGTTAGTGCTGTGTGTTGTTGTAAAGAGTTTTGAAATATAGAGAGATTGTGCAGGAATGAGAAGAGACCTGAAGATGGTAGCCCTTCTTTCAATGTGATTACATTGGGGACTCCTAAATGAGCCCAGTAATCTTCATCTGAACAGTATCTTATTTTGTGCAGATTACATAAAGTTCATGTCCACACTGAGGGGAAAGCATGACCTAGCATCAACATGTTTTTCTTCCTCCATCAAGAGAAGATGACTGTCAGTTACTGCTCTTCAGAGTTACATTGTTTTTCTAGAATTGGCCTTATAACAACACTACACTACAGGTGCAGTTACAGGAATTCTCTGGAACCATCTACTACAGGCTAACATATAGGAGATAATATTGGTCAGATGGGGTTGGGGGTGTTAGAGGGGACATTCCTCTGTGAAACTGGCCACGTGGGCAGAGTATATATATATATATATATATATATATATATATATATATATACACACGTTTGTATATGTACTTGTGTATATATACATATATATACATGTATATATACATGTATATATGTATAACCTCTCTCTCTCTTTTTGTATTTGATGTATACAAATACATAGTGCCGTGTAACAATTTTGGTGATTTACTTTGCTTATCCCATGTTTTCAAAATGGTAGCTACTCTCCTAACCACCTCTCCCCTTCAAGAGCATTCACAAATTCGTGTTTAATTTATCTATTCTGACCTTTCACCTGACAAACCTCCCAAAGAATTGTAGAACCTTTGCTGTGGCCGAGGCATTCTGGCAGCTATGGATTCTGCTTACCTTCTTCTCCAACCTAGCCCAAGTAAACTGTCTTGTTTACAAAGTGGAGACAGATGTCTCCAACAGGGAAGTGTTGGCAATCTTTTTGTTAAGAGTATCTCTAGAGACTGTGCCTATGTGTGTATATCTTGAAGAAGCTGTTTACAACTGTAATCAACTACCCTGTATATGAATGGGAATTACTGGTTCTAAAGATCAGAGAAACCATTTCCAGGAGGCTCAGCACCAGTGACCATGAAATCAGGAGACAGCAGCCTGGAAAACTTCCAGATAATGTGGAAGTCCAGCCAGTGCCAGATGTGGTAGACTCCATGTTTGGGAACCTCACAGCTGCTTTTATTCTGTTGAGCATGCTTTTCCTTCCTTTTGGTAGACCACCAGCTGTCCTATGTGCCTCAACTCAAGTTACAACAGCAAAATTCACTTCAGCCCTGGGAAACTGATCCCGCTTAGCAACTTCATAACAAATTCCTGAGAAGATGACCTTAATTTCAAACTGTCTCAGTTAAAGTGGCCTTATTGGGCTAACTTAGAACAAAATTATAATGGTTTCTATTGCATTTGTGAATGATGTAATTTGAGGAGGGGCTTTTCATAGTGTGATTTCTGGGACTTTGGTTCACAGGGTGTAATGAGAGGCATAACCACCTACCCAGGGTTATTTAGAGGGCAGTCCCTGCAGGCACTAAGTGACAGGTGTGACCTCAGTGACAGCTGCCCCTATACAGTGTCCACAAGACTATATGCATGCTATTTAGAAATTAACTGAATGCTCCTCTTCGTTCTCCACAAAAATTTTAAAATTTCCCATGTTATCCTGGACATCTTCTTCCATGTTAATAACTGGAAGTCATTAAAGCAGCCCCTCAAAGATGCTCTTAGGTCTTCAGTTATTTTTAGCACACCGTCTCACACATAGAGACATTGTATATAGACACTGTACATAGTGAAGTTTGAGGGGCCTTGAACTGCTAAGATTTTGCTTATAAGAGATTCACTTTAGTCATGAAATTTGAGGGGTTTTATGAGTTGAACATGAGTTATAAGTGGGATTGGTAGGGGGTGGAGGAGTGGTTTTGTGTTCAGATTTAAAGGAAGCAGCCAGCCCCCGTGCTTTACATGTAGTTTGTGCTCAGCCCAGCAGGATCTATATTAAAATTGGGACACTGCAGAGAAGATTAGCATGTCCCTCGTATCCACTGTATAATGTGATTTGGGGAGCCAGTGTTGTCGTGGTCTGGGTTCAGGCTAACATATAGAGTATAACATATTCTCTATATTTGAGAAGGTAACGTATCCTCATATGACATGTAGAAAGGCATGAGGTGCATCTGTGCATACAACATGGCAACAGTTAAACACGTGATCTGACAAGCACTCTCTCTGTGGTGTGCTTTCATTGGCGGGCCAAATACGGTCTGGTTTGAGGCATAGCCTCTGCCATTGGTGTGAATCTAGGGAGAGCTGACTCAGTAGTGGGACTAGAAGCAGCAAAGATCCCCTATACCACAGGACTTCAGTGTTTACAGTTGAGACATAATTCCTGCATTTGAGGACATAGGACAAAATAGGTACATAATGAAGCCACAAGGCAACAACCTTTATTTAGCATTAGAGGTACAGATAAGGAACTGGGGAGCATTCAGAAGGCAACAGTTACCCGCTTAGTTTAATATGGAAACTTTTATGCGTTGGTGGGGTAAACTGAAATACAGTGACTTATATGGCAATATTTGGGAAGTCATCTATCTACAATGACAGTTGAGGGCTTGCCTGGTATGCTTTCAGTAAAAAAAAAAAAAAAGGCAAGAACAGGCTGTCACTTGAAGCCAGTCCCAGAGGGGCAGCAGAGTCCAGCAAAGGCATTGTATAGGCATAGAGAAGCAGCTAATTATCTATATATCTATCTAATTTTCCAGCTTTACTGAGATATAATTGACATGTAGCATTGTGTAAGTTTAAGGTGTACAATGTGTTGATTTGATACACATATATTGCAATATGATTACCACCAAAGTGTTAGCTGACACCTCCATCATGTCACATAATTACCTTTCCTTTTCTGTGGGGAGAACATTTAAGCTCTACTCTCTTAGCAACTTTCAGGTATATAGTACAGTATTGTTAACTATAACCACAATACTGTGCATTAGATTCCCAGAACTTATTCATCTTATAACTGGAAGTTTGTACAGTTTGACCAACATCTCCCCATTTCCTCCACCCCCCAGCCCCTGGTATCCAGCATTCTACTCTCTTTTTCTATGAGTTCAGCTTTTTGAAGATTCCATGTGTAAGTGAGATCACACAGTATTCGTCTTTGTCTGACTTATTTCACTTTAGCATAATGCTCTCAAGATCCTTCCATCTTGTCACAAATGGCAGGATTTCCTTCTTCCTCATGGCTGAATAATATTCATATATATCACATATTATATTTTATATATCATATATTTCATATTATATAATATCACATCTTTATCCATTCATCCATTGATGTTCACTTAGGTTGTTTCCATGTCTTGGCTATTGTGAATAATGCCACAATAAACATGGGAGTGCAGATATCTCTTCGACATCCTGGTTTCATTTCTTTTGGATATATACCTAGAAAGGGGATTGCATGATCATATGGTAGCTCTGTTTTTAATTTGTTGAGGAACATCCACACTGTTTTCCAAAGTGGCTGTACTGATTTACATCCCCACCAACAGTGCACAAGGATTCCCTTTCTCCACATCCTTGCCAACACTTGCTATCTCATCTTTTTTATAATGCAGCTACCATTTATTGAGTACCAACTAGGTGCTGGCATTTCATTTAATCTGCTTTTCATTTGCGTTTCATTTCATTTGCTCGCATTTCATATTTGTAGCTCAACACACATCCAGCAATCCAACCAGCTACCTTCTCTGATTCTCCACACCTGGGCTGCTAAAAGCTACTTGAGAAAAATTTCAAAAACCTGTGGACTGGTGTTCAAACTCAGCTGAGCTCTTTTACATTTTCTGGCAACTGCTCGCTATATCCTAAACCAGTGGGTCTCAAGGTGTGGCCTCCTTGACCAGCAACATTAGCATTACCTAGAAACTTGCTAGAAATGTGAATTCTTGGGCCCCAGACCTGCTGAATCTGAAACTCTGGGGCTGGAGCCCTGCATTCGGTGTTTTAACAAGTCCTCCAGTAGGTTGTGATGCACGCTAAAGTTTGAGAACCTCTGTGGGCCTAGCCTAATCAACTCCTTTCCCCCTTTCCCTCAAAATCTATTTCAAACTTTTCTCAGTCTCCCCAAACCCCTTACCCTCAAAACTCCTTCTTTATTTTCATTTTTAAAAAACCCAGGGACCTTCGAGCAGAGGTTCCCACATTTTCTATCCCCATGGCTACAAAATTTCTGTACCAGAAAATATTTTTTTCTCTTTTGCACTTTTCTCAATGGAAGAGAGCACCTTTCAGGTAACCATGCCCCACGCCTCCGCCAGATTATCTTTTTATATACTCTGAGTTCCAACTCCTCTTCTCTCTTCATCCCTTCCAATTTTTTTATCAGTAGCTTAGGCCTCTCTCCAGAACTCCAGGCAAATATGTTGACTCAACCAAAAAACATTTGAGTACCTATTTCCTACCTCAGTATGACATCACTAACTTTAGCCCTAACACCTGAGAGCCATTCTTGATATTTCCCTCTCCTTATACCCAACATCCCTCTGGAGAAGAGATTTTGCAAAATAGAGTTGGGAAAGACATGAAAAAAAATTCACAAAAGGGAATCAGGATAAAGATTGAGAAGGTTTGGTCAACAAAGATAACATTCAATCAAGACTGAATTAGTGTTGGGGGAAGAGAAATGGGACATAGTAGAAAGGAAGAGACCCTGTTTCAGGGACCCTTATGAATATGGCATGTGAGAAGTCCCTGGGAGGTAGTTGGACAAGACAACAATGAAAAAGGTTAGGTAAGGTACACAAGGAATATGAGATATGATAGGAAGAAGGAGGAAAGGAATCACAATCTTGGCCATTACTCTCAGGGAGAGCAGAAATGCTAAGCTCATAAATGTGTATGAGGATTGGGAACAAAAATGGCCAGAAGGGTTGCTAAAGCACACCATGGAAGAGAAGGCAAAGAAACAGGAGAAAGGAAAGAATAACAATTTCAGTTTATCCTTTTTATGAAAAATTGATGTGATGGAAATTTAATATTTGTAAAAATGATGTTTGAGAAAGCATTTATTAATGTTGACTATATGTAAAATGCTTTAAAATAAGAAATTGTAAGGATAAACAGGAATAATTTATGCAATAGTACTTCTAAAATGATAAAGTATTTTCATTACAAAAGATCATTCTTATCATGAGATGGAATCGCCTTAACATAGGATTTGAGGGTCTATTATACATTAGTTCAAAGAGGGGGTTTGCATATAAAATGAGATCTGAGGAAGAATTCCTAGATTGTGGTTGCATAAACCCTACCTTGTGTATTAACTGCAATCATCTTGTGTGACAAGTACCAAGAAGGTGTAGGTAACAAAAAATTGCAGTTCACACCCTGAAGAAAAACTTCTCGCAATGGGCTGCTATGGTGATTGTACCCAGTACTACTCTCTGTGCACTATTTTGGGCACACTTGTGGAAAGCACTTAAAGTGGTTTCCGAAAGTGCTTATGTTTTGTGATTAATCAAGATAAATACTAAAAAAAAAGACAGAGAGATAAATACTAATGAGTTCTTTGTTTCATTCTAGCCAAGACTTTGTAGGGTTTGTACCAATGTGTTAGATTCTACTGTACATTTGTACAATTGCTTAAATAAGGGCTTCCCTCTCTTTCCATATTAGAACCTAAGAAGGCAAGGGGAAGCTGATAAAGTTGTTTATTTAGCCTATTGGACCCTGAAGAAAGGTATTGAAACTAGGTTACATTGTATCAATATTTCTGGTCAATTCAGTTAAACATATAATTAAATAGTCCTATTACTTTCATGAAATGATATTAACTGGTTGGCTGACTAAAACTTTGACAGAGTTTTATCTTTGCATAGTTGCTATATCTCCCCACAAAATAATTTTACCAGGTTTTAAACAAATTTTCTGGCCACACCATACATTTTTGTAAATTGTACTCAAACAACCAGTTATGATGTCAAGTGAATGTCTGAATTACTTTTGCTTTAGAACCAGTTTTTCCAGCTGTCATTTTAGACATGTCCTAATACGTTAAACTATCTGTATGTTGGTAAAACAACCAGTCAATTCAGTGAAAATCAAACTAGTAAAAGTGGCATGAAATAAATTCATCTGATAGATTTACTGAAATCTCACTCTTTGCTCAGTTGTTCTGTTATCTGTCTTCAATTGACAAAGACTTATTATGTGTAGCTCCTTAATCCTCAAATAGGTCTAAGCAAAATCTGATTAATTAAAATGATTTTGCAAAGACAGTTATGAGATGGGATTAGGCAAGTTTGGGGATGCATGAAGCCTGTAGAAAAAAGTAAGACATACTCAATTAGTTTTGCATGATTTAGGTAGCTAATAGAGCAGATGAACCACTGATGTCTCTTTCAGCTTTAGAATTTTCTTATGTAGACGTGGCATCAAATCCCTATAAGTTGTAGATAAATAAAATATAGTATATCCATATAAATATTATTCAACCATAAAGAAGAACATAGTACTGATGCAGGTTACAACATGGATGAACCTTTAAAACCTTATGATAAGTGAAAGAAGCCAGTCACAAATGGACCCATAATATATGATTGCATTTATATAAAATGTCCATAATCGGCAAATCTATAGAGACAGAAGGTGGATTAGTGGCATTTTAGGACTGGAGGAAGGATGGGTAATATGGGGGTTATAGTTAAATTGTACAGGATATCCTTCTGAGGTGATGAAAATATTCTAAAATTGACCATTCATAGTTGCACAAGTCTGATCCAACTGTACTCTAGGACACTAGAGGCTATATGGTCAAGTGGAGAAAGAAAACAGAAGAGCTTTGGAGTCATTGGGAGCTGGTTTCTCATACCTGCTCAGTTAGTTACTGATAAGCTGTACCATCCTGAAAAAGTCAATTTCCTCATATATGAAATGGGAATATTACCTAACCGCTCACAGGATTGCTCTAAGAATAAAATGAGATACTTTCAATAAAGAGCCTAGGGGAGAGACCTTCAAGATGGCACAGGAGTAAGATGTGGAGATCACCTTTCTCCCCACAGATACATCAGAAATACATCTACATGTGGAACAACTCCTACAGAACACCTACTGAATGCTGGCAGAAGTCCTCAGACTCCCCAAAAGGCAAGAAACTCCCCCATGTACCTGGCTGTGTGGCTGACAGGGTCTTGGTGCTCTGACCGGCTGTCAGGCCTGTGCCTCTGAGGTGGGAGAGCTGAGATCAGGACATTGGACCACCGGAGACGTCCTGGCTCCACATAATATCAACTGGCAAAAGCTCTCCAAGAGATCTCCATCTCAATGCTAAGACCCAGGTCCACTCAACAACCAGCAAGCTACAGTGCTGGACACCCTATGCCAAACAACTAGCAAGACAGGAACACAACCCCACCCATTAGCAGAGAGGTTGCCTAAAATCATAATAAGGTCACAGACACCCCAAAACACACCACCAGACATGGTCCTGCCCACCAGAAAGACAAGATCCAGCGTCATTCATCAGAACACAGGCACCAGTCCCCTCCACGAGGAAGCCTACACAACCCACTGAACCAACCTTACCCACTGGGGACAGACACCAAAAACAATGGGAACTACGAACCTGCAGCCTGTGAAAAGGAGACCCCAAACACAGTAAGGTAAGCAAAATGAGAAGACAGAGAAACACACAGCAGATGAAGGAGCAAGGTAAAAACCCACCAATCAAACAAATGAAGAGGAAACAGGCAGTTTACCTGAAAAAGAATTCAGAGTAATGATAGTAAAGATGATCCAAAATCTTGGAAATAGAATGGAGAAAATACAAGAAACGTTTAACAAGGATGTAGAAGAACTAAAGAGCAAACAAACAATGATGCACGAAACAATAAATGAAATTAAAAATTCTCTAGAAGGAATCAATAGCAAATTAACTGAGGCAGAAGAACGGATAAGTGATCTGGGAGATAAAATAGTGGAAATAACTACTGCAGAACAGAATAAAGAATAAAAAGGAAAAGAATTGAGGACAGTCTCAGAGACCTCTGGAACAACATTAAATGCACCAACATTCGAATTATAGGGGTCCCAGAAGAAGAAGAGAAAAAGAAAGGGTCTGAGAAAATATTTGAAGAGATTAGAGATGAAAATTTCCTTAATATGGGAAAGGAAACAGTCAATCAAGTCCAAGAAGCACAGAGGGACCCATACAGGATAAATCCAAGGAGAAACACACCAAGACGCATATTAATCAAACTTTCAAAACTTAAATACAAAGAAAAAATATTAAAAGCAGCGAGGGAAAAAACAACAAATAACATTAAAGGGAATCTTGCAGAAGGTTAACAGCTGATCTTTCCTTAGAAACTCTGCAAGCCAGAAGGGAGTGGCAGGACATATTTAAAGTGATGAAAGGGAAAAACCTACAACCAAGATTAGTCTACCCAGCAAGGATCTCATTCAGATTCAATGGAGAAATTAAAACCTTTACGCACAAGCTAAAGCTAAGAGAATTCAGCACCACCAAACCAGCTTTACAACATATGCTAAAGGAACCTCTCTAGACAAGAAACACGAGAGGAAAACACCTTCAATAACAAACTCAAAACAATTAAGAAAATGGTAATAGGAACATACATAGTGATAACTACCTTAACTGTAAATGGATTAAATGCTCCCACCAAAAGACACAGACTGGCTGAATGGATATAAAAGCAAGACCTGTATATATGCTGCCTACAGGAGACACTCTTCACACCTAGGGACACATACAGACTGAAAGTGAGGGGATGGAAAAAGATATTCCATGAAAATGGAAATCAAAAGAAAGCTGGAGTAGCAATTCTCATATCAGACAAAATAGACTTTGAAATAAAGACTATTACAAGAGAAAAAGAAAGACACTACATAATGATCAAGGGATCAATCCAAGAAGAAGCTTTAACAACTGCAAATATTTATGCACCCAACATAGGAGCACCTCAATACATAAGGCAAATGATAACAGCTATAAAAAGGGAAATCGAAAAAAAAAAAAAGGGAAATCGACAGTAACACAATCATAGTAGGGGACTTTTCACACCCCACTTTCACCAATGGACAGATCATCCAAAATGAAAATAAATAAGGAAACACAAACTTTAAATGATACATTAAACTAGATGGACTTAATTGATATTTATAGGACATTCCATCCAAAAACAACAGAATACACTTTCTTCTCAAGTGCTCATGGAACATTCTCCAGGATAGATCACATCTTGGGTCACAAATCAATCCTTGGTAAATGTAAGGAAATTGAAATTGTATCAAGTATCTTTTCCGACCACAATGCCATGAGACTACATATCAATTACAGGAAAAAATCTGTAAAAAATACACACACAGAGGCTAAACAATACACTACCAAGCAACCAAGAGATCACTGAAGAAATCAAAGAAGAAATCAAAAAATACCTAGAAACAAATGACTATGAAAACACGACAACCCAAAACCTATGGGATGCAGCAAAAGCAGTTCTAAGAAGGAAGTTTATAGCAATACAATCCTACTTCAAGAAACAAGAAACACCTCAAATAAACAGCCTAACCTTACACCTAAAGCAATTAGAGAAAGAAGAACAAACAAAACCCAAAGTTACCAGAAGGAAAGAAATCATAAAAATCAGATCAGAAATAGATGAAAAAGAAACGAAGGAAACGATAGCAAAGATCAATAAAACTAACAGCTGGTTCTTTGAGGAGATAAACAAAATTGATAAACAATTAGCCAGACTCATCAAGAAAAAAAGGGAGAAGACTCCAATCAATAGAATTAGAAAGGAAAAAGGAAAAGTAACAACTGGCACTGCAGAAATACAAAGGATCATGAGAGATTACTACAAGCAACTCTATGCCAATAAAATGGACAACCTGGAAGAAATGGACAAATTCTTAGAAAATCCCAACCTTCTGAGACTGAACCAGGAAGAAATAGAAAATATCAACAGACCAATCACAAGCACTGAAATTGAGACTGTGATTAAAAATCTTCCAACAAACAAAAGCCCAGGACCAGATGGCTTGACAGACGAATTCTATCAAACATTTAGAGAAGAGCTAACACCTATCCTTCTCAAGCTCTTCCAAAATATAGCAGAGGGAGGAACACTCCCAAACTCATTCTACGAGGTGATATCACCATCACCGTGATATCAAAACAAGACAAAGATGTCACAAAGAAAGAAAACTACAGGCCAATATCACTGATGAACATAGATACAAAAACCCTCAACAAACTACCAGCAAACAGAATCCAACAGCACCTTAAAAGGATCATACACTATGATCAAGCGGGGTTTATCCCAGGAATGCAAGGATTCTTCAATATACTCAAATTAATCAATGTGATACACCATATTAACAAATTGAAGGATAAAACTATGTGATTATCTCAATAGATGCAGAAAAAGTTTCGACAAAATTCAACACCCACTTATGATAAAAAACCCTCCAGAAAGTAGGCATAGAGGGAACTTACCTCAACATAATAAAGGCCATGTATGGCAAACCCACAGCCAACATCATTCTCAATGGTGAAAAACTGAAACCATTTCCTCTAAGATCAGGAACAAGACAAGGTTGTCCACTCTCACCACTATTATTCAACATAGTTTTGGAAGTTTTAGCTACAGCAATCAGAGAAGAAAAAGAAATAAAAGGAATCCAAATCGGAAAAGAAGAAGTAAAGCTGTCACTGTTTGCCGATGACATGATACTATACATAGAGAATCCTAAAGAAGCTACCAGAAAACTACTAGAGCTAATCAATGAATTTGGTAAAGTAGCAGGACACAAAACTAATGCACAGAAATCTCTTGCATTCCTATAGAATAATGATGAAAATTCTGAAAGAGAAATTAAGGAAACACTCCCATTTACCATTGCAACAAAAGAAATAAAGTACCTAGGAATAAACCTACCTAAAGAGACAAAAGTCCTTTATGCAGAAAACTATAAGACACTGATGAAAGAAATTAAAGATGATACAGATGGAGAGATATACCATGTTCTTGGATTGGAAGAATCAAAATTGTGAAAATGACTCTACTACCCAAAGCAATTTACAGATTCAATGCAATCCCTATCAAACTACCAATGGCATTTTTCACAGAACTAGAGCAAAGAATTTCACAATTTGTATGGAAACACAAAAGACCCAGAATAGCCAAAACAATCTTGAGAAAGAAAAATGGAGCTGGAGGAATAAGGCTCCCCGACTTCATACCATACTACAAAGCTACAGTAATCAAGACAGTATGGTACTGGCACAAAAACAGAAATATAGATCAATGGAACAGGATAGAAAGGCCAGAGATAAACCCATGCACTTATGGTCAACTAATCTATGACAAAGGAGGCAAGGGTATACAATGGAGAAAAGACAGCCTCTTCAATAAGTGGTGCTGGGAAAACTGGACAGCTGCATGTAAAAGAATGAAATTAGGGCTTCCCTGGTGGCACAGTGGTTGAGAGTCCGCCTGCCGATGCAGGGGACACGGGTTCGTGCCCCGGTCCGGGAAGATCCTACATGCCGTGGAGCGGCTGGGCCCGTGAGCCATGGCCACTGAGCCTGCGCGTCCGGAGGCTGTGCTCCACAACGGGAGAGGCCCCAACAGTTAGAGGCCCGCATACTGCAGGAAAAAAAAAAAAAAAGAATGAAATTAGAACACTCCCTAACACCATACACAAAAATAAACTGAAACTGGATTAAAGACATAATGTAAGGCCAGGCACTATAAAACTCTTAGAGGAAAACATAGGCAGAACACTCTATGACATACATCACAGCAAGATCCTTTTTTACCCACTTCCTAGTGAAAAGGAAATAATAACAAAAATAAACAAATGGGACCTAATGAAACTTTAAAGCTTTTGCACAGCAAAGGAAAGGATAAGCAAGACAAAAAGACAACCCTCAGAATGGAGAAAATATTTGCAAATGAAGCAACTGAGAAGGATTAATCTCCAAAATTTACAAGCAGCTCAATAACAAAAAACAAACAACCCAATCCCAAAATGGACAGAAGACCTAAATAGACATTTCTGCAAAGAAGACATACAGATGGCCAAGAGGCACATGAAAAGCTGCTCAACATCACTAATTATTAGAGAAATGCAAACCAAAACTACAATGAGGTATCACCTCACACTGGTTAGAATGGGCATCATCAGAAAATCTACAAACAACAAATTCTGTAGAGGGTGTGGAGAAAAGGGAACCCTCTTGCACTGTTGGTGGGTATGTAAATTGATACAGCCACTATGGAGAACAGCATGGAGGTTCCTTAAAAAACTGAAAATAGAACTACCATACGGCCCAGCAATCCCACTACTAGGCATATACCCTGAGAAAACCATAATTCAAAAAGAGTCATGTACCACAATGTTCATTGCAGCTCTATTTACAATAGCCAGGACTTGGAAGGAACCTAAGTGTCCATCGACAGATGAATGGATAAAGAAGATGTGGCACATATATACAATGGAATATTGCTCAGCCATAAAAAGAAACGAAATTGAGTTATTTGTAGTGAGGTGGATGGACCTAGAGTCTGTCATACAGAGTGAAGTAAGTCAGAAAGAGAAAAACAAATACCGTATGATAACACATATATATGGAAACTAAAAAAAAAGAAAAAAAAACTTTCTGAAGCACTTAGGGGCAGGACAGGAATAAAGACGCAGATGTAGAGAATGGACTTGAGGACATGGGGAGGGGGAAGGGCAAGCTGGGACGAAGTGAGAGAGTGGCATGGACATATATACACTACCAAATGTCAAGTAGATAGCTAGTGGGAAGCAGCCGCATAGCACAGGGAGATCAGCTGGGTGCTTTGTGATCACCTAGAGGTTTGGGATAGGGAGGGTGGGAGGGAGATGCAAGAGGGAGGAGATATGGGGATATATGTATACGTATAGCTGATTCCGTTTGTTGTAAAGCAGAAACTAACACACTATTGTAAAGCAATTGTACTCCAATAAAGATGTTGAAAAATAATGAAGAGCCTAGCACAGTGCTTGGCACATTTGTAGCCACCCAAGAAATGTTAGCTCCCTTTCAGCTCTCACTGTCATGTAGAATTTCCCATCTGCTCAGATTTCATCCTTATGAACATTTGCCAAAATGCCATTTCATCCCACCCTTCCTTGTGAGGTTATCACATTACCATCCAACAAAGCAACTGAAGTTTTAGGTTTGAATAACAAGTGAAGAAAACCCGACTGTGTAAGTCATTAAAATTTGTTTATAAGTGGGAAAGACACAAAAAGAGATAAAAATTAGGGCTGGAGGACAGTAACAGAAGCATTTTGCAGTTGGCGACACCCCCACAAATGACTAATCTCCAAGAAGAAATTTGATTCCTTCAACTGCAAGGAAAAGATGTTTAACACAGGCAGCTGTGGTGATAAATCTTCCTATCAATTGTGGTTATAAGTCTGGAAAATCTTGAGTTAACTGTGCTGATGAATCATGCACATTTATTTCTACTTGTTTAAATATATTTTTCCTTTATGTACACAGAGATGGCTTATATTAAAGCTACCATTAAACACTGGTATCACAAAACCACCAAAGAGAATTAATTTTCTAGCATCCATGATAATAATGTAGATGCCAACTCACGGCATGCAGTTTTCCTTTCTCTGTACAAATATTAAAATAATATTTCTGCTTGCAGTGTTCAAGGTATTATTTTCTTGATCCCAGCCACAGAAAAATAAATTAAGGAGAGACTTTTTGATTGTATGTACAAATTGTTGAGACAGTCCTATTTGCCAAAAATATATAGTCCACTGAGACCCTAAATATTTAAGTAGGATAAAAAATAATCCACAATTCAAATGCAAGTATAGAAAGTCTTGTGGTGATTTAAATATTCATAGCCTCAGGCTCAAAATAATGTTTTCACTTTAGGAACAGAAAGGAACATGTCGCTGCTTTGCAATTGAGTTGTCTAATGCAAACAGAGGCTGAGGGTGTGGGAGAAGAGAATACTAAGGTGGTGGAAGGCTAGACATTGCTATATTTACCTAACTAAAACTAATGTTTACTTTCATCCTAAAGATTTGTTGAGAATTTCTAAGAATGGGAACTTCAGCAATGATTCTGGGGAAAGGATGTGTGATCTTCTAAGAGAAACTTTTTTCTCCCTGGTCGATTTTTGGTACCTTCATTCTCTTCTCAGATAGTAAGTTTTTAAGTAGTGCTTTGAGGAGTTTTTCTCTTCTTTTGCACTTTTTTCCAGTTTAATTGAGATATAATTGACACATAACATTGCATAAGTTTAAGGTATGCAGTGTGAAGATTTGATACACTTATTATTGCAAAATTATTACTAGAGTTAGTGAACACCTCCATTACCTCACATAATTACCATTTCTTTTTTATGCTAAGAACATTTAAGATCTACTCTCTTAACAACTTTCAAGTATATAATACAGTATTGTTAACTATAGTCACCATGCTATACATTAGATCCCCCAAACTTATTCATCTTATAACTGGAAGTTTGTATCCTTTGACCAACATCTCCCCATTTCCCCCACCCCCAGCCCCTCACAACCACCATTCTACCTTCTATGAGTTTGGCTCTTTTAGATTCCACATATAAGTAAGATCATAATACAGTATTTGTCTTTTTCTGTCTGGCTTATTTCACTTAGCACAGTGCCCTCAAGATACATTTATGTTGTTGCAAATGGCAGGACTTCCTTCTTTCTCATGGCTGAATAATATTCCTAATCATCACTTCTTTATCCATTTATCTGAGGGTGAACACTTAGGTTGTTTCTTATCTTGGCTATTATAAATAATATTGCAATAAACATGGGAGTGCAGATATCTCTTTCTTAAGCATTTTTAAAAATTTATTTATTTATTTTTTGGCTGCTTTGGGTTATCATTGCTGTACATGGGCTTCCTCTAGTTGCGGCGAGTGGGGGCTACTCTTCATTGCAGTGCATGGCCTTCTTATTGTGGTGCCTTCTCTTTGTTGCCAAGCACGGGCTCTAGGCATGTGGGCTTCAGTAGTTGTGGCACACGGGCTCAGTAGTTGTGGCTCGTGGGTTCAGTAGTTGTGGTTCACGGGCTCTAGAGCACAGGCTCAGCAGTTGCGGCACACGAGCTTAGTTGCTCCACGGCATGTGGGATCTTCCCAGACCAGAGCTTGAACCCATATCCCCTGCATTGGCAGGAAGATTCTTAACCACTGCACCACCAGGGAAGTCCCCAGATATCTCTTTATGATCTTGATTTCATTTCCTTTGGATGTATACCGGAAGTGGGATTGCTATATCATATGATAGTTCTTTTTTTTAATTTTTGAGGAAGGTCTATACTGTTTTCCCTAGTGACTCTACAATTTACATTCCCACTAACAGTTCACAAGGGTTCCCTTTGCTCTACATCCTTGCTAGCATTTGTTATCTCCTGTCCTTTTGATAATAGCCATTGTAATAGATGTGAGGTGATAGCTCATTGAGGTTTTGATTTGCATTTCCCTGATGATTAGTGATGTTGAGCATATTTTCATATACCTGTTGACCATTTATGTGACTTCTTTGGAAAAATATTGATTCAGGTTCTCTGCCCATTTTTTAATCTGTTTAGTTTGCTACTGAGTTACACAAGTTCCTTATATATTTTGGATATTAATCTCTTATCCCAATAAATGGTTTGCGATTATTTTCTCCCATTCCATAGGTCTCCTCTTCATTTTTGTTGATTGTTTCTTTTGCTGTGCAGACACTTTTTAGTTTGATGAGGTCCCACTTACCTATTTTTGCTTTTCTTCCTTGTGTTTTAGGCATCATATCCAAAAAGACGTTGCCAAGATCAACATCAAGGGCCTTTTCCCCTTATGTTTTCTTGTATGAGTTTTATGGGTTCAGGTCTTATGCTTAAGTCTTTAATCCATTTTGAGTTACTTTTTATGAATGGTGTAAGTAGGGGTCTATTTCATTCTTCTGAATGTGTTTATCCAGTTTTCTCAACACCATTTATTGAAGAGACTATGCTTTCCCCCATTGAGTATTCTTGGCTCCTTTGCCAAATATTAGTTGACCATATATGTGAGGGTTTATTTCTGGGCTCTTGATTATGTTCCATTGGTCTATGTGTCTGCTTTTATGCCAGGACCATACTGTTTTGATTATTATAGCTTTGTATTATAGTTTGAAATAAAGAAATGTGATGCCTCCAGCTTTGTTCTTTCTCAGGATTGCTGTGGCTATTCAGTGGTTTTGTAGTTCTACACAAATTTCGGTATCCTCTATTTCTGTGAAAAATGTCATTGGAAGTTTGATCAGATTGTACAGAATCTATAATAGGTTTTGCAGAGTATTGATGTTTTAATAATATTAGTTCTCCCAATTTGTGAACACTGAATATCTTTCCATTTATTTGTGTCTTCTTCAATTTCTTTCATCAATGTCTCACAGTTTTCAGTGTACAGATCTTTCACCTCCTTGGTTAAATGTACTTCTAAGTATTTTATTGTTTTTGATACTCTTGTGAATAGAATTGTTTTCTTTATTTGTTTTTCATATATTTTGCTGTTAGTATTTAGAAGTATAACTGATTTTTATATGTTTATTTTGTATTCTGCAACTTTTCCTCATCTGTTTTTTAGTACTAACAGACTTTTGGTTGTAATCTTTAGGATTTTCTATATAAAAAATCATATAATCTGCAAACAGAGACAATTTTACTTTTTCCTTACAATTTGGATGTCTTTTATTTCTTTTTCTTGCCTAATTCCTCTGCCTAGGACTTCCAGTACTATGTTCAATAGGAATGGTGACACTGGGCACTCTTGATCCTAGAGGAAAATTTTTCAATCTTTCACCATTGGATATGATGTAATCTGTGGTCTTGTCATATATGGCCTTTATTATGTTGAGGTACATTCCTTCTATACCCAATTTGTTGAGAGTTTGTATCATGAATGTATGTTAAATTTTGTCAAATGCTTTTTCTCCATCAATTGCCATGTTAATTCTTCCCGATTTAAACTGTAGATTCTACACAATCCAATCCAAAATCCAACCAAGTAATTTTGCAGATAGCAACAAACTGCTGCTAAAGTTTGTATGGAGTAGGAAAAGACCCAGAACAGCCAACACAATACTGAAGAACAAAGTTGTAGGTCTGACCTCACCCTACTTCAAGACTTAATATAAAGCTACAGTGATTAATCCAGGGTGATATTAGCCAAAGAATAGACAAATAGGTCAGTGGAATGTAAAGAAGAGCCAAGAAGTAGACACACACTAATAGGGTCAACTGATCTTTGACAAAAGAGCAAAGACAATTTAATGGAGAAAGATAGTCTTTTCAACAAATGGTGTTCAAACAAATGAATATCCCCATGTATAAAATACAATCTAGATATACACTTTCCACCTTCCACAAAAATTAACTAAAAATGAACCAGAGACCTAAATTTTAAAATACAAAGTGTGTAATTCCTAGAAGATAACATAGGAGAAAATCTATGTCACCTTTGGTTTGATGATGACCTTTTACGATCATGCAAAAGCATGATCCATTAAAGACAAATGTGATGAATTTCACTTCAATAAAAGTAAAACTTGTGATCTGTGAAAGACACTCTTTAGAGAATGAAGTGATAATTCACAGACTGGAAGAAAATCTTTGCAAAACACATATATTGGACTTCCCTGGTGGCACAGTGGTTAAGAATCTGCCTGCCAATGCAGAGGACACGGGTTCGATCCCTGGTCCGGAAGATCCCACATGCTGCGGATCAACTAAGCCTGTGTGCCACAAGTAATGAGCCTGTGCTCTAGAGCCCATGAGCCACAACTACTGAGCCCATGTGCCACAACTACTAAAGCCCGTGTGCCTAGAGCCTGTGACCCACAACAAGAGAAGCCACCACAATGAGAAGCCCATGCACCGCAACGAAGAGTAACCCCCACTCGCCACAACTAGAGAAAAGCCCACACACAGCAACGAAGACCCAACGCACCCAAAAAAACAAAAACAAAAAAACCCCACATATCTGATAAAAGACTTGTATCCAAAATATATATAGAAGGAACTTTAAAAATTCAATGATAAGGAAATAACCCAATTAAAAAGTGGGCAAGAGATCTGAAAAGGCACCTCACCAAAGAAGATATACAGATGACAAATAAACATATGCGAGGTGCTTAACATTATATATCTTTAGGGAATTATAAATTAAAACAACGATATACCACTACATGTCTATTAGAATGGCTAAAATCCAAAACATTGACAACACCAAATAGTGGGAGGATAGGCAGCAACAGGAACTCTCATTCATTGCTGGTGGGCAGTGAAACTATTCTATATGATATTCTAATGGTTGATACATGACATTATACATTTGTCAAAACCTATAGAATTGTATAGTACAAAGACTAAAACCTAATGTAAACTGTGATCTTTAGTTAATAATTATATATCAATACTTGTTCATCATGCTTAACAAATGTACCAAAATAATGGAAGATGTTAATAATAGGGGAAAATGTGGGCCAGGGAAAAGGGGAGTATGGGAACTCTGTATTTTCTGCTCAATTTTTTTGGTAAACCCAAGCCTGCTTTTTTTAAAAAAAAATAGTCTATTAAAACAACAACAAACACAGCAGACCAGATTTGGCCTGCAGGCCACATTTTGTCAACACCAGTTTTAGATGATTCAGAATCACTTTTGTAGAAATAGCCTCATCCATGTATATTTTAGTCCAGGAGTACAGTTTCCACACACCACCCTTCCTTCTCCTCTGTTAATTTCTTCCATCACTGAGCTTTAACACTGTGGGCTGGGATTTCTTTAACTCCCTTTTATCCTGGCTTACTTTCAAGGTTATTTCTTCTGGCTTTTCCCCTTTATGATCTAGAACAGGGGTTGGCAAATTTTTCTGTCATCAGGAATATTTTAGATTTTGCAGACCATAGGTCTCTGTTGCAACTGCTCACCTCTATCATTGTAGCACAAAAGTAGCTACAGGGATTATGAAAAAGAATGGGCATGGTTGTACTGTAATAAAACTTTACCTACAAAAACAGGCAGTGGGCCGGTTTGGGCTCTCATGCTGCAGTTTTGCCAACTGCTGGTCTAGAAGGGATGGTGATTATTCTTGAAATCCTATCCGATAGCCTAGCTACTACCTTGCATTTGCTTTTTGCATTATACTAATTGGAGATTACCTGTGCCCTACAGGTCACTGCAAGTAGTAGTCCCTCAGGCATCTGGAGGTCTTGTGTCCTGTGGCTAACAGCACTAATTTGTGGCCGTCTGTGCCCTCTGAATCCCTCATAGAACTAAGGCCTGGAAACATGCTGTTGATCTCACAGTCCCCAGTCTCAGAATCCTCTGAGAAGGCTGCTTTTAAACCTACCAGTTTTCATATCCCCTGTCCCTGGAGTGAAATGTCTGCCGATCTAATTATGAGGTGATAGCAATTAGCAGGAATTAGCACCCCTCATGTAAAAGTTCAGATGCCTTTCACTGAAACTAATTCATATCCAGAGTATTGGCAGCCCTTTACCAAAACAGTCTAATCTCCTTTTGCACCAGAGGTTATGAGCATCCTTGGATGACTGAAGCCACTGTTGGCAACGGGCAGTTGGGTAGAGCAAATGACTGAGAAGAGAAACTAGAGCAGGGCAAGGGGGTCCCTGTAAGACGACGAGTCCAAATGACTGTTCCATCTAAAAGAGAGTGGAAGTCTAGTAAGCATATCCATTGCTTATGTAAAACCACGTTTCCTACTTGACTCTAGAATGAGTGCCAGGTTTTCAAATGCATAGAATTCTTATTTTACTGAAATTTTAGAGTAATTGAAAAATGGAATTCTATGTCTTCGCCAAATCTCAAGTCAAGGAACAGCTTACTCTAGATGTCCTGTGGCCAGATTTCTTGTCCTGGTTGTGCCGGAACACCCAGGACTTTCATTTCTCCTGTGTAAAGCAGGTGACTCTCACTGGACAATTACTCTTTTTAATCAACATTTTTTTTCCAATCAAAAGAGAAAACATGAAAGCCACAGAAAACTCTAGGTAGTTGAACTAAAACCACAGAGAATTGTACTGTTCAGTCATGGTCATTAACAGCATTTGTGGTCTTTCCCTATTCCTATGCCTATTTTCACAGTCATTATGTCAGACTATAACCTGTTTCCCACTCAAGCATTTTCCCGTGGCAGTAGACAGTAGTTCAGGACTCTTCTTGCTCTTTGATTTCAGGTATGTTTGGTTTCTTATGGTCCATGTAAAATAGACCATCGAAAATCATGGTGAATAATATTTGATTTTTTTAACCAATAAATAAGTTAATATAAAGTTTTTCATGGAAAATAAGTGGAAGAATTGTAAAAATAAATTCTTTATAAACTTAGAAAGAATTATTACAATCCTTTATTTACCCTTGTTGGCCCTTGATTGGATTGTACCCTAAAGAATGGTCCAGTGTGGTAAATTAAAGAACCAATTATACCATTCCTTTCTCCCCCAGGAGAAGCATATGGTCCCTAAGGCCAAAAGTCAAATTTTATTAAAATTACTGGAGATGAACAGATATAATGTTTTTTATAAAATGGAAAACTCCTCTGAATTAAGGAGTTTAGAATATAACTTTTAGCACCCTGTAAAAAAATGAAGCAATATTGATGCCATATGGAAAAGAATGAAGATGGCTGACTTTGAGAATGAATTATGGCAAGCTTTACGTGAGAATAAAACAGTATCTAGAGACCAATAAAGCAACATTGGAAATTTGGATGTTGGCCCAATATTGGATGAGCATCTCCTCATACAAGACGTTGGCCCTTGGCACATAGCACCCCAGGAAAACCAAAACACTGTTGTTGCCTGCAGGGACTCACAGCTGACTTGCACAGGGCTGCGGTGACCCTTGGACACAAGTAACTATAAGGTGAGGGGCAAAGTGGTAAGTATCCGTGCAGAGAGGCATCTGAGGTGTTATAGGAACTTCTTTCTTCTGTTGACCTGGAGCAGTGTCCCAGTGGATCATTCCACACCAGGAAAGAATCCTTGGGCTGAGCAGTGTCATGTATGAACACAGAACATGCAGTAGCAGTAGGTTTTTCCTTTCCATTTCGTAGAGACCTGAAGTGAATTCCAAATGTAACTCAAAGGCAGCAGCACCTTTAGTAAATGGGGAGAGGAACTCTCCAAAGTCCATTTATTAAAACGGCCAGGGAAGGAGTGGAATCGCACCTGCCAGGGGACACAGTATCAAAGGTTTTAAAGTTGCAAAGGGAAATCAGTTCAAACCCTCCAGGATTAGGTCCCAGAGATGCAATTAGAAGGCTGTTCACATGAAAGAGTTCAGGAGTATTTACAAGAACAGGCCCAAGAGAAAGAGCTTATTTCTAGATTATTAACGCTAAAGTTGCTTTCCTCCTTAATTAATTCTCTATCTTTGGAAACATAAAAGATTTCATTGCCTCTTGGCAACTTTTGGTTCTAAATGGCCTGGGAATCCAACATGTGGGTCTAAGTGGTACCGAATGCCAGGATGAAAGGCCAGCAAATCTGTGGTAGTCACCTGGATGATTCTAAATATCTGGATGGATGATAAAACACGTATTAATTTGGTGCCAACATCACTACCTTGGGGCAGCCTACCTTGACTCCTCAGGAAGAAATCTGGTTCCTTTTCTTATGTTCACACTCACGCCTCTATATTTTTATTATCTGTTCACTCGTGTGTCTCCAACTCTGGGCCTAATTTTGGGAGGAGAGACACTGTGTCCTTCCTGCCCACCATTGTTTCCTTTCCACCATATGTAGCACAGGGCCTGGAATGTTACTACACACCCACAGATGTTGGATAAATGAAAGAACACTGGGGCAACCTGTGGTGTGCTGTCACTAATGGGATGTTCTATGGTGAAAGCAGTAGGGAAAGGGCTTTGTCAAGGGTCAGCCAATACCTGGAGATTTGTCTAAGTGGGCGGTGGCACAAAGGCTAGAGCTGTACCAATGTGCAAGGTTTCTTCCTCATATCAGTTGATGAAGGTCAGGAATGGGGCTGGGGAAGCCGGTGTGATATTCTGATACTATTTTTGTACCCAAATGAGGACCTTGGAGCCCATCTGATACAGTGCCCACATTTTATTTTATTTTATTATTAAAAAAATTTTTTTGCCTGTGTTGGGTCTTCGTTGCTGCACGCAGGCTTTCTCTAGTTGCAGCGAGCGGGGGCTTCTCTTGTTGTGGAGCACAGGCTCTAGGCACACAAACTTCAGTAGTTATAGCACGCGGGCTTCAGTAGTTGTGGCACGTGGGCTCAGTAGTTGTGGCTTGCATGCTATAGAGCGCAGGCTCAGTAGTTGCGGCACACAGGCTTAGATGCTCCACAGCATGTGGGATCTTCCCGGACCAGGGATCGAATCTGTGTCCCCTGCATTGGCAGGTGGACTCTTAACCACTGAACCACCAGGGAAGTCCCTGCCTACATTTTTAAGATGGAGAAATTGCAGCCCAGAAAGGAATAGAGTCTGTCCCTAAGGCACTAGCTAGCAGAGACTTTCATACCTGTATCTCCAGATGTCCTGGTCAGTGCTCTTCTCTCTGTATTCAGCTGCCTCTCCTAAGAGCTCTGAAACTCAACAGTTTCAATGGCAGCTCCACAAAGGAAGTAGCTACGTGGTCTTAGGAGATGGTTTCCCCCTTTTCCGACGTCAATTTCCCGATTGGGAAATTGGCCTTATAACATGTGACTCCTAGGGCCATTGTGAGCTGGCCTTAGAGGAAAGAGTGTGTGTGATGGTCCTGGCAGAGTGCCTCTTATGTAATTGGTTCTAAACTCTTAACTCCCTTCTCTTCACCCCTTGCACATGAGGTCTTCCAGGACAATCAGAGGTGAAGAGTGTCCTTAGTGGTTCCAAGGGTCAGCTTTGCTGGGGGTTTGACTGCTCTGACCCATCTCATCCCTCAGGAAGCAAATTCAGAACTGAACCTGGCATGGATGTGGTCTTGCTCTAAAGAGTCCCTCCCTGCTCACTCCTACACCCCCCAAGGAAACACAGCCTTCAAAACACAGACTTTCCAATTTTCCCAGTTAAATGAATGAAAGACGCTTTTGGGGGATGAAGTGATTTCTTTTTAGCTCCACTTGTTTACTTTTCCATAAGCTCCTAAGATGGCTTACATGTTAGCTGTTAATCACACCATCTGTTCAAACAGTACTTCACTAAATGATTCGATTCATACTGTTTCTTCTAAAAGAATCTTTTAAAAGACAGTGTTTATGTCTCTGTCATCCTTCATTTGGCAATGTAGCATGAGCTATTTTAATGTTGCTATCATTGTAAACATACTGAATTCCCCATTTCTTAACTGCGCAGAAAATAGGACAACTTCTCTGCGTTTGTTCCACTTGACTCTAGGCTTAGGGGTGAAAGAGTGCGATTAGACAGAGATTTTATATTTCTAAAAAGAGAAAAAAAGATGAAGACACAAAGTTGCAGCCAATATTTCTTCTGAAAGCTTGAATTTAGTGACAGTGAGTAGGTTCCAGCCACTTGAAACTTTCAGGCCAAGCAGCTATGAACAGAGTGTCCTTAGTGGTTGGGAAGGGTCAGCTCTCATGAGGGGTCCAGCTGCTCAGATCCCTCTCATCCCTCGAGGCAAAGTCACTTGTTTATAAGGACATCTGGGAAGAAGGGCCTCTTCCCTCACCCCAACCCCAGCAAGTCCAGGGTCAAAGCTTTTGTGAACACAGGTCTTGGAAGGAAGCAAAAGGGCTGCTGTGGGTTTAGCCCTGGAATGAGGTTGAGAGGAGGTGGTGGACTTCTTTTTGCTGCAAGCTGTTCTGCGGACCTCTGAAGGCCCCATATCAAATGACTGGGGAAATTCATACAGCAACACGGCTATGTCCTATTGCTGGTCCATATGGATGGCACTCTTTCCTGCTTTCTAAGACATTTAGCCAGGTGGGGAGTGCTGTACTATAAAGTCATGTACAAAGTGTACTGGGTGTACAAAGGAGGGATGTGTAAATTCATGCGTGGGGACCCTGATGAAGGAGGAGCTGATTCCTCAGGCCTTCTTAAGATCTTCCACGATCTGGATCCAGCCCATGTGCATGGAGTAACTCTTGCTGATCCAGCCATACAAACTTACTCCTGTTCCCATAAACATTTATCTCCGATTCTGTGCAAAGGATTGATGCAGTGTCTGCAAAATGCATGTGATTGTCAACTAGTGGAATTTCTATCCAACCATGGAAACCCAGCAAGAATGTCTCCTCTAATATGAGTCTTCCTCACCGCCCCCCTTTATCTGGGCCTGGAGAACCAATGCCTCCTTTATCAGTGTGCAGATATTGACCCATCAAATGGGATTGCCATGCCCTCCCCCCCCCGATCCCCAGCAACAGATGATAAGAAATCTACCTCTGAGGGAACAGGAGAAATTGCTTCACTTGCTTCACTTTCTTACTGTGGCACCCCTCCTGCTGTCTATCACAGCAGAGTCTAAAGCGGTCATCATCTTTTCGATATCAGACAGATCATTGCACAGGACTCTTACAGTGATGACATCATACTAACTTGAGCTGATGAACAGCAAGGAGAAGGAACTCTACATACGTTAGAAGACACATGCATGTGAGATAAATCTCATCAAACTCAGGGGCCTGCCTCCTTAGTGAAGTTATTAGGGGTCCAGTGGCCCAAAAGAAGTTGTCACACCTTTGCACTCTTTTTCACAGCCAGGAAAAGAGCACAATACCTCATAGGCTTCTTTGGATTTTGTAGAGAACAGGCAGCACATTTAGGTGTGCTGCTCCAATCCATTTACCGGGAAATCTATAATATTGCCATTTGTGAGTGGTGTCAGAAGGACGCAAAGGCTCTGTAGCGGAGCGAAGCTGTGATAAAAACTACCCTGCTGCTTGGTTGTTATGATTCAGCAGACCTAAGAGTCTTAGAATTGCTGAAGTGTCTGTGGCAGGGAGAAATGCTCCGTGTAGCATTACTGCACAGATGCCTAGAGTTTTTGAGTAAGGCCCTTCTTTGTCAACAACTCTCTATTAGAAAAGCAACTCCTGGCTTGCTACTATGCCCTAGTAGAGACTGGACATTGTATTGCGGAATACCAAATAACGATTTAACCTGAATTTCCTGTCATGAGGTGTGTGTTGTTGATCCATCAAATCATAAAATTGCATATATAAAGCAGTATTCCATTGTAAAATGAAACTCGTATATAAGGACAGAGCTGAGTATAACTATGGAAGGCATTGGGAAGCAGGTGGCTGCAGCTTCCATTGTTCATGCTTCACTGCTTTTCCCTCAGCCCCCACAGAGCTTCCTATGACCAGTTAACAGGGAAAGAAAAGGATAGAACTGGTTTACATATAGATCTGCATCAATTGTTGGAATCAGCCCGAAGCGGATGGATGGTGCATTGCAGCCCCACTCAGGGTCAGCCCAGGAAAAGAGTAGTGAAATAGTACTACTGGTCAGAACTCCAAGTGTCCACTGGAAGAAGGCATGGAGGCGTGGCCTCAAATATATGTATCTATTCATGAACAGTAGTTAGTAGCTTGACCAACTGGTTAGGGACTTGGTAAGGGCAACGTTGGCAGACTGGTGCCTAGGAAGTGTGGAGAAGAGATATATATAGATGGACTTCTCAAAGTGAGCACAGAGTATAAGATGTTTATGTCTCATGTATATGCCCACCAGAATATATCCACTTTAGAGAAGGCTCTCAAGACTCAACCAGACAAGGTGTGCTAGGTTGCAAAATGACTGCAAATTACTCCTGTTCCTAAATGCATGTCTTTTAGCAAAGTGACTTTGCCACTCTCCCCATCAAGAGGTAGAGCCTGTTACCCCACTCCTTAAATTGAGGCTTGACCGGGTGGCTTGCTGTGGTTAGTGATGTTTTAACAAATGTAATGCCTTCAAAGTGAGATGTGAGTTCATCTTCTGGGAATGAGCCTGAAATAATTTACTGAAGATGCCATGTGGAGCACTGATATGCTTCGGTCAACAGCCTGCCAATCACTAAGTATGTAAATAATCCAAGATCATTCAGCCCCATTGCCGACTGACCTCAGAATCATCTGAGGTAGGCTGAACCGGAAGGATCACGCAACCAGCCCACAAAATCATGAGAAATAAACATATATTGCTTTAAGCCAGAAAAGAGAAACTATTTTATACAACTCTGTGTAAATAAATTTGAAAATTTGGATAATTTTTATTATAATCCAACTTGCTAAATTGACTCCAGTAGAGACAAAAAGCCTAGTAGGCCAGTTGCAAAAGGAAATTAAATAAATTTAGATAGGGATCTCCCTCCCTCCAATAAATGACACCAGATTATGAAGTCTTCATTGGCGAATTCTACAAAACTTTTAAATATAATCTTAGTCCAATACAACTTAAACAACTTCAGAGCATAGAAAAAGAATCAGTGCCGTCAGATTCATTTTTTAAAACTTTTAATTATTTCACCCCCAAATTTTGCAAGAATAAGAGAAAAAATTATCATCTACCCTTTCACCTAGACTTTCCAATTTATTGTCCAGGATCATGCATTGCATTTAATTGTCATGTCTCTTTATCCTTCTTTAATCTGAAATAGTTCCAGTCTTCCTCTATTATGACTCAATTGTTTGAAGAATATCGGTCAGTTATTTTTCAGAAAGTTCTCTCAATTTGGGTTCAGGTGATGTTGCCTCATAATTAGATTCAGGTTACCCTTTCCTTTTTTTTTTTTTGTCAGAAGTACCACAGAAGTTATTTTATTTCCTTCTCATTGCATTATACCAATATCAGAAGGCACGTGGTATTGTTTTGTTCCAATATTAATGATGTTAACATCTAATACTTGGTGATGTATGTCAGAGTTTACTACTATTTTCCCCTTGGTAGATGATACATACTTCATAGGGAGATACTTTGAGGCTGTAAATATCTTGTTTTTTATAAAAGTTCTACCTAATAGTTTTTTGTTTTGTTTTGTTTTGTTTTGTTTTTGCGGTACGCGGGCCTCTCACTGTTGTGGCCTCTCCCGTTGAGGAGCACAGGCTCCAGACACGCAGGCTCAGCAGCCATGGCTCACGGGCCCAGCCGCTCCGCGGCACGTGGGATCTTCCCGGACCGGGGCACGAACCCGTGTCCCCTGCATCGGCAGGCGGACTCTCAACCACTGTGCCACCAGGGAAGCCCTCTTCCTAATAGTTTTAATATAGCATTCTCATTTTGTTAAGCATGATAGATTTTTTAAAACCTTCTAAACATAATTTCAGGCCTACAGAAAAGTTCTAAATATAGTACAAAGAATTCCCTTATACTTATCAGCAAGGTTACCAACAGGTTATTTTATTACAGTTGCTTTATTCTCTCTCTCTCTCTGTATTTATGTAGGTATATGTCTGTGTAATTTTTTTTCTGAACCACTAAGAATAAGTTGCAGACACAGTGCTTCACTTTATGTTTCTTAGAAGCAAGGTCAGTCTCTTTAAAAACCATAGCACAATTACAAAAACCAAGAAATTAACATTAACACAGCTTATCTACAGACCTTATTCGGATTTTACCACTTATCTCAATAATGTCCTTTCTAGAGAAGAAAATTT
Source organism: Lagenorhynchus albirostris (assembly GCF_949774975.1). NCBI lineage: Eukaryota > Metazoa > Chordata > Mammalia > Artiodactyla > Delphinidae > Lagenorhynchus > Lagenorhynchus albirostris. Next base: position 18,604,254 of record NC_083116.1, read on the forward strand.
GAATCATGAGTTGCATTCACTTGTCATGTCTCTTTACTTAATCTCCTTTAATCTGGAGCAATTCATCAGTTTTCTTTATCTTTCATAACCTTGACATTTTTGAGGACTGCACAGCAGTTATTTTGCAGAATGTCCCTCAGTTTGGGTTTGTCTGATGTTTCCTCATGAGTAGATTCTGGTTATGCCTTTTTGGCAGAAATATCACAGAACTGGTGTGTGTTTCTCAGTGCATCATATCAAGAAGCAAAAAATGTCAGTTTCCCGTTGCTGATGCTGTTAACTATGATAATTTTGATCATTTCGTTAAGGTGGTGTCTCCCAGTTTTCTCCACTATGAAGTTATAATATTCCTCTTTGTAAATAATAAATATCTTCCGGGAGAGACTTTTGAGACTATGTATTACTTGGTTATACACCAAATGTTTAACACTCATTTTAGCATCCATTGTTGATTCTTGCCTGAATCAATTATTATGATGGCTGCCAAACGGTGATTTTCTAATTCCATTGTGTCTTCTACACTTATTAGTTCATATTCCATTGTAAGGAAGAGTTCTTCCTTTTTTCCACATTTATTTATTTCAGTATAATGGATTCTTTATTTTTTTTAAAAATTTATTTATTTATTTATTTTTGGCTGTGTTGGGTCTTCGTTGCTGTGCACAGGCTTTCTCTAGTTGTGGCGAGCAGGGGCTGCTCTTCGTTGCGGTGCGTGGGCTTCTCACTGCGATGGCTTCTCGTTGTAGAGCATGGGCTCTAGGCGCACGGGCTTCAGTAGTTGTGGCGAACGGGCTTTAGTTGCTCCGCGGTATGTGGAATCTTCCTGGACCATGGCTCGAAGCCATGTCCCCTGCATTGGCAGGCGGATTCTTAACCACTGTGCCACCAGGGAAATCCCAGTATAATGGATTCTTTTTTACTCAATGGGTTATAATCTATTATTGCCATTGTTTATATTGATGCTCAGATTGTCCCTGATTTGGCCATTAGTACACACTTTAAGCCAGCTTCTGTCCTTTTGACATGTACACACCATTCTTTGACCACTTTCTTCTTTTCTTGACAACATGGTATTCAAAGGCCATAATGTACTTTCCCAGTCTCAGCCCTGGGATTAGCCAGTTCTTCAAAAAACTTGATTCCTTGTGGTAGAGAATGGTATTTCCAAAATAAGATTTGAATGGTAAGTATGCTCATTCCTAGTGTGGTGTCACGTTTCTAGGCTCTCTCCATGGGCAGAGCTAGAAAATATGTGTATGTATATGTAAATATTTATATGTATATACATATAGACACACCTATATGTCTTTCTATATCTATTTGTCATTCTATCATTCTATCTACCTGTCTATCTGTAGCTACTTCAAAAGTGAATTTCATGTAGGTATCTCACATAAGTTTTTTTTTTATAGTTATGTGTTATCAATTCTGAAACTACTTTCTTTGAATTCTAGTATTAAACAAAAAACAAAAAACATAGTGTATAATGGAGGCCAGGTTTCTCACTGTCAGACAAGGTAGTTACAAATATGAAAAGGGGAATACTAAGTAGAATCATGTTTTGTTAGATTGGAATTGGAAGTATTAGTATGAACTCATGGTTTGATAGAAGATAAATAGTTACACAGGTACATGGATAGATACGTAGTTTCAAGTGCTATGTTTTCAAGTTCACTAATCTCTTGCCATGGCTAAGGTGATGTTAATCTTATCCAGTGTAATTTTCATTTTAAATATTGTAGTTTAATCTATAAAATTTTGATTTGGACTTTTTTAATATCTTCCATGTCTCTTTTTACCCTTTTGAACATAGATATACAGTTATAATATGTTTTAATTTCCTTTTCTGCCAATATTAACATCTCTGTCAGATTCAGGTCAATTCCAATTGGTTTCTCCCTCATTACGGGTTGTATTTACCTGATTCTTTGCATGCCTGTAATGTTGTGCTGCATGGCAGACACTGTGACTTTTACCTTGTTGGATACTGGTTATTTTTGTATTTCTAAAAATATTTAGTGCCTTTTTACTAGGATGCAGTGTAGTTACTTGGAAACAGTTTGATTATTTGAATTTGTTAGATAGCACCAGAACCATGTTTAGTGCAGGAGTATTCTCCACTACTGAGGCGAGCACTTTCTTATTCTACTCAATGCTCTTGAATTTTGATATTTTTAAGTCTGGCAGCTAGGAATAGGTTCCATTCTCAGCCTTGTATGACTGCTAGGTATTGTTTCCTCCAGTCCTTTTGGAGAGTTCTTTCCCCAGGTTTGGGTAGTTTCACACCCCACACCTATGTATCCCTGAAGATATCCTAAGTTTTCTCTCTGTGCAAACCCCTCCCTGGTACTCTGTCTAGCAACCTTGAGCCACTTCGTTTTTCCCAACACTTCTTCCCACCTCCTCAGCTCAGGGAGTCCACCAGGCTCTGCTGAGACCTGGAAACAAGGCAGTAAGCTGGGACAATTGTGGGGAATCCATTGTCATGTTGTCCATCTTTAAGGGTCACTATCCATTGTAACCTGATGTCCAGTGTCTTGATAATAGTTGTTTCATTTCTTTGTAGTTTTTGGTTGTTCGCGCATGAGAGTAGCCTCCATTATTCTATACTGACCAGAAGTGGCATTTCCTTTCTTTGTATCTTTAAACATTGTAAGCATAGTTGTTTTATGGTCTGTGTCTGACCATTACAGTCATCGAAATTTTGTGTGTCTCATTTTTGTCTGTTTTTCTGCTTGTTCTTGCCCATGGTGCCTTGTTTGTTTATGTGCTTGGTTATTTTGGTCATCATACTTTAACAATTATCTGTAGCAATAACTTTAGGCTAGGATGGAGTCACATTCCTCCAGAAAGATTTCCATTTGCCTCTGACAATTATTGGGGCTTCTCTCAGTTGAAGACAACCTTAAGTTTTAAGGCTTGGGATTCCCTATATATCAGGCAAGTAGAACCTGTGATGAAATTCTGTTGGAGGGCAGGGCCACATTCTATACCCTGGGGGTGGAGCCTTTTTGTGTGTCAGCTTATTGAAGGAAGGTATCATGTTAGACTCCCTTCTTTGTCTACATCTTGACCTTTGGTTTGTGCTCCTCCTGTCCTAAGAGGTTATCAGAACAATTTTCTGATTTGGAAAATATTCACATGGTAAAAGTGGCCTCTAGTCCTCATTTGTCCCTCTAGGTCTCCATTTTCCCTTTATTTTTTCCATGTAATGCCTTACTCACTTCAAAGCTTTTCATATAAGAAGATATTGTTTATATTTTATGCAGGTTTTTGAAAGTTGTTTTCAGAGGGAGAGTTGGTAGGAATAACCTAGCCAATCTTAACAAAAACCTGGAAGTGTGCTATGGACTTTGGGAAGGTGGCCTCAGACATTGGCAGAGATGGAGATGCTAGTGAAACTTCCCAACCTGCTCATGTACTGTCTGGCCCATCTTGTCTTTGAAAGAATCTTCTTGGTGCCCGGCCTTGTTCTTCTATTTACTGAAATTACTCTTGAGATACATTCTCAACATTAGGATACGTTAGGACACATTAGGAACACCTGGCTCTGTTTCGTGAATTTATACCTAATTTATTAGCTAAGGGGTCATGGTATGAACATATGTAGTTGATTATGCAATACAGTTGACAAATTCTAGTGACCTCTCCAATGGGCCTGCAGGGTGGCTTTTGGAGGAAGATACCTAATTCTGCCTATATGAGTCTGTCTTTGTTTCCAGTTTTCTTAGCTAAGGTTCAACCAGAGCAGTGAACAACTCAGCATAGTTAACATACAGAGCATTTAAGACCTTCCTAAATTTGGGAGTAGAAAAGTACTTGAATGAGGAAACTTTTGAGCTGTGCAAGTTCTTGGTCAAACAGAACTATGCACTTGAGTAGGCAGGGCACAGCACCTGCTGGGTGGAAGCCTGGCTAGGGTCCCAGGAGCAGCATTTTATGCATGGGCCCTAAAGCTGTGCTCCCAGGGTCAAATATTTACGCCAGAGGGGATGGCTTTCTACCGTGGGTGGAGGGAGTTTCTACTTTCTGTCATATGTTCGCAGAGAACACTGGGACTCGAGTAATTTGCTGTCAGGCCTGTCTCAACCCAGAGCATAGCAGCAGCAACACCAACACCAGGGCTTTGTAGAAAACTAGTGCCAAAAATCACTTAGCAACCACCAGACACAGTTTGTGAAACCAGGGACAAATCCCAAAGACAAAAACCAGGAGCTCTAAATGGAAAATGCCAAAGAGAGAGAGAGAGAGAGAGAGAGAGAGAGAATTTCTGTGGCCTTACTGTGAGAGTCCAAGATGACAAATTAGAAGAACTGACATATATGCCAGGTATTGTCATAAGTGTTTGAGAAACACAGATTCATTTCATTTCCATAGTAACTCCATGAGGTAGGTACTATTACGGTCCTCATGGTATATATGAGGACACATAGGCACAGAGAGGTTAAGTAACTAGGTCAAAGTCACACAGCTAAGATGTGGCCCGTGTCCTTAGCCCAGCCCACAGTACTCCTGGTTGCTGGCTGGGTTATGGTGAGGTCAAGAGAGAAGCCGGACCCCTGTCTTCTACCACGTGCGGGAGGGAGGCAGTGAGGAACACAGGGACAGTCAGAGACAGCTACATTCGCAACATCTCTCCCGTCTGATTTTATTGGTGAAAACAGTCACTCACACTGTGTGATCACGGAAGGGAGAGAATTCTAAAGAGAGGAGGGTCCCGGGTGGAGCAGGAAGTGGTTTACAGCCTTCATTCACTCCGACATGTGTGTGAGAGGTGAGGGGAAGATATGGTGTGCCGGTTGGTCCCGGGTCCTAATTTCACCCGTGGGATGAGGACAAACTTGACTTGTGAAAAGCTGCCCTCAGCCCCGGAAGAGACGTGAGGCATTCAGCCCGGTCTCTGTCGGCATCTAGCGGCCACTGTGGCGAACGACACCCAACGCAGAACCTGCGGCTGCAAGCTGGGAGAGCAGGGAGTCTGAACTTGGGAGTTCAGAGGAAGGGCGGGGAGGTTCTGTGAACATAAACCCCCTTGAATCATGTGTAAAAGCAATCCTGGGGCATTTCCCGACAGCTGCCACCAGGTCCGCAGAGGGCTGTGTGATGCACACAAGAACCACTGCTGGAGGGTCAGGAAGTGGCGCCCCAGAACGGCTGGCTCCGGGCTGGGGGACCCTCCCCCTGTGTCAGAGCCCTGTGGGCAGAGAGGCTGCAGGTGGGGCCGAGCCCTGTGCTCTCTGCTCACAAAAGCACGACGCTGGGGGCCGAAGTACACCCTTGGGACCTTCTTGGTGACGTTCAAGCCCTCTTGGCATTCAGAGGACAGGGGCAGGCCCTGCCTGACAGGGGCCTCCTACTCCACCCTCTGGGTGCTTTTCCCCTGGAAGCCTGGCTGCAGAGGGGGCCACAGCCACCCGAGCGCCTCCCCTCCAGGGCCTCAGGTGCCCGGCACACGGAGCATCCTGCTTCAAGGGCTTCCCTCCGGGTCAGGCAGGGGAACGTTCGGGGCACACACAGCGGGGCTCCTAACACGTGCAGGGGCCACAAACAGCAGAGCACCCTCCAGAGGTCTCAGAGTTCCCATTGCTGGTCTGTGGGTTCCTTCTCCCTCTGACTCAGTGCTGACACCTGGAAGCCCACCTGGGCTCCTGTCCCCTGCTTTCTTCTCTGACGGTCGACTCTCTGCACCTTCCCCTGCTTTAGTTTGCTGCCTTGAAAGATAATCATGACCTGGCCAGAATATCCAGGTAGGACGAAAACTGGGTGTCCCCTGTCTCCAGTTTCAGTTGAAGAAGACTCCCACAGCTCCCAAGAACAGGCGGCTGAGACCCCGAAGGCAAGGGTCAATGAAACTGGGAAAGTATTGGGTTGGCCAAAAAGTTCCTTAAGGTGTTTACCTGAACAAACTTTTTGGCCAATCCAATACTTGGAAGCAGGAGGCTAAGAGCAGCCATTAGGTTGGTGGTTCTCACCTGGGCAATTTTTTAAAAAACTGATGCCAGGGTTCCATCCTAAATGAACAAAATTGGAAGTTTGAGCATGGAGTATAGGCTTTGGTGTTTTTTAAAAAGCCCCCTGTGTGATTTGAAGGGGCAGCCAGGGGTGAGAACCGTGGCACTAGGTGATCAGATGAATTCTTGATTCAAGGTGCAGGCGGAGGTCTGGTGAGGGAGTTGGTGAGGGACAGGGTGCCCTGAAGACATTGACCTAGATCCTGAATGCTATGACAGTATGATAGCTGGTGATACAGCTCTGCTTAACTCTTCTCTGAAGCCCTTTTATAATACCTGCCCCCTGGACACCGTAGTTTAGAGCTTTGAGAGTGTCGATGATGAGTGTGATAAGTGGGGATGAGAAGCCTCCTTGATATGTGACAGCCTCCAAGGCCCATCCCCTGGGCCCACACACTGTCCAGTCTCCTGGGTGGTAACTTTATGCACAGTGTAACAAAAAGACAGAGTGTCTTAAATGCTAGCAGGACGTTTGGACTAATTGCAAAGGCTGTACATAGACTACCACAAAAGCGGATTAAACCACTGTGTTACTTCTTACATTATTACGAAGTCATGTGAGAAACCATCATACTTATCTCCCCCATCACACCCATGTCCAACATCTAAAGTTCAGCCTCTTCTCTATACCTTCTTCTCACTGAAGCTTCTACCTCATTCCATCCCAAATCTTGACTTTACCTGAGGTACCTACATCATCACTCTTCCTTTGTAAACAAACAAACAAAAATACTATTTTATTACCAATTGATATGCGATACAGTTTTCCTAACACGACTCTCTAATCTCAAGCCATACATGAAGCTCCCCCATGCCTCATTCTCCATTTACCAAATATCTACCCCTCACTTTGTTTCCAAAACCCTCCCATTCTTCATCCTATGTAAAATCACTTTTTCAAAACAAATTACAAAATAAGGTGTAAACCGGATCTCCCTAAACCTGACATACAAACTACCCATAATCTTCAGCATAACTCTGACCCACTACCCACTAAATCCCTCAGCTTTTGTGATGTCATGTATTTATTTTTAAATAAACTTTAAATTTTAGAATAGGTTTATATTTACAGAAGATTGCAAAGATTGTACAGAAAATTCCCATGTCCCCTGCACCCAGTTTCCCCTGTTAACACCTTATATTAGTATGGTGCATTTGTCACAATTATGGAACCAGTACCAATACATCATTATTCACTGAAGTCCACACTCTATTCAGATCTCCTTAGGTTTTACCTAATGTCCTTTGTTTGTTTGTTTGTTTGTTGTTCCAGGAGACCATCTAGGTAATCATACTACATTTAGTCATTATGTCTCCTTGGGCTCCTCTGAGCTGTGACAGTTTCTCGGAGTTTCTTTGTTTTTGATGACCTTGACAGTTTTGAGGAATACTGATCAGGTATTTCATATAATGACTCTATATTGGGATTTGTCTGTTGTTATTTTCGTGATTAAACTGGGGTTATAGATTTTGAAGTGGAAGATCACAGAGGTAAAGTCCCATTTTCATCAGATCATATCAAGGGGACATACTGTCCATATAACCTAGTGTTTTTTGTGTTTTGTGTGTGTGTGTGTGTGTTGTGTGTGCGCGTGTTTTTTTTTTTGTTTTTTTTTGTTTTGTTTTTTTTTTTGGCCGCTCTGCGGGGCATGCAGAATCCTAGTTCCCCGACCAGGGATCAAACCCGACCCCCCTGCAGTGGAAGCGTGGAGTCCCAACTGCTGGACTGCCAGGGAAGTCCCACACAACCTAGTGTTGAAGTTAACCTTGATCACCTGGCTGAGATAGAGTTTGTCAGGTTTCTCCACTATAAAACTACTTTTTTTTCTCTCTTATACCATCCGCTTTGGAAGGAAGTCACCATGAGCAGCCCACACTTCAAGAGCAGAAAGTTGTTCTCTCTCCTTAAAAGCCGAGTATCTACCTGAATTATTTGGAATTCTTTTGCATGGGAGACGTGTCTCTTTTCCTTTATTTGTTTATTTCTTCAATCATTCATTTATATCAGCATGGACTCATGTATATTTATTTTATACTTTGGGTTATAATCCAATGCTGCTTAATTTTGTTCCCGAAATTGTTCCAGCTTTGGTCATCGGAAGCTCTTTCTGTTGGCTCCTATGTCCCTTTGACAAACCCTCAGCAGTGCGATTTTTTGAGAGCAGTTTTTTACTTTCTGGAACTATAAGATGCTCCAGGTTCGCCTTGTATATTTCCTGCCCTAGTCCTAGAATCGGCCGTTTCTCCAAGGTTCCTTTTATTGGAGAATGGTATTAAAAACCAAGATCTGGGTACTGGGTGTGTTCATTGCTATTGGACTGTTCATTTTATTTTTTAAAACAGCAAACGTACAAGGCAGATCTCTCTGAACCTGACTTCAAACCATCCCTGACCCTCCATCTATTCTGCAATCTCATTCCAACGTAGACTCCAGATCCATTCCTTATGTAAAATCAGTGCTTTCTACTACTGAATAATATAGCAAACAAACATTTCTGATACTCATTCCATCGCTAAAAGAATACCCTCTGATTATAAGTAAAAATCTCTAATTTCATAGCCAAGTAGACATCTATTCCCATCACTCCTTCCCTGACCCCACCCTATCTGTACTATATTCTGTTTTTCTGATGAAGTAATATGTAAAGTATGCATCCTTAGTACATCCCTTATCTTAACACTTTCTTTGACCTTTCATCTACTGCTGACTTGACCTCTATCCCTGACTCCATTCCAATTATCAATTATATAGGAAACAGGCATCCCCCAACACTAACAAAATTTCTGATCCGTCCCATCCCTAACTCCTATCCTAACACTCATATAATAACCATAGTAATAAAAATGCTGTTCTATGAGCATTTAATGTAAAAAATGGACACACGTGACCCTCAACACATCACTGACACTCACTTGATCCTTATTTCTACCAAGCCCCTTTTCAGTTACAGATCACTCTTTTTCAGTGTTCAAGCAATGTTCAAAACAAACATCCCTGGTATCATCCCATCATTGACCCTGAAGTGATCTTTAACTCTCGCCAACTATTTGACTTATACCTGCTCCTTTATCCCCTGTGATTGTGTGATTAGCAAGTAATATGAGAAAGAAATATCCTTAATTTTGAATCCATCCCTAACCATCATCCTATTTAAAATCACTCTTTGTACAGGTAGTAATATTGTAAACAGAATTCTTTGATCCTCATTCACACCATCGACAACTGTCATGTAATTCTTCCATTTAAGTAAAACCACTATTTTATATTAGCAAGTATTCCCCCCAAAAAACAAGAACCTCTGTAGTGCTCACCATACACACGATGCTCATCTATCACTAACCCTTACATCACATCTGCTACTAGTCTTCCTAATCTTGGCACCCTCGGTAACTATGCTATTCTATGTCTTATGTAAATTCCCCACTTTCCAAAATTACCAAGTAATATAACAAACAGATGGAGCTTATTCTTGTATACCTGATGCTGACTTCATTCTAGTTCTCCACTTGGCCTCTTACTGTAAATAAAATCGCCGTCGTTTTAAAAGTTAAGTAATGTGAGAAACAAGCATGCCTGACCCTTACCACATCTCCAAAACAAACATGATCTTATACGTTCTGTAAAGGTCACTTTTTAAAATTAGCAAGAAAAATGCAAAATAGTCTTCCCCTACTGTTATTCCTTCCCTAACCCAGTCCCCTTTTCTGACACTTTCATAGCTTTTCCTTATAACATCACCCCACTGACAAAAACCCTCAACCTACCTTCATCCTCACTCATAAACTTTTACCTGAATCTTCTACACTATACCATATCCTATCTTAAAAATTGCTATTCTTAATTACCAAGCAGTTTGAGAAATCCTCCTTGATACACACTTAATCCAGGCCTTCACCCTAACCCTGACCCTCTTCCCTTGAAATATTATTTGTTTTTTAATATAAAAATAAATGTGAGAAAGAAAAATCTCTCATTCTATGAAAAATCCTGGTATCATTTCCAACTAATATGCATTAAAGTCCAGAGACTAAAAAGAAGATTGTAACACTGGGCCTGAAACAGTGCAGGTACTCTATAAACGTTAAGTGAATGCAAATGAGTAGACAGTTTCACTTATGGTTGATTTCAGCCACTGGAGTCAAAGGTGGCACTTTCTATAAAGTTCTCTGTTGGCATCTGTGATCGGTGGTAGACATAATTTAGCTCCATAGAGGGTGTGGAAAAAAGGGAACCCTCCTACACTGTTGGTGGGAATGTAAATTTGTGTAGCCACTATGGAAAATAGTACGGAGGTGCCTCAAAAAACTAAGTATAGAGTTGCCATATGATTCTGCAATCCCACTCCTGGGCATATATCTGGAGAAAACTAGAATTCAAAAAGATACATGCACCCCAATGTTCACTGCAGCACTATTTACAATAGCCAAAGCATGGAAACAACCTAAATGTCCATCGACAGATGAATGGATAAAGAAGATGTGGTACATATATATTATACAATGGAATATTACTCAACCATGAAAAAGAATGAAATAATGCCATTTGCAGCAACATGGATTCAACTGGAGATTATCATACTAAGTGAAGTAAGTCAGAAAGAAAAAGACAAATACCATATCATATCATTTATATGTGAAATCTGAAATCTGACACAAATGAACTTATCTATGAAACAGAAATGGATTCACAGACATAGAGAACACACTTGTGTTTGCCAAGGGTAAGGGAGAGCAAGGGAGGAATGGATTGGGAGTTTGGGACTAGCAGATGCAAGCTATTATATATATAGGATGGATAAACAACAAGGTCCTACTGTATAGCATAGGGAACTATATTCAATATCCTGTGGTAAACCGTAATGGAAAAGAATATGAAAAAGTATGTATATATATGTATACCTGAATCACTTTGCTGTACAGTGGAAATTAAAACAATTATAAATCAACTATACTTCAATAAAATACATTTTAAAAAAGAAAGTCTAAAATTAATCAAATTGGACAACTGTTTTGGGGCAAAAAGTAATAATTTAGCTCCATAAATGTGAATCAGGAATAAAGAGAACACATCACTGTGGAAGAATGAAGTCAGAGGTGTTAATGGATGTGTGTGTATATGTGTGTGTGCAGGTAAGTTCACCTCTTTCTTCCCTGCTCCTTTCTGTTTCTCTCCCCTCCAATCTTATCATCCCCGTAATGCCATTTCAAACTGCCCTTTGGGGTTTTTCACCCATGTCTTCTAAAACCTGGCTGCAGAGGGAGGTACAGTAGCCACTCTCCACTCCTCCCTTCCCTGGGACCCCAGATGACCAGTACCCAGATAATTCTTATTTTAAGGATATGACTCTTGACCATGCTGGGAAACATTCAGGGAATAGCAGGGCTATCACTTGCAGAAACAAATTTAAAAGGACCTAACAGTTCTCAAAAATCACCGTCCTGTAGTTCTCAGTTTCACTTTGACTCTTTGATAGTCCCTAAACCAAGATCCCAATGGTCTCTCGTATTGTCCTTCATTTCCCTTCCTCTCAACATGCTGTCTTTTGAGAATCTAAGACCTGAAGATAGAAAATAGAACTCCATGAGGTGCCCTCTTGATTCTGCATGACAGTGGTCTAAGAGATTTTCAAAAAATAGTGACCTCCTATCCCCATTCACTAGACCTCTGCCTTTCATTCAGGAATGATTTCTGTTGGTTTCGTGTAAGAACATGTCATAGGTGAGGTTATAATTTATGTCTAGCGGTCATTCTAATATACTTCTGGGGTCTGGCCTAACATAAATACTAGTCTGGACCATCATATGATTACTTCAGCAATGCCATCCCCATGAAGAGGAAGTACACGTGTGACCACAGTGAGGTTTCTAGAAAATGCTCTTTCTTTAACTAGGAAATAATGTGGGTGAAGATTTCTTTAGTCCTAGATGAAGGGGACAGCAAATTCTTTCTACAAAGGATCAGATAGTGACTAATTTAAGCTTTGTAGGCCATATATGGTCTCTGTTGCATATTCTTCAGTTTTTCAAACAACTCTTGAAAAATGTAAGAACTTTTCTTAGCTTTCAGGCCTTACAAATACAGATCACTGGCCAGATTTATTCTGTGAGCCATAGTTTTCCAACCCCTGTTTAGAGAGTCAGTCTCACCTCCCAAATCCATCAAAGCCCTCCACCATTTCTTGGGCTTTCCATAGTACCAGTACAGATTTATGATGAATTTACCTTCTCTGACTCCTGAAAAGGGCCTATGGAATTGACTTTTGTACATAGTGTGAGGGAGGAGTAAAGTTTCATTTGTATACATGGATACCCAACAGTACCAAGACCACTTATCGGAAAGGCAGTCATTTCCCCATAGACTTGAAATGCTACTACTGTCATATATCACTTGTCTCATTTAGATAGCTATGGATTTCTCATCAGTAAACATGGAGAGCGGAAGACAGTGAAACATCATCTTTATTTTGATTTTATTTTTTATTGTATTTGATTTACAATATTAGTGTTAAGTGTACATTGAACATTCTCTTGAAAGTGCTGACAGGAAAAAAAAATCAACCCAGAATTCTGTATCCATTGAAAATATCCTTCACAGATGAAGATGAAATGTTTTCAGAAAAAATAAAACTAAGATTATTTGTCACCAGCAGACATATACTAAAATAAATGCTATAGGACATTCTTCAGGCTGAGGAAAAATGACACCAGGGGATTACACAGATCTTCAGGAGCCAACAAAGAACAGCAGGAAATTTGAATATCTGGGTAAATACAAAAGACTATACAGTTAGCACTCTCTATCCATAGGTTCTGCATCTGCAGATTTAATCAACCATGGATTGAAAATATTTGAAAAGTAAAAAACTCCAGAAAGTTCCAAAAAGCAAAACTTGCATTTGCTGTGTGCCAGCAACTATTTACATAGCATTGACATTGTGTTGCAATTATTTACATAGTATTTACATTGTATTAGTAATTTACATTTACATTAGTAATCTAGAGATGATTTAAGGTATATGGGAGAATGTGCATAGATTATATTCAAATACTACGCAGGGTTGCTACAAACCTACAATTTGTAAAAAATGCAGTATCTGTAAAGTCCAATAAAACAAAGTGCAATAAAATGAGGCATGCCCATAACTACTTTAGCTTTGTTATAATTTGTGTTTATATAACTTTTCCACCTATTTAATTTTAGTCTATGTTCTGCAGATTTAATGTACATTAAGCATCATACGGGTGGGTTTTCCTTGCTTATCCATACTGTCAATTTCTGCCTTTTAATTGGAGTTTAGTCCATTTATATTTAATATTCATATGGTTGGGTTTACATCTACCATTTTGCTCTTTTCAATTAGTTCAATCTGGTCTTTCTTCCTTTTTGCTCCTTTTGTGTCATATTTCGAATTATCTGGGTGCTTTATAAAATACCTTTTTTTTTTTTTTTTTTTTTTTTGCGGTACGCAGGCCTCTCACTGTTGTGGCCTCTCCCGTTGAGGAGCACAGGCTCTGAACGCACAGGCTCAACGGCCATGGCTCACAGGCCTAGCCGCTCCGCAGCATGTGGGATCTTCCCGGACCGAGGCGTGAACCCGTGTCCCCTGCATCGACAGGCAGACTCTCAACCACTCAACCACAGAGAAGCCCTAAAATACCTTTTTATTCCCTCTCTTGACTTATTAGATATACCACTATTTGTGGTCAATGCTAGAGTTTAAAATATAAAACTTTCATTATATTCTACTCTCAAATAATATTATACTGGTTTAGGTATAAAATAATGGAATAAAGTTACAAGAGGGTACTTCCCTACTCAAATCTTCTGGTTTTATTCACAGATATTTTACTGCTACATGTTTTAAATATCACAATATATTGCTATTATTTTTATTTTATGTAGGCAATTTCCCTTAAGGAAATTAAGAAAATGTAAAGCCTGTTTTATATTTGCCCATATATTTACTATTTCCAAGAATCTTCATCTCTTCTTGTAGTCCAGAGTTTCCATATGTTATCATTAAAGTTCAGCTTGAAGAACTTCCTTTAACACATATATTAGAGCAGGTCTGCTGGTAACCAATTCTATCAGCTTCTGTTTGCCTGAAAATGCCTTGTTTTGCCTTAATTTTTGAAGGTTAAATTTTCTGGGTAGAAAATTATAGATTGACAGATTTTTCTAACAGCGATTTATAGATGGTAATCCTTTGGCTACTTTGCATCAAATTTAATATGTCATCTGTCATTGTTATAGCTGTTCTCCTCTATATAATCAGTCTTTTTATTCAGCCTACTGTTGATTTTCTCTTTATCAGTGGTATTTAGAAACTTGATTATGTTTTTCCTTATTTTGGTTTTCTTTGTGTTATTTGATCTTCCTCAATCAGAGCATTTATCATTTTTATGATAAATGGTTTACTTTTATGATAAATGGTTTACTTTTTCTCTGCAAATATTTTCTGCCCTTCACTCCTGCAATTTCTCTCTTTTCCTTCATGAACTCAAAGGACATGAATGTTAGTTTGTATTATCCCAAAGATCACTGTGACTCTTTCCATCTTTTTTTAATTTAATTTTTTGTTTTATATTGTAGTATAGTTGATTTACAATGTTGTGTTAGTTTCAGGTGTACAGCAAAGTGATTCAGTTATACATACACATATATCCACTGATTTTCAGATTCTTTACCCATATAGGTTATTACAGAATATTGAGTAGAGTTCCCTATGCTATACAATAGGTTTTGTTGATTATTTAAAAAAATAGTAGTGTGTATATGTTAATCCCAAACTCCTAATTTATCCTTCCCCCTTGCATTTCCCCTTTGGTAACCATAAGTTTGTTTTCATCTTTCCATTTTTTAGCCTTATTTATCTTTGTGCTTAAGGTTGGATGATTATTATTATGTTTCATATTCACTGATATTTTCCCCACAGTGCTGAAAAATTATACGAATTTTTCATTTCGTATAGTTTTTCAGCTTCAGAATTTCCATTTGGTTCTGATTTTTAGTTTCTATTTGTTTATTTAATTTTCTGTTTTCCTCTCTTATTATAGTCAGATTTTTCTTCAAATCCTTAAATGTATTTATAAGAACTCTTTTATAATCCTTGTTTGTTCGTTCAATTTATTCAGTTATATCTAGGCCAGGTTCTATTGACTAATTTTTCTTTTGGTTATGAGTCACATTTTCATGCTTCTATGTGCATCTAAAGTTTTAGATTGCATACACACATATTCTTACAAACACATAAGGGAATCTTCTTCAGACTTCATAAAGACTAAATTCCTATCTCTATATCTCACACCATTGAGTTATAGGAAACCAAATTATCTGACCTTCAAGATCAAACTCTCTCAGTTTACTAAGAAAAAGAAACAGAAAATGAAGGACTGTTTTCTCTATTTTATGATTACCTACAACCATAAACACATTTGAATTCTAAAGAGTGAATATGCACAAAGCAAAGTATCTGGAAGGCTTCAAAGCAAACTACTAATAGGATCTACCTCTCAAGGACACAGGTAGATTATATGTCGATTATATCGCAAAAAAGCTGGGGGTAAAAGAATACAAGGTAGAGCCTAAGTATTTTAATTATGCCTGTCTTAAGGATTGAACTTTTGAAAACAAACAAAGATTACTTTTGAAATTCACAGAAAACAAAACAAAAATGTTCCCATTATAAATTTAATGAAACTGCAAGCTATAAAGGATCAGTTACCGTAAGATGCTATTTTTTTCTATAGAAATAGACATAGTTCTATGTACATTCTGGAAAGATTAAATGTCCTACCTTTAATGGTCGTGGAAACAAAAACTTTTGGCTAATTATTACTTAACATAAAATCCAGTGTTCTTAGGTATATTTAATGACATTTGAAGTGACCTTGCTACAACAGATAAAAGAGAAAAGCATGGAAAAAGGAAAAATTTCTAACCACAAGAAAATCCCATATATAGATGATGTCAGTTAAAATTTATAGCCAAAAACCCCTGTCCAGAAGCACAGAAACACATACACATGCACACAAATACAATGGATATAGAAGAAAGGACAGAATGCGATAGATTGAAATATCAATTGAGTTTATCTCAGTGAGAGTATCCTCTTTCTTGTTTTATAATTGATTTATCATTTCTTTGCCAGATGCATGTATTATCATTAGAATTTGACCAAGAATAAAGGAAATGTATGAGTATCCATTTATCCAATGCTGAGTGAAGAAACAATGACAAAAAACTCCACCTACAGTATAACCAGGATACATTTGAAGAAAATAAATAATGATGTGTTCATCTGTGGTTGAAAGTTTGTGTGTTTCAAGCACTGTGTGAGCAAATAGGGGAGTTTATTGATGAGCAGTAGACTATATTTATTTAGTTAAATAATATCAGCTCTCATGAATGAATGGTTGTACATCTTGTTTACAGCATTCGAACACATGTACCCATTAAGCTGTCCATAGTGGTTCCCTTGGGATAGGTTTATTTGGGATGAAGTATTTCCATATGTCTTTCAGAGATGTGGGTATTCTGCAAGAGTCTTCACAATGTTTGTACTATCCTGTAATTCAATAGCAAATCCAGAACAAATATGTGCAGAACAAATTATTGGTGACAACTTGCTCTGTTGACCTCAGGAGGCCTAAGGAATATGAACATACACAACAGGAGGACTGAAGAGACAACCATATTTTATAAGTCCTTGTCTGTTTGAGGTGGCATTGCTTGTGACTTGCTTGCACTTCTTTATAAATTGGCTGTTGTAGCTGGACTTATTGTTAAGAAGCATGTCTAATTTTGAGAAATTCCAAACGTAAGCAACTACTCTTTAAAAAATAACCAGTATTTCAAAGAATATTTAATGAAGTTTGGAAAGTACTCTAGCCTCAGTAAATGCAGAAAACATATTTGAACACCAGAGGTCTGAAGGAGTTTTAATTTTATTTTTTAGAAGTTATTAGTATATTGTGTAAGAGGTGAGAATGACATTTTAAAAGTCTTTATTCTTGTTGGGATGGAACTTCCATTACTTTTGGCCTTATGACTTCTCAAAATTTGAACAGTTTGCCTATAGCAGGTATTTCTTTTGTAAATCTCCTGGATGATAAGGCTCTTCCTACAGGAGAATAAAGAAATTCCAAGTTCTCCAAATATGTATATGTATATGAGAATATGGAAATTGTATAAGATGATGATTTTGTCAGAACTGCCTTCAGTATGCATCCAATTATGTTCAAAGAGAAATAAACATACATATTTGTACATCATATATAACCATCTATATGTCTACACATGTGTAAAAATTATATATCATATATTTTAATCATAGTGATTATTACAATAAGAATGCAATTAAACTTCACCTCTGTGTCCATATATGCATGTGTGGAGTTTGTGTATGTATATGTATGTATATATCTATATCTATACACATACATACACACAAATATCTACTGATATTTATCTTCATACACAATAATAGGTTTATATTAAAATGGATTTATTGGGACTTCCCTGGCAGTCCACTGGTTGGGGCTCTGCACTTCCACCGCAGGGGTACGGGTTAGATCCCTGGTCGGGGAACTAGGATCCCATATGTCGCATGGTGCGGCCAAAAAAAAGAAATGGGATTCATTCATGTGTCATCATTTGGATCATCTTTTCACTTCTGTTTCCTGGGCAGTTTGTCATGTCATTGTCATAAAAAATTTGCAAGACTTAATTTTTAATAAGTAAATAAATAAACATTGATGAAATATTATTGATGACTATAAAAAAATATGAATGCTTTACCTTGACTCTTTGATAGAATACACACCTGGATCACAATATTAGAGTGATGTAGACACAGACCTTATTTATACAGTAATGTAATCTGTTCTTATATTTTCTAATAATAAAATGTTAAGATTAAATTTTAGATAAAAAATATAGGTTAAATTTTTGAGAAGGGGGAAAACCCTATATTTTCTGAGGCATACATGTATAGTTGTCATTCAATGTTAGTTTTAAGACTATATATATATCATGTTAGCATAATAAAGACTAGAAAACGTAGATCTTCAAGTAATGATGGCTGAGGGGTGACATCATAGGCATTAAATTTCGGTTAAATAAGTGTCTTATGAACTGAACATTTCTCTTTTTTTTAAATAAATTTATTTATTTATTTTTGGCTGCACTGCGTCTTTCTTAGTGGCTGTGTGTGGGCTTTCTCTAGTTGCGGCGAGCGGGAGCTACTCTTCGTTGCAGTGCGCGAGCTTCTCATTGTGGTGGCTTCTCTTGTTGTGGAGCATGGGCTCTAGGTGCGCAGGCTTCAGTAATTGTGGCATGCAGGCTCAGTAGTTGTGGCGCACGGGCTTAGTTGCTCTGTGACATGTGGGATCTTCCCGGACCAGGGCTCCCCTGCATTGACAGGCGGATTCTTAACAACTGCGCCACCAGGGAAGTCCCTGAACTGAACATTTCTTCATTAGGATCCTAATATTTTTGGCGAATGTAGTGATCAAGAAGCTCTTTGCCAATGTTTTATTTACTAAAAATCAGGCCTTGCAAATTTTTCATGAAAATATGATCCAAACCATGACGTACAAATAAATCTCATTTTAATGTAAACTTGTTTTGTATGAAGCTAAATATACATGTATGTATGTGTATATTGAAATGAGTGCATGAGTGTATGGAAAAAGTTTGTATGGGCATGTTAAAAACATAATCCAAATGTTTTTATCAGAGGTACTAACAAGTACTGTTTATGACAATGCTTTACTCTTGACCAGCATGCATTTATTTTCTGAATCCTTTGCAAGCACCATGTTGTATTTACGTATGAGAAAATGCTATATGACTGATCCCTAAGATATATCAGTGAAACACACACACACATTAAAATTGTAGGAAGCCATTGAAGGCCCTATAATGATGTAGGAATGTGCCTGTGTTCCAATGTTAAATGATGAAACCATGAGGCCAAACCATGTCTGTCCCCTCTGACTGGAATTTGTACATATTTGAGTATGTGTATCATTTCACATGGGCACTGTATAATATGAAGTCTTGAGAACTATCTAACACTTATCTTAGGCTTCCAGACAAATAGCTGCCTCTCCCTAAATACACCCAAGGACTAGTGCCTGGCCAGTAAATGGAGGAGGACTGCCAGGGAACCTGGGAAATGAGCCAGGTCAAGAAGCACAAGTACTAGTGCCTAGATTTGCTCTTCTCCAAGCCCTTAGGTGCAAACATTTTCTTTTCCCCCTTAGGCCTGGATCCCGGAGGTTTGCCTCTTGATATCCCAAGACAGTTTGGTAACAAAACACTTGAGATATAATCCTGAGTGAAGAAAAAGTAGAACTGCAAAGACTAGGTAAGTGGAAATTGAGTTCTTGAACCGAAAAGTTGCCTGAGGAGAGTGTAGGTTTAGGCCTCAGTTTGATTGCAGATGTAAACCAAAAGCAAAATCACAATAGTGTGAGCATGTTTCTTCAAACTGGGCAAGAAGCAGGGCAGCCATATTTCTTCCCGCCTGTGTCTCTTGGTCACAGTTTTTTCACACCCGACGGGCGGGAGAAGAGGGCATGGGGGCAGTGTTAGGTAGAATTTCTGGAGCAATACTGCCATCGTGAGGAAGTCACTGGAATAAGTCCCAAGGTTTCCCCTCTGAAAGGACTTTTACTTTGGAAAGGTCCCTTCTAGAAGGTGAGGAGGCTGAAGGGCCGGACCCCCAGCCAGAGCTTGATGTCTGCTCCAGAAGCCAACCAGGAGCTAAGGTGGGGTTCAGGTGTAGGGGCTGGCCTTTGGGGAGGCAGGACAGCCAGCAGCTGCGGGGAAGTCCAGGCACAGGAAGTCGTGGGGTGGGGTCTTTGTATTCTGCCGGGGTGGGCGGGACCAGAGGAAGCGCTAACAAAATACTAAGCCTGTGGGTAGTTTTCTTTCTCCTGCCCCTCAGAGCACGTGGTGTTCCCTTGCTCTGGGATCTGGGCCCTTTGTGGTAGCAGAGTCAGAGCACAGAGGACAGGACAATTCCTGGGGGCTTATAGCAGGACGAAGTGTGTTGCTGGAGGTCTCAGGTGCACCCAAATTGGAGCTGAGAGAACCTGAAGAAAAGTGGGACCACCCAGCCAAGCCAAGAAGGGTTACCACTTCTGCTCTGAGAGCAGATCTCGCACAGATGGGAAGCAGAAACAAGGGGAGAGGATTGAAGATGAACCCACGTTTTAAAAGTCCTTCTCTGCAGGAGGTGGCATTACCTGTGACCTCACTTCACTTCTTCATACATGGCTGTTGTAGCAGGTACACTGTAAAGAAGCATGATTGTTTCTAGAAATGCGAAAACAGGTGGCAAAGATTTAAAACATGTCAGAACTCCAAAGAATATTTAATGATGTTTTAAAAAGCATTCAAGCTGCAAAGTAGGAAAACTTGTTTTAATGCTCAAGGTAGAAGGGAATTTGAACATTGTTTTTTAAAAGTACATATATGTGCAAAGTGAAGAGAGAAAAATGCATGGCAAAGATGTTTTAAAAGTGGTTATTTCTTCTGATTGAGGTACCAATTGTTTTCTACTTTATAATTTCTCAAAACTGAACGCTTTGCCACTAGGTATAACTGTTGTAATTGCTTGAAATAGAAGGGTTTTCTACAGTAAACTATAAAACATTTTCAAGCACTCAGAAATACATATTGATATGCAAGTATGCAGACGGTGTAAGGTAGTGCTGAGGATTGTGTAAAACTACAGCCAGTATGCGTCCAATTATGTTTAGAGAGAAGCAGACCTGTGTGTATTTGTATATGTGTGTGTAAACATTTATTTATATATATATGTATATGTTTATACACATACATATATATATAAACATTTTAAAAAGCTGCATATTTAAAATGATGGTCAGTGTTATAGTGAGTATGCTTTTCAACTTGAAATTCTCAGTTGACATTTATATCCATATTTATATTTATATAAAGCAAGGCATTAATGAAAGATTATAGCTGCATGTGAAGGGTGTGAGTGCATCCTCCTTAAATTAAAGTCTTCTTAGGTTACACATCTGGGTGATGGAATTTGAGAGATACCAATTTCAACCTTCAATCATTGAATTCTGTTTTCGTTCTTTACAGGCTTTAAAGAAAATCTTAAGGTAAAAATTGGGTGTAAATTTTGAGTAGTATAAGAAAAGAAACCCTAATGTTCTGGCTCATGAGTATCCAGTGTCTGTTCCAATATTAGTTTTAGAAAAAAAAAATTTGTACATGTATGTCATCGTATTAATGATCAGGTAAGGCAAATCTCAAAATCAAGATTCCTGAGTGGTGGCATTATTGGTATTTTAGGTCCTGTATATGCATTAAAAAAAGATTAAGTGAGAACCTAATTAATATTATTTAATTAATGGGTCAATCGAGTAGTTCTTTGCAAGTGTTTTATTGTCTAAAATCCAGGTCTTGCAAATGTTTCATGGTAATTTCAAACTACCCAGGAATCAGAAGTGAAAATTTGGGATCTAAGACAGCATGCATATATAAATCCAATTTAAGTGTAAATTTGTTGTAGTTTATGACCATAAAATATAGAACTGTGTTGTGTGTGTTGAAAGAATGGAAGTAAATGTGCAAAAGGTTATTAGTGCTTAATACAGACTTTCAGACAACACTTTTACTCTCGATCAGCACATGGTTATTTTCTAAACCCTTTGCAAGCACCATGTGTTAGTTGCTTATGAGAAAATGAAGAAGACTGATCCCTACGAGTTAATTAAGTAGCATACACATAGATAATAATAAAGTCAAAGGAAGCTGTTGAAGGTCATAATCACATGCATGGGAGCACTGTTGTGTTCCAGTGTTAAATGATGAAACCATGAAACAAAATCCTGTCCCTTCTGGCTGGAATTTATATACGTTTGAGTGTCTGTGTCACTCCAAGTGGAACAGTGTGTGGAATTCAGACGAGAGAGCTATCTGGACCCTCCTCTTAGGGTTCCAGCCAAATAGCTGCCTCCCAGTCAACACAAGGCCTAGTGCTCACTCAGAAAGTGGAGGACTCCCAGGGAACCTGGCAGTGAGATCAGTAAAGAACCACGTGGCCTAGCGCTTAGATTTGTTCTTCTCCAGGCCCTTATGTCCACCATTTTCTTTACTCTTAGCCCTGGATCCCTCAGAATTGCCCATTAAAGCAAATAACAAGGGACAATGTTGGGGATCAAGGCAGAGCGAAGAAGAGAAGACCAGCAAAGGTTTGGTAGAGTAGAAATGAAATTCTTGAAAAGAAAACATGGCTGATGAGAGTAGGTGGTTTAGGCCTCAGTTTGAGTTATCAGGGAAACTAGCAGCAAAAATATGGCTGTTTGAGCAAATCCCCCCCCGCCCCCCCGCCCAGGGCGGTAGCGAGGCAGCTTTTTTCCTGACTTCTTTGTGTCTTGGTGGCTTTTTCAGATTGAATGGGCAGGAGTAGGCCTGGGGTGGGCGGGGGTGGGCTGGGTTAATTGGCTTTTCCAGAGCAATACTGCCACCTAGAGGAAGTAGTCTGACAAAACCTAAAGTTGTTAGCACTCCTGTGAGGCCTAGAAGTTGAGAAAGGTTTGGTCTTTTGCGAGGTTGAGTGGAGGCTGGCCCTGAGCTGGGCCTCCTTCACTTCCAGTCTGAAGCATTTGGGTCTAGATATCTGTTCTGTTAAGGCTGTTCTTGGTTAAGGGCAGCCAAGGAAGATTTGGAGACATTTGAGAAAGCATGCCCCAGTGGTCAAGTATCCTATGAAGATGTAAGGTGGCCTCTGACCTCTTCACCCTACTTCAGCTAAGCAGATAGCAAAGAAAGCCTGTAGCAGATGAACTAAGCTGCCTGATTGTTGTAACAATTTGACTTGGTCATATGCTACACTGTGTACAGACAGTGACCCATATCTGCAGTTAGAATTGAGTGTGACAGAATTCCCTAGACCTGGAATTCTTTGTGCTCAAGAATTTTCAGTTCACACATTTTGGTATGCATTAAGAGACTACATTTGGCCAGGAAGTGGATGGAAGCCTAAAACAACAGCACCTTTCTGAGTCTCAGGAATTCAAGCATGATACCATGACCCAGTAACAGGAGATTGTAACTCTTGCCAACCCTAACTACTGCTCAACCATTGATACTCATCTCAGATCAAAAGCTGTTTCAGAATGAAAAGTCAACCAAAAAAAAACCACCCAGTAGGAAATGTGGCAAAGGAAAGAACAGGCACTTTCC
Source organism: Lagenorhynchus albirostris (assembly GCF_949774975.1). Taxonomy (NCBI): domain Eukaryota; kingdom Metazoa; phylum Chordata; class Mammalia; order Artiodactyla; family Delphinidae; genus Lagenorhynchus; species Lagenorhynchus albirostris. Next base: position 18,627,501 of record NC_083116.1, read on the forward strand.
AGGCAATAAAAGGCCATGCAACACAAAAGTCTTACTAGTAGAGATTCTCAAATTCACCAGTACCAAAATAAATTGCAATTCCACCTGTTCTCCTTATAACCCTGAGCAAGCCACTGAAAATAAAGCCATTAATATCACCGAGTTTGTGTAACGATTTGTAGAATTGGACAACCTCCTAACCAGGTGAGAAGCATTGTCGATTGGCTCAACTCTTTGGAGGTCAGTTGGTCAGCATTGGTTAATCTTTCACAGGAGAATACCCTTTGTCCAGAGACTCTGCCTCTCAAAAGTGATCACACAGCCACACTCCCACAGGAAAGCAGAGAGGTGGAGCCAAGGAGGATCACTGAGTTTTCCTTTATAAGAATGGATAGTGAGGAGGGGCAAAGGGTCCATTTTCTGGGTTCAGCTTCAGCAAGTTCAGCTAGAGCAGGCAGTCTTCATCAATCTTTGGAAAGACTGAAATCCATTCTCTTGAGTCCTTCTCAGGAGAGATGTCCAAAAATTTGATTCAGGGGAAAAAAGCAAAGTGTTGAAACTTCAGGATCAAACCATCCTAGGTGTCTAATACAAGGAAAATGAAAAGGAAAAATAAAGTCTGTCTTTTTCTACTTATTACATACATGGTTAATTCAAGTCAAACACATGTATTTTAAAAAGTGAATAGGCACAAGGGAAGTATCTAGAAAGTGTACAACCAAACAACTGACTGTCTAACTTGCTAGAGTGATGTTTCCAATGGCTTGCCTTCAAGTTTTAACTTTCTACTTGTCTGAAGTCTTGAAGTGTTGAAAGCAAGAAAAGCTTGCATTTGAAATTTTTTAAAAAAGAAACGAACGTTATCCCAACATGCAATTAAGAAAAGAGTGTGTTACAAGATCTATTTTTCTTTTAAATATGTGCACAGGTCTATGTATATGCAGGATTTAAAGGCCTCACTCTTAATTGTTATACAAACAGAATGGCATTTCTAAATTGTGCTTAACAGAAAATCCTGTTTCTGAAGCATATTTAAAGTCGTATGAAGAGGCGTTTATAAGACCTAAGAAAATGATGATAGAAGGAAGCAACTCAAACTGTAAGGATATTCCACATGTATCATGTAAGTCAAAATCCATACTAGCAAACTATGACAGCCATTACACAGGTGCCCACACATGTATAATTATATAATAAATGTAACATAAAAGCAAAATGCAGTAGATCAAACATCAATGGTGTATCTACTGAGTTCCTGTGACTTAGAGTATCATTTCTTTTTTTTTTCTTTTATGAAAACAGATACTACTTTTAAAAATTTTTTTTCTTAATTTTTAAAAAAGTTTTTATTGGAGTATAGTTGCTTTACAATGTTGTGTTAGTTTCTACTGTACAGCAAAGTGAATCAACTATACATGTACATATATCCCCTCTTTTTTGGATTTCCTTTCCATTTAGTATCATTTCTTTATTGCTTTATATTTCGTCAAATTACTGATTCATTTCCAGATGCATGTTATTCTTATGATTTGATCAATAATAAAGGAATGCTATGAGATTTAACCATGAAAAACTATCATATTGCTCATGAATAGTTAATGCTATTGGCAATTGCCCACTGTCCACTGTTGACTCAAAAATTCAGGGCACCAAACTCCATGTACAGTGTGACCAAGATGGGTTTGAAGAAAAGAAATGGAAATGTTTAGTGTGTGTGTGTGTGTGTGTTGAGCATTGTGCTGAGGAATATAGGGAGTATAATGATGACATGTAGGCTAAATCTATTTAGCTCTTGAGAATAGTTTTATATCACTTTTATTAAATTTAAACCAACATACTCATCAAGCTGCTAATAGTGGTTCCCTTGGGAAAGAAGGATTTGGGATAAAGTGTTTCTATTTGTTCTTCATAGACTATTTCAAGAAGCCAATAATATATTTGTAATTTGAGAACCAATTCAGAACAAATATGTACAGAAGAAATTATTAGCAAAACTTAATTTGGTGGCCATTTGAGACCTAATGTATTTATATCTCTAACTGATCACAGAAAACAAGAGCATTTGAGACACCCATATTTTGGAAATCCTTGTCTGCTTGAATGGGCATTACTTATGCCCTCACTGCACTTTATACATGGCTGATGTACCTAGTAATTTTGTAAACAGGTATGCTTAATTCTAAGAAATGCAAAAAGATGGGGAGGCACCTTTAGACATATGAAGTATTCCAAGGAATATTTAATGATGTTTGCAAAGAACTCAAACTATAATCAGTGAAGAAAACATATTTGAACACTTGAGGTACAAGGGAACTGGGATTTTAGGCTAAAAAATATATGTGCACAGGAAACATGTAAGAATGTATGGCAGAGATAGTTTAAAAGTTATAAACTTTTGGGGCTTCCCTGGTGGTGCAGTGGTTGACAGTCTGCCTGCCGATGCAGGGGATACGGGTTCGTGCCCCGGTCCGGGAAGATCCCACATGCTGCGGAGCGGCTGGGCCCGTGAGCCATGGCCGCTGAGCCTGTGCGTCCGGAGCCTGTGCTCCGCAACGGGAGAGGCCACAACAGTGAGAGGCCCGTGCACCACAAAAAATAAAAAATAAAAAAAAGTTATAAACTTTTGACTGAGGTGCCATTTATTTTTGGCTTTAGAATGTGAACAGATTGCCAACAGATGTCACTCTTTTAATTGCTTGGAAGAGAGACCTGTTTCTAGAATAAAATGTAAGGAAATTTCAAGCTGGGTAAAATATATACTGACACGAGACCACACAATTTACATACGGTTATGCAGAAGACTTTGTGTAAAACTACACCCAATATAAATAAAATTATAATTAAGCAGAAACAAATGTGCACATGTATATATATGCATATAACATATACCTCATACATACTGTATATTCAATATATAAGTAGGGCAATAAAAAGCATTTTTAATAAGTTATTTATAAAAATGGGGACTTGCAAATTTTATATAATAGTCTTAAAATGCCTGGGAATCAGGAGTGAAAATTTCTTATGGAAACCATAATGTACTAACATTCAGTTTTTGTTTTTGTTTTTCCTTATGGTTTATTTTTTTAACATCTTTGTCGGAGTATAATTGCTTTACAATGGTGTGTTAGTTTCTGCTTTATAACAAAGTGAATCAGCTATACATATACATATGTCCCCATATCCCCTCCCTCTTGTTTCTCCCTCCCACCCTCCCTATCCCACCCCTCTAGGTGGTCACAAAGCACCGAGCTGATCTCCCTGTGCTGTGCGGCTGCGTCCCACTAGCTATCGATTTTACGTTTGATAGTGTATATATGTCCATGCCACTCTCTCACTTCGTCCCAGCTTACCCTTCCCCCTCCCCGTGTCCTCAAGTCCATTCTCTACGTCTGAGTCTTTATTCCTGTCCTGCCCCTAGGTTCTTCAGAACCATTTTTTTTTTTTAAGATTCCATATATATGTGTTAGCATATGGTATTTGTTTTTCTCTTTCCAACTTACTTCACTCTGTATGACAGACTCTGGGCATATACCCTGAGAAAACCATAATTCAAAAAGAGTCATGTAACATTCAGTTTTAATATAAATTTATTGTTGTGTTTGGACACAAATATAGAACTCTGTGTATTGAGAGGAGTGGAAAGACATAATCCAAAAGGCTATCAGTGGTCGTAAGCTTTATGGCAGTGCTCTACTCTTGATCAGCACATGGTTATTTCTGAATCCTTGGCAGGCACATCTTATTAATGAGGAAATGGTTTTAAAACTGATCTCTAATGGACTAGGTTATCTGAGTAACCTCCGATTAGAAGATATATATATATCTGCTATATATACACACATATATCCTGCCATGTAGGGCATTGTATAGCATTTAATGGTGAGAGCTATGTGGACCCTCTTCTTAGGGCCCCAGTCAAATTGCTGCCAACAACTCAACATACAGAACCTATGTCTTTACCTAGAAAATGTAGGAAAATTACTTGAGAGCCATAGAGATGAGCCAGGCAAGGACACATGGATATGTAGAGATGCCCTCCTGGTTGAATTTTCAGTATTTTATTTTTCTGTTTAGGCCTGGATCCCTGAGACTTACCCACAGAAGCAGATAACTTGGGAAAGGCTGGAGATAATGTGCTGAGTGAACAAAAACAGAACTGTGAAGACGAAGCCTAGTGGAAATTGAATTCTTGTGAAGAGAAGACGCCTGATGAGGGTGGGTAGTTTAAGGCCTCAGTTTTCAGATGAAAACCAAAGCAAAAGTACAGCAGTGAGCAGGTTTTCTCAAACTGGGCAAGATACTAGGTAGCCATATTTCCTGGTGACTTGGCCTCTTGGTTACGTTTTTTTCTAACAGGATGGGCGGGTGAAGAGGGCTGTGGGGACAGGGAGGAAAATACTCGTTGGCATAGACGGTGCACTACTGCCATCGTGAGGAAATAGTTTAAAATCCACCTACGCCGGCATTGCTTTCTTTACGTGAGGACTTTCAGTTTCGAAAGAGCCATTCGGTGGAAGGGCTTCTTGAGCCCTGGTCCCAAAGTGGGCCTCCCTGTCTTCTCTGAGTTATTATAGGAGTTCTGGCCAAAGTCCTAATGCTGGTATGACAAAGGTGAGGTCCAGGTGTAGAAGCTGGCCAGTGGGGCTGCCTGGACTGAGCCATCAGCCACAAGGAAGTCCCAGCACAGGAAGTTGTGGGGTGAAACTGTCAAGTAGTTAAAAATGTACTTATACACACATAAAAACACATCAATGCTCAGACTCCTGAAACTGAAGATAAAGAGAAAATTTAGAGGACAGCTGGATACAAAGACAAAATATTCCCTGGAGAGGAACAAATATAAGATTTATAATAGACTGGACAAGCATTATGCAAGCTATAAGGAAACAGACTGGCATCTTAATGGTACTGAAAACAAAACAAAACAAAATAAAAATAAAATGATCAACCCAGAATTTTATACCATCAAAAATGTCTTTCAAAATAAGGAGAAAAAAAAAAGGAATGTGGTATCAGACAGACACCCGAGATTGACACAAAGAATCAGAGATCTAGAGAAATAGTTAAAATGAAAGTAAATACAGAAGACATTTTCCCTTATTTCTAATTGTTTTAAAATATATTTGACTATTAGAAAAATAGTAGCAGATTTTATTTTATTTTTATAGTAAATTTTATTTTATTTATTTATTTTTAAAAATTTATTTTATTTATTTTATTTTCGGCTGCATTGGGTCTTCATTGCTGCGCACGGGCTTTCTCTAATTGCGACGAACAGGAGGCTACTCTTTGTTGCAGTGCGCAGGCTTCTCATTGTGGTGGCTTCTCCTCTTGTAGAGCACAGGCTTTAGGTGTGCAGGCTTTAGTAGTTGTGGCTCGCGGGCTCAGTAGTTGTGGCTTGTAGGCTCTAGAGCGCAGGCTCAGTAGTTGTGGCGCACGGGCTTAGTTGCTCTGTGACTTGTGGGATCTTCCCGGACCAGGGCTTGAACCCGTGTCCCCTGCATTGGCAGGCAGATTCTTAACCACTGTGCCACCAGGGAAGCCCAGTAGCATATTTTAGAGGTATAATGACAGCACAAAAGATGGGAAGCAAGACCATATTGTCATAAGGTTCTTACAGTATATGAGAAGTGATACATTATTTGAAATTAAACTGGGATTAATTACATATATATTTTTTAAACCTGGGTCAACCACATACAAATTTGAAAAGAAGTATAACTGATGAACTAATAGTGATAAAACTGGAATCATAAAAAATGCTCAGTTGACCCACTAGAATTTCAGGAAAGATGAAAAAAAGAACAAATAGAAGACAACCAGCAAAATGATAGATTTAAATATTTCCATATTAATAATTACATTCAATGTAAATGATCTAAATCTATTTAAAAGGCAGAGATTTTCAGATTGTATTAATAAAAGTAAGAACCAAGTATATTCTGGCTATAGGAAATTCACTTGAAATATAAAGATATTGATATGTTAAAAATAAAAATGATGGGATAATATATACCAAGCAAACACTAATCAAAAGAAAGCTATAGGGCTTCCCTGGTGGCACAGTGGTTGAGAGTCCGCCTGCCGATGCAGGGGGCACGGGTTCGTGCCCCGGTCCGGGAAGATCCCACATGCCGTGGAGCAGCTGGGCCCGTGAGCCATGGCCACTGAGCCTGTGTGTCCGGAGCCTGTACTCCGCAACGGGAGAGGCCACAACGGTGAGAGGCCCGCGTACCGCAAAAAAAAAAAAGAAAAGAAAAAAGAAAGCCATAGTGTCTCTTTTAATCTCTAAAGGGAGCCCTAACGGTGAAAGATATAGACAAAAACATAGAAGAACTGCATTGGAGAAGATCAACTTTAAGGGAGAAGAGAACTTTAAAAAATAATTTTTCTCAATATCTTCAGACAGGCAAGAGATGATATTGCAACTGTGATAGAGAAAAAGGATACAATGAAAAAAATAATGAAAAAGAACACAACAATTAAAAGTAACATAGTAGAAATACAAAACTCATCAAAGAGGTTAGAAAAAGACCATACTTGTAATTTTAAAAATTGAAAAAGGGAAAAAAACTAAGAAAATTAGAGTACATCTGTAAATGTGATTTATTATTTGAATAATAGGAGTTCTCAGCAAGTTCACAGAAATGTAAAATATGATATTCCAGGTTGAAAGGGGCTACCAAGTTGCCAGCATAGTGGGTAAAAAAGACCTACCTGAGTACATATTATGAAATTTCGGAACACCAGTAACAGGGAAGATCATATAACTAACCTACAAGTATGAAGAATCAGAATGACTTTGAACTTCTAAACATCAACACTGGAAACTAGAATTCAGTGAAACAATGTCTTCAAAATACTGAAGAAAAATTATTTCCAACTTAGAATTCTATACACAGCCAAACTTTCAATGAAATGTAAGAATAAAGATATCCTTAGATATGCAAGGTCTTAAAAATTTAGCCTTATAGCCTTTTTCAAAAAGTTACTTTACCCTGTGCTTTAAAAAAAAGTTTTACAAACAATTAAAAAGGGGAAAATATGGGTTTCATGAAATTGGAGATCCCATAGAGGAGATATGAAAAAAAAAAATCCCCTGAATGTGGATGAAAGGAATATCAGAATGTTAAGCACCAGAGAGAGGGGAAACCAGGACACATTGAAGGGGGTAAGAGAATTATGAGATAAATTTTGCCAAGTAGATGAAATTGATACAAATAATATTAATGAAATTCTTGAGAGATATTTTAGATAGCTTGTATACTTCCATAGACGAATATATATATATATAATAAATTTATTTCAGTCATTATGCATCAGCAAAATAGGATTTTAAATAACATCTGTTTTTGTCATCATATATATGAAGTATAGGGATATTTCATAAATAACTATGATAAATTAATGAAACAAATGGAGTTACTTGTTTAATGTCTAGAAAACAAGCCCCAAGAATATACGAAGATTTTGGCAAGATGCTTATTATACAGTATGTGAACAAAGAGTGACATAAAAATAGACTCTAAGTATAAATCTATTCTGTGAATAAAAACTATTCATATTATATCTGCAAAGGAAAGAAAAGAGCCATAAAATTTAAAAATTCTAGTTATTATGTATAAAAGTTAGGATTATGAACATTTATTAATTTCTAATTCATAATCTCTTTAGTTTTGAATATTTTAAAGTGGTGTGTATCACCTTAATGTATGTGAGGAAATAAAGCTATTCTCATAGCAAAAAAGATTAAGGATATGGGCCCATGTACAATAATTAATGTGTTAAAAATATAGGACAAAATTAGATTCAATATGATCTAACACATCATTTCTAAAAACTCACATGTGCAAACATATTCATATCCACCAAATAAATTCATTTCTGTTGACAGAATTATATAGTTTATGCCAGTGTATGTAAAAACAGATTATTAAACAACTACGTATGAAAAATATCATTTAAAATGTACATACAGGGGCTTCCCTGGTGGCGCAATGGTTGAGAGTCCGCCTGCCAATGCAGGGGACATGGGTTCGATCCCTGGTCTGGGAAGATCCCACATGCCGCGGAGCAACTAGCTCCGTGTGCCACAACTACTGAGCCTGTGCTCTAGGGCCCGCGAGGGTCAACTACTGAGCCCCCGTGCCACAGCTACTGAAGACTGTGTGCCTAGAGCCTGTGCTCTGCAACGAGAAGCCACCACGATGAGAAGCCCACATGCAACGAAGACCCAATACAGCCAAAAATAAACAAATTAAGATAAATAAATTTTTTAAAATGTACATACAATAAAATGTAGTAGTTCCACCTGAAAAGCAGACATTGGAAACGACATGAAAATTCAAAATATAGACAGGAATGCACTGAAATCTTAAGTTCCAATAATATGTCCCCAAGATTCACTAGAAACAGAATAATCTTCTATCTGTTCTAAACTAAAGAAGCAGAAATTAGCTCCTTCCATAGAAGTGACAGAAACATGGTAAAAATAATTAATATACATTTTTTAATTAAAAAGTAAATATAAGGGTATGTTTGGTGTCGCGTGTAGGACATGCTATTAACCAATAAGAGTTATTATAGGCCTTAAGAAAAGAATTCTCAGGAGCTGAGTCAAAAAACAGCCTTCCACCAAACACAAACATATTAATGTGTCCTAGAGAATGGATGGAAACTCCCTGGGAATCTAGGAGGCCCTTGAGGACAGATGACTAGAGGTGACCTCCTCCAGGCCTGGAAGTTCCAACATTTTCTTCCATTTAGTCCTGGTATCCTGAGACTTGTCCCTAGAAGTTAACTTGTTAATTGGGAAAGTGCTGGAGAACTAATGCTGAGTGAAGAAGAGCTGAACTGTGAAGCCAATATCTGGTGGAAACGTAATGCTTGATGAAAGAAGATGCCTGATGGTGGGAGTGGTTTAGGCTTCAGTTTGATTATAGATGGAAATGGAAAGCAAAATCACAGTAGCGTGAGCAGGTTTCCTCAAACTGGGCAATATGTGAGGCAGTTTTGTTTCCTGGTGCCTTTGCCTTTTGTGTTTTCAGACTAGATGGGCAGGAGAAGAGGGCCTCGGGGCAGGGCTGGTTGACATTTCTGGAGCACTACTGCCATCATGAGGAAATCATTTGGTGAAGCCCTAAGCCATCAGTATTTCCTCCCAGGAGACCCAGAAGTTGAAGAATGTTGGACCTGCAGGAGGTTGAGCATCCCCTAGCTCCAAGCGTTGCATCCTTGCCTTCATCTCTGAGGCCTTCCAGGATACGTTGACAAAGACAAGATATAATTGTAAAAGCTGGCTAGTGAGTGGCCAGGACCGAACAGACAGCTGCCAGGAAGTACAAGCACAGGAAGTCAGGGTGGAGCCCCTCCCAGTGCAGGCAAGATTATAGGAAGCGATTCACAACCTAATGCAGAGGTTATGATCATTTGCCTCCTCTTCCTGTCCCTTGAGCATGAGGCAGACAGTCTGGGACATAGAACTTCAGGACCAGGACCTTGGCACCATTTGGCAGCAGTGTCAGAGCGCACAGAGAAAAATCTCACTGTTTATCATAGAGGATATTTTGAAGAGTGTATTTGGAGCCAAAAGGCAATAATTGATTATTGACAAAGTGTCATTAGCTCTCAGGAGTGTCTTGGAGACATTTGGTAGAGTATGCCTCAACGACCCCAGGTGCCTTGTGAAGGTGAAAGGTGACCGCCAACCTCCTGAAATTATTTCTGCTAAAACAGGCCAAGAGAGAAAGCCTGGATCAGATGTGCTGGGGTGCCTGCCTTGGAACAGTACTTTGACTTGGCCACATGGTGGAGTAGAGTAGACAAATGTATGAAGACTGAATTGTAGGCAACACAAGAGGAGGCCTCAGGGACTTCCTTGGTGGCTCAGTGGTTAAGAATCCGCCTGCCAATGCAGGGGACACAGATTCGAGCCCTGGTCCAGCAGGATCCCACATGCCGCGGAGCAACTAAGCCCATGCGCCACAACTACTGAGCCCACGTGCCACAACTACTGAAGCCCGTGCACTTAGAGCCTGTTCCCCGCAGCAAGAGAAGCCACTGCAATGAGAAGCCCGCGCACCGCAACAAAGAGTAGCCCCCGCTCACCGCAACTAGAGAAAGCTCGCGCGCAGCAACGAAGACCCAACGCAGCCAAAAATAAATAAATAAACAAATTTATTTGAAAAAAAAAAAAAGAGGTGGCCTCAGCTCTGGAATTCCTTAGGCTCAAGAATACTGTGTTCACCTCACCCCAGCTATCCTTAACAGAAGCCAATGGACTGAGAGTGGATAGAAGCCTAAGGAAATAGTTCCTAGCTGAATTTCAGTATTTCAGTTATGATGAAAATAGCCAAAACTGGAAACTAAGAACAACTACTGTCAGTGTTTACTCCCCTTCAACCATTGACATCCATTACCGATCGTTAGCTGTTCCAGAATGAAAAGCTAAAGGAAAACAATTTAGCAGGAAAGGGGAAGAAAGAACGGGGCACCAACTTCCCAGAAGAAAAGGGCCATGGCACAGAAGAGTCTATTGGCAGAGGTTCTCAAATTCACCATTATCCAAGTAAATTATGGTTCAAGAAGTTCTCAACTATCTCCAACTCCCAACTAATATATCCTGAGCAAGCTGCTGAAAATGAAGCCATCGTTATTGTCCAGTGTTATGTGATTATTTGTAGAAACGGACATGCTCCTATGAGCCTGGAAGCACTGTCAATTTGTTTAACTTGTCTGAGGGCAATTTACGTGCATCAGTTAACCTTGCACATGATCATACCCTTCCTCCAGAGACTATGCCTCTCAAAAGTGATCACACAGCCACATTCCTATAGGAGAAGAGAGAGTAGGGAAAGTAAATTCATTGAGCTTTCCTTTGCAATGGCTGACATTGCTGAGGGGAAAGCACCTATTGTTCTCAGATAGGTTGGATCTCACATGGTTCCGCTACACTAGGTAGTCCTCCTAAGTCCTTGCAAAGACTGAATTCCATTCTCTGTGTCTTGATCAGGCAAGATACCTCACACCTTTGATTAGAGATTAAAGCAAATTATTGAATCTTCAAGATCAAATCATCCTAGTTTGTTAATATAAGAAAAGAGAAAGGGAAAAATAAAGTATATGCTTATCACATGTATTATTACCTGAAGTTGAATACATAAATATGTATGGATTCTAAAGAGTGAAGATGCACAAAGGAAGGATTCCAAGCAAACTGCTCACTGTGTCCACCTTTCTGGAATAATTTTTCTAAGGTTGTGCCATCAGGTTTTAACTTTATACATGACTGAATCTTTGAAATATTAACAAGACTGGTTTATATTTGGAATCAAGAAACCAAGGAATAGCCTTCCGGCTTTAAAATAGCCTCCAGCGTAAGATTGTATTTCTCTAAAAAAAAATATGCATAGTTCTGTTTACATATGGAAATGAAAAAGGTCACTTTTTGTAGTAAAGAAAACAAAAATCTTTGGGCAAACTTCTAAGTAACACAAAATCCAATCATCTGAAGGATATTTAATGACATGTGAGGTGCCCTTGTGATACAAGGACTGGGAAATGTATGATAGAAGGGAAAAACTCAAAACCCAAGGATATCCTCATACTAAAGTCATACCAACAACCCCCTGGGAGCTACACAGGGAAACATTCAAATGAAATAGATTTAGAAGAGAGAGCAGGAGAAAGAAGATACAAATACCAAAGCTTGTTTCCATGGGCTGCTTGGCCTTTCTCTAAGAGGTTATATACTGAGATCATCTCAGGTACAGCAGAGTGAGTGGCACTAAAATAGGCGAGTGTTCAGGGGTCCTGATGTGCTCAGTTCAACACAGGATATCTTGTGAAGCCTACAAGGAATCTTCATCAGTAAAAGGCTAAGAAGCAGGCACAGAGAATAATACTAGCTGATATGAATGAATGATTCGGTCCCAAGCCCTAAGGGTTTCATCTTCCTTAGGGGAAAGCTAACCACTAAAGAAGGTATCTCTGTCCCTGATGAGAGCAGGTCGCTTTAAGGGGTAGTCATCATACTGAGCCCTAGAAAAAAAGCTACAAAGCCACATCCTTCTGGGCTCAGAAAACAACTCCAGGCCTCCTTCTCCATCCTTGGTTCCCATTTGGTTGTTACACTGGGACTCCTACTGATGTTCTGGAGTTCACCGGCTTGGCATGGCAGGGTGGCCATCCTTGCTCCAGGCAATGAGTATGCCAGGCTTTTGGGTGTCCATGAGAACTCCAGATCACAGACCAGCAGCTGTTAGATGTGACATGGAGTGAGATTCCCATCCCGAACCCCAGCTCTGACCCTGCTGACACAGGGGGCCCAGGCCACAGAGTACAGGGACATCTTGTGCCAGCCCAACTGTTTCGTTCTGTAAGGGGCAGGGGCAGGAGACACATGCACAGAAGCTCTGCATAGGCTCCGAGGGTTCTCCTCTAGTTCCGCCCCCAGTGGGAGGAAACAAAAACCATGCCACAGTACTGGCGCCTCACTCAGAAGCTTCTCTACCAACATTCTTCCTTTGTCCAGAGCTCCTAGAAAGCCTCAGAGTTCAAGTAAAGGAGACCCAGCTTGGTCAGGGCCCATTAGGCCTGGGAATTAGCCACACATTTCTTAAAGGCTAGATCTCAGGGGAATTCACGCTTACAATTTTGGCTTTTCTAAAACTACTTCCTCGTGATGGCAGTATGGCTCCAGAAAAGCCAACTAGCCCTGCCCCCGCCTCCTCTTCTACCGCCCATCCAGTCCGAAAAAAAACGCCAACTAGAGACAAAGGAGCTAGGAAACATGGCTGCCTTGCATCAAACCCATTTTGGAGAAACGGCCCACAATGCTGTGCTTTTGCTTTTGGTTTCCATTTGAAATCGAAATGTCCGTGAAAACCACCCACCCTCATCAGGCATCTTTTCAAGACTTCTGTTTCCACTAGACCAAGGCTTTGCAGATCTCTTCTGCAACATTCTGTAGGATTTCCCGCATTTTCAAGTTTTCTGATGCAGGGCTCAAGTCTCGGGTGTCCCTGCAAGAGGAAAAGAAATTGCTGGAATCTCAAAGCTTGCAGGAAGCCATTTTCAGCCATTAGACCTTGTGCTGTTTGATTTGGCTGATTTCTTAGGCTCCTATGGAGTCCCCCATTTGCTGGCTCACATATTTTTGAAAGTAACCAAAATGGCGTCTCTCTTTTTAAATGTCTTTACAGATGGAGAGCTCACTAGTAAGTATTTCAGTGGCTCAAACCTGATGCTCAAAATAAACGTTCATATTTAGTTATTTTCATTTAAGGAAATGCTAAAAACCAAAGTTCCAATGAGAAAAATTTGGAGATCTAATTGGTATTATTGAATGATTCATTCATGAATTAGGTAGCAACCCACCTAGCAAGTAGAGGGGAGCTCCAAATGGCTACAGAAAGGGAAAGGTTTTCAAAGGCAGGATGAGGAAGTCATAAACAGAGAAGAGTATTATTTCAGAGTAGGTCTTCTCCCTTTTGGGAAAAAGGGTTTTATTATATGGGTTACCTCATCTTCCTTTGGGGAATGGAGAGGGCCCATGTAACATAGTACCTCATTGGTGCTGATGATAAAATTACTGACTGACTGTTTCAGTTAAGACTACATTTCTGGGGGAGGTTGAATCTTCAATTTGATTAGATATTAAGCCCTGGTTTGCTGGCATGGTCCAGCATAAGTGACTCCATTTTGGGCCTGTGGTTTTCTTTTTAACAGAAATTAGAGTCAAGCTCTACATAGGCTTTTTTTTTTTAAATTGAAGTAGAGTTGATTTACAATGCTGTGCCAATCTCTGCTGTACAGCAAAGTGACTCAGTTCTACACATACATTCTTTTTTCATATTCTTTTCCATTATGGTTTATCACAGGATATTGAGTATAGTTCCCTGTGCTATACAGTAGGACCTTGTTGTTTATGCATTCTAAATGTAATAGTTTGCATCTACCAACCCCATGGGTTTTAAATGTATGTGTTAAGACTCAACTTTATCATTGACCTTTTCTTATATCTTTACACTTTTATGCATCATATATATCCATATTTTAATTTTGGCATAAGTATTAATGCTTTATAAGAATATAGAAATGATGTGTCCTTAATAATGAATTTGGTAATTAAGTAGAGAATATAATTTGTGTACTCTAAGTACTTACATAATTTATTGTCTAAGTTAGACAGCGGCTGTAAACTGTGACTTCCCAAGGAAACCTAAGGAATGTTCACTGTATTTATAATTCCACAGTCTTGAGACAAACACTGATTATGTCTTTATTTGATCCTTACCATGTTTTATATTTACATAAATATAGTAATACATTTTAATTTACATACATACATATTTACAATAATCGGGTATTTTCTTGCATATCTTTTCCATTTTGTACCTTTTTCCCTTTTGTATTTTATGAGCATTTTGACAGTATTCTTTAGTTATCCAAAGTATAATTTAAAAATATGAAAAAAAGGAATTCCCTGGCAGTCCAGTGGTCAGGACTCGGTGCTTCCGTGGCAGGGGGCACAGGTTCGATCCCTGGTCGGGGAACACAGGCCACACTGCAGGGCCAAAAAACAAAAAAGAAAAAAAAGAAAAAAGCTTTTTTCTACTTATGAAAAATAACCTTTTTTCAATATAGAATATTTAGTTAATATAGAATTCAGATAACTGAACACAAAGTGACCTATAATATTACTATAAACTGTATGTATTTTATCTTTATACACAACTTGGATAATAATATATGTTGGAATTTTTTTTCTGCTGGCTATCTTTGTATTCTCCTCTTTATCCACTCTTCATTTTTCTCTACTTCTCTGTGCCTCAAATGGCTGACCCGTATTGATTACATAATCTGGCTGTTTTGCTTTATTTATGAGTCCCGGTTATGTTGTGCCATAGAGGGTTCTGCTATGATTTCAGAGACAGGTTGGGGTATTTATTTAATCAGACCTGTGGGTTTGGCTCCACCCCTTGGCCTAATATTGCTGATCCAGTATCCAGGAGGAGTAATGGAAATATTTGGTAAATAGCCAAAATTAATATCATAATAAGATACTGAAAAATACATATCAATACACATGTACCATATATACAATTAAACAAAGTCAACAGGTTTCTGGTTATTGAAACACTGGGACCTGAATGTGGCTCCTTTCCTCTCCACTCCCAATTCATCTGCTCTTTCTGAGCCAAAGGAGATCTACAGGTAGCTGTACCTGTACAACTAGATCTACAGGTAGATCTACAGGTAGCTGAGTGTAAGTGGGGCCTTTGTGGGAATTTATTCCTTGGCCTGCTTAAGCAGATAAAAATTGGGTTAGGGGGCTTTGGGAAGTTTCAAGGTTTGCAATAAAAAGCAACACATTGTGGAAAGGGCTTAACTGAGAAGCAAGTGGCCTAATGATTAGAAGGTCAACAGAATCTGACTTATTTTTACCTGTTGTTCCTGTATGCCAAGAATCGAAGATAGAACTGAACTGAGCTTGCTTCCTGAATCCTCTCTGCACCTGAGTCTTAGAGAATACAGGAAAACCAGAAAAAGCTGGGAGGCTTCCTCAAAGTGCCTCAGAAGTGAGCTTATAGTTTGCCTCCCGAGTCCTTAAGAATGGGAGCTCTGAAGTCTGGCTAATCTGATTTTTAAATTGTCTCTGTTATTAGCTATGTGACCTTGGAAAAGGTTTTTAAACTTTCTGTGCTACCTTTCCTTATTTATTAAGCGGCAAGAATCATACTACTTACCTAGAGGGATGTTGTGAAGAGTCAATATATAAATTCTTATCAAGATCCTTGGAATATTTACTGGTACATTGTATTCAATAAATACTCAATAATTATTAGCAATTGTTGTTGCCTAGAAATGCCCTAATGCTGCCCTTGATTTTCTGGAATGTTCTTCTTTCTCTTAGGCCTGGCTCCTTGAGACTTGGCCTCAGAAGCAGAGTACTTGATAGCTTGGGAAAATGCATGGGATGTAAAGCTGAGTGACGAGGAGCAGAACTAGGTCAAATAGAAATTGAGTTCTCACAAGAGAAGATGCCTAATGGGGATGGGTAATTTAGGCCTCAGTTTTGATTCCAGATGGAAACCAAGAACAAAAGAACAACAGTGTGAGTACGTTTCTTAAAACCCGCAAAATACAAGGCAGCCATATTTGCTGGCACCTTTGTCTCCTGGTGGCGTTTTTTTGTTTTTTTTTTTTATACTGGTTGGGTGGGAGATGAGAGCTCAAGGACCAGGCTTGCCTATGTCTGGAGCAGTACTGCCATTGTGAGGAAGTAGTTTTAAAACACCAAAAGCCCTTACAACTTCCTTCCCTTGAGGCCAAAAGTTGAGGAAGATCATGCATATGGGGAGTTGGAACAGGTTTAGACCCAAGCTGGGCCTCCTGGCCGCCTTCTCTATGGCCTTACAGGATACTTGAACATGGTGGGATCTTATTGTACAACTTGGAGAGTGAGGGACTAGAATTGAGCCAGCAGCTGCCAGATGGTCCAGGCACAGAAAGTCATGGGCAAGGCCTTGTTCTCCACCCAGTGTGGAAGAAAAGAGAAATCCACTGAAAGACAAATGCAGGCTCTTGTGGGCATTTGTCTCCTGTGAACAAGAGGTAGCAGGCTTTCAAGTGCTATGCTGGTATTGTGGGGCATGGATCTTTTATGGCAACAGTGTCAGGACACCAAAGACAGGCCAGTTCCAGGTGGCATTATAACAGGAGCAGGTGCGCTTGCTAAACTACTCGGGTACATCCAAATGTTTAAAAGCCCATTGCCTGGACTTCAGAGAGCCTGAAGAGAAGCAGAACCACCCAACCAAACTAAGAAGTGTTAAAACTGATAAGGGACCAAAAACGGTGAAAAGGATTGAAAATGAACACATTTAAAAATCCTTCCCGGACTTCCCTGGTGGCGCAGTGGTTGAGAGTCCGCCTGCCGATGCAGGGGACACGGGTTCGTGCCCCGGTCCGGGAACATCCCACATGCTGCAGATTGGCTGGGCCCGTGAGCCATGGCCGCTGAGCCTGCACGTCCGGAGCCTGTGCTCTGCAACGGGAGAGGCCATAACAGTGAGAGGCCCGTGTACCGCAAAAAAAAAAAAAAAAAAAAAAAAAGAAAAGAGAAAAGTCCTTCCCTGCCAGAGGTAGCATTACTCATGACCTCACTTCACTTCTTCATACATGGCTGTTGTAGCAGGTACATTGTAAAGAAGCATGATTATTTCTAGAAATGTAAAAACATGTGGCAAAGATGATGTCATTGAAGGTGCTGAAGTAGGGAAGCCCAATGATCATCCCTTCATAAAAGTAACTAATGAGTTGACAAAAAGTGTCAGAATCCAATTTTACAAACCTATAGATCTAGTTGAAAACTTAAGGAAACCAAAAATGGCTTGGTGAAAAAGAAGTGACTACTTTGCAGTGAGAGAGGACTGTGGCATTTAAAATTCCCCACCTACCACCCCCCCAAAACCACACTGTCTTAAAGATGGATCTTGCCCTCCTGGTCTGTGATGTTAGTTCCTGAGGGAGCAATATGGACTTTATTCTCAAAGAATTGTGGTTGTCCATTTTGACCTATCTGGAGGCTCCCTGAAGGGTTGGTGCAAGAGCATGCCTTTGTTTTGACTTACTTGGAGTGTTTCCAGGGCTGGGCTGTCTTGAAGAAAGGCATTTACTAAAATAATTTAAAGGCACAATTATTGGCCAGAGCAGCCTGGGGCAAGAGACAATAGTTAGGACTATTAGCAGTAGACAGATGGAGAAGCATAGGAAGGAGAAGGATGTGAAAGGAAATGTGGGGGAAAAGAAGGAACTTTAAAACTTCTTGCATGTACTGGAAAAATTAGAAAACCACAGACATACCCAGGGCTGGACAAGTGCTCAGATAAGTCCTGAGACCCTAATCTCTCATGTCTCTTTAGGCTCCTTGCAATCTGGAAGTGAAGGGTAAAGTAGAGTTGTGAACAGCCTGGATAATCTTTGAAAGACCTCCCCAATAGAAAACCAATTGCAAAGACTGACAGTATTTTTCAGATGTTTAAAGAAAGTCTGTCAAAACACTAAGTGATCACTAAGCTAACAGAACATAGACTTAAGTGGCCACACGTGACAAAGAATACAGACTTTACAAAAATAATTGAGAAAAGTCACTAAACAAGCAGAAAACAACCCACAAGTACCATCAACTAAAAATCTGATTTCCAGTGTTGATACACTGTAATATTCAAAATGTTCAGTTTTCACCACCAACAAAAAACAAAACATCCAAAGAAACAAGAGTATGGCCATTCACAGGGAAAAAAAGGAATAAGTTGAAATTGTCTAGAATGGAGCCTAGGCAATGGACTTACTAGAAAAGACTTAAAATCATCTTTCTTAAATATGGTGTGAAAGGGATAAAGGAAACTAAATACAAAGAACTAAAGGAAACCAGGAGAACAATGTCTCACCAAATAGAGAATATCTATAAAGAGATAGAAATTATAAAAAGTAATAAAATAGAAACTGTGGAACTGAAAAGTACAGTAATTGAAATAAAAAATTCACTAGAATATTCTAACAGGAGATTTGAACAGTCAGGAGAAAGAATCAGGGAACTTGAAGCTAGGTCAGTTGAGATTATCCAGTCCGAGGAGCAGAACAAAAAAATAATGAAGAAAAATGAACAGAGCCTACAAGACCTGTAGGACATGATTTAGTATATTGTCTTACACATAATGTTAGCAAAGGAGAAGAGAGAGAAACAGGCAGAAAGAGTAGTTGAAGAAATAATGGCCCACACTAGAAATTTGATAAAAAAACATGAATATACACATCTAAGAAGCTCAAGAAACTCTTTATAACAAACACAAAGAGATCCAAAATGAGTCACATTATAATCAAACTTCCAAGAGCCACCAAACAGGAATCTTGTAAGCATGAAGGGGATTCATCATATGTCAATACAAGGTGGCCTCAATAAGATTTGCAGTTGATTTCTCTTCAGAAACCATGGAAGCCAAAAGGCATTTAAAAAAACCCTGTCAACCAAGGTTTCCACATCCAGCAAGACTAACTTTCAAAAACAAAGGAGAAACTAAGACTTGCTAGAAAAGAAATACAGATGGAGTTTGTTACTAGAAGAGCTAGCATACCAGAAATGCAAAAGGAAGTCATCCAAGGTGAAATGAAGACACTAGCCAGTACAAGGAAGAAGGAAACGTCATAGATACATATAAAAGCCAGAATATATTTTATATATATGATATATATAAGATATATATTATATATAATATAAACATATGTATGTATGTATAATATAAATATATATATGTATAAGATATATCATATATAATAAGATATATATGCTATATATAAGATATAATAAGATATATATATAAGATATAAGATATATCTTATATATATAAGATATATATAAGATATAAGATACATCTTATATATATATAAGATATAATAAGATATATCTTATATATATATAAGATAGATATATATATTTTTGGGCATGCCATGTGGCTTGTGCGATTTTACTTCTCTGAGTAGGGATTGAACCTGGGCTTGGAGTAGGGATTGAACCTGGGCTTGGACTGCCATGGAATGTCCTATTTTTGCTTTTTAACCTTTTATTTTCCTATGTAATTTAAAAGGCAAGGCAATTACATAAGCAATATAAATCTACGTTAATGGACATGCAATGTATAAAGATATAATTTGTGAAAATAACAAAAGATTTTGAAGCTGTAAAGGAATAAAACTAATTATTAAGTATATGTTAATTAAACATATTTGGCCAAATAGGACATGAAATCTGAAAAAGAGAAGATACCTGATGAGGTTGGGTGGCTTAGATTTCAGTTTGATATCCAATGGAAACCAAAAAGAAAATGCAAAGAGTATGAGCTAATACAAGGCAGCCATATTTTCTGGTGTCTTTGTCTTTTCATGGAGTTTTTTTCAAACTCTAAGGGCTGGAGAAGAATGCTCAGAGCAGGACTACTTGGCTGTCCTGGGACAATACTGCCATCGTGTGGACATAGTTTCATCGGGCCCAAGCCATGAGCAGTTCCTCCGTGCAAGGCCTGGCAGTGGCGGAGGTCAGGCCAGTGGAAGGCTAAAGAGAACCTGAACCCAAGACTGGCCTCCCTACCATTTTCTCTGTGGCTTGGCAGGAGCAGTGCAGAGTCAGGGCTTTGGCTTAGTGTCTGATCGAGGAGCGGCCACAACCCAGGAGCCAGCTAGCTGCTGCCAGGAAGTCCGGACACAGGAAGTAGGGCGGTGGGGCCTCAGTTTCCTAACAGTGTGGGCAGGACTTAGAGCCAAGTGCAGAAGCTGGGGACATTTGTCTTGTGAATGTACCCTTTGGGGTTTAGGCATGCCGGCTCCTCGTGTGTTGTGGGGCCTGGGCCTGTTGTGACAGCAGTGACAGCACAATGGACAGGCCAGTGCCAAGTACCCTAAATAGCCCATGTCACTGATGGAGACCGCCTAAAGTACCATTGCCTGGAGCAAGAAGGACCTGTACAGCCGGAATGGGAATACATTGACTTGACAGTGTGGCCCAGAATATCTTCTAGGAGACTGGAATTGATCAAGTATATGAGAATTCACAAATCTTTGAAGAACAAACAGAAACACCTGATCACAAATCCCACTTTCCTGAGGCAACCACCATTACCAACTTGATGATAAATGCATTCAAATATTATATATGATTGATCACAAAAGCTGATACCATTTAACTAAATAGGTGTAGGCCCATCAATATACTCCCTTATTTGCTTAAAGGAGTGTTTAAAACAAGCACACACACATACATACATACATAGACAATCACCAAATCTTTGTTCAATTCCATCCTGGTCACACAATAGGTAGAATTTAGTGCCATGAATATTTCACACAATATTGGGTAATTGGAAATTTCCAATGACATTAACTGTTTATGAGGTAACTGATGAAACTTTATTGCTAAATCTCATAACACTTCTTTACTGTTGCTCAAATCCTAAGGATATTTTAAGCATCTGGCAAAGAAGTACAAAAGTGAACAATTATAAAGATTATAAAGCTTTCAAAAGCTTAGTAGGAACTCAATATTTTGATGTATTGCATTCTGATCATTCTTTTTATTACAAGGTGTAGCAGGTGTGTATGTGCATGAAAGTTTTGTTTGTTATGGATTTAAAATGACATCATTTGTGTGGAATTTCCTTGTGGTTTGAGATTTGTCCTATTACTTTCTCAGGTCTTATATAGAGAGCCTACTTAAATGTCTTTAAATATAGATGACCAGATTTTGTGTTAAGTAATAATTTATCAAAAGCTTTCAGTTTCCATGACTATAGGAGCAAGATATTTAATCATTCCATAATGTGGAGAGTGCTGTGTGTCACTTTTAGAGAATATAATATTATGCAGAATACTATCAAAATTAAGCCTTGTTTCTCAACAATTCAAGCCTTCACTATGTATACGGGCAAAAGTACACCCAGAAATATATTGCTGTAGACGTGAAGACACCATTAGTTGTTTTCTTCAAAATTTTAAACATAAATCCCAATGTGAATATTGGCTCTATAGAATAAATAAATATTTCTATGTTTGGTTCAAACTTATCACATATAGAAGTAGAGTAAAATACAATTTGTTTTGCCATTACTTTTACTTGGTGTTACAAACCTCGTATTTTGATCCTCAGGGTACAACGGTTTGTTTTTCATCTTAAATCACAGGAAGGGAATAATGCCATCCTTTTCAGGGAAATACCAACCCCAAAAGCCACCTCTCTGCCCTCCTTGCAAGAACTGAGATAACATCAGGATCCCTTCAGGATAAAAGAGTGGACCCTGGGGTTTACAGTGAACCTGCAAAGCCCCAGGAGCCACCAGCTGGTGGGTGGGCTCAGAGAATTCCTCAGGGCCTTCCATTACATTCCTGGGTTCCATCCGCTTGAGCAATTAATTTTAGGCTCCCAGAAGATGTTCTGGGCCACACAGGGCAAGTCAGTGTATTCCCATTCCGTCTATACAGGTCCTTCTTGCTCCAGGCAATGGTACTTTAGGCTTTCGGTCTCCATCAGTGACATGGGCTATTTAGGGTGCTTGGCACTGGCCTGTCCACTGTGCTCTGTCACTGCTGTCAAAACGGGCCCAGGGCTTCCCTGGTGGCGCAGTGGTTGAGAGTCCGCCTGCCGAGGCAGGGGACACGGGTTCGTTGCCCGATCCAGGAGGATCCCACATGCCGCGGAGCGGCTGGGCCGCTGAGCCTGCGCGTCCGGAGCCTGTGCTCCGCAACGGGAGAGGCCACAGCAGTGAGAGGCCCTCGTACCGCAAAAAAAACAAACAAACAAACAAAACGGGCCCAGGCCCCACAACACACGAGTAGCCGGCATGCCTAAACCCCAAAGGGTACATTCACAAGACAAATGTCCCCAGCTTCTGCACTTGGCTCTAAGTCCTGCCCACACTGTTAGGAAACTGAGGCCCCACCGCCCTACTTCCTGTGTCCGGACTTCCTGGCAGCAGCTGGCTGGCTCCTGGGTTGTGGCCGCTCTTCGATCAGACACTAAGCCAAAGCCCTGACTCTGCACTGCTCCTGCCAAGCCACAGAGAAAATGGTAGGGAGGCCAGTCTTGGGTTCAGGTTCCCTTTAGCCTTCCACTGGCCTGACCTCCCTCCACTGCTAGGCCTTGCACGGAGGAACTGCTCATGGCTTGGGCCCGATGAAACTATGTCCACACGATGGCAGTATTGTCCCAGGACAGCCAAGTAGTCCTGCTCTGAGCATTCTTCTCCCGCCCTTCGAGTTTGAAAAAACACCATATTAATATACCTTTCTGAGTGCTTGAATTTTCTTATATTTTATTCTAGAACACGTTTCGGAAATATAAAGTAAAAAATATATGGTAGGTCATTCACAGTGAGAAGAAATACCACTTTAAAAATGTCTTTGCCGTGCATTATCATCCCTTCCCTACGTACATAAAATATGTAGTTTTATAAAATAATGTTCAAATTCCCCAGTACTATGATTGTTTAAAACAATATTTTAGGAACTTCCCTGGTGGTGCAGTGGTTAAGAATCCACCTGCCAATGCAGGGGATGTGGGTTCAATACCTGGTCCGGGAAGATCCCACATGCCACGGAGCAACTAAGCCCCTGCGCCACAACTACTGAGCCTGCGCTCTAGAGCCTGCGAGCCACAACTACTGAGCCCGCGTGCCACAACTACTGAGCCCGCGTGCCACAACTACTAAGCCCACGCGCCTAGAGCCCGTGCTCTGCAACAAGAGAAGCCACCGCAATGAGAAACCCGCGCACCACAACGAAGAGTAGTCCCCACTCACCACTACTAGACAAAGCGCGTGCACAGTTACGTAGACCCAACACAGCCAAAAATAAATAAATAATTAATTTAAAAAATAATATTTTATCACTTATAGCTTGAATGCTTTTCAAATATCATTTATAAATCTTTGGAATATTAACATATTTAAATATATTGCCACTTTGAAAATTTGAGGGAAAATTCATGTAACATATAATTAATCATTTTAATGTGTATAATTCAGTGACATTTAGTACATTCGTAATGCTGTGCAGGTATTATCTCTGTGTGCCTCCAAATCATTTTCATTACCCCAAACGAAGCCCTAGATCCATGAAATAGTTTTTCTACACTACCCAGTTTGCACAGCCCCTGGAAAATACTAATCTACTTTCTGCTTCCATTGGATTTACCTACTCTAGTTATTTCATACAAATGGAACCATACACTATGTGGCCTTTCCTGTCTTTCCTTTCCCACTTAGCATAATGATTTCCAGGTACATCCATGTCACAAGATACATCATTACTTCATTTCTTTTTATGGCTGAATATCCATTTTATATATATATGTATATCACATCTTGTTTATCAATTCATCAAGTGATGGACATTTTTCTTGTGTCCACCTTTTGGCTATTGCGTATAGACTGCTATGAATATGTGTATATATATGTGTACTTGTGGTAAGTAGTGGTTTTCCGGTTCTTTTGATACCTTGGAGTGGAATTGCTGGGTCATATGGTAACTTTTTTTTCCAGTCCTTCTTCTGCTTCCCTTGTCACACGATTAGTAATATCGTGTGACAAGGACTAAGGGTTAAGGATTAAGTTTAAAAACCATCTTGGCATTTTTCTGCTTACATTGGTTGGACTTAGACTGAGATTTCACTAAATATTTTTATTTGTTTTGCTGCAGGGTAAATTCTAAAAAAACTCCAAATGGCCTTTTCTTTTTGCAGTTCATCAGCAATTCTTATTGTTCTCAAATGAAAGATCCTGCCTTCAGACAAAGTTATGATAGTAAAATTCTTGAAATAACTTTGTGCCATATGGTAATTCTATGTTTAAATCTTTGAAGCATTGCCAAACTTTTTCCATAGCAGCTGAACATTTTGCATTCCTACCAGCACTGTATGAATCTTCCAATTTCTCCACATCCTCAGCAATACTTGTACTTTTCTTTCCTTATCTTTTTTACATTACAGTGGGCAGGAAGAGGTATCACTTGGTGGTTTTAATTTACATTTCTGTTTTGACTGTTATGTATGGCCATTTATGCATCTTCTTTGGAGAAATGTATATTCAAGTCCTTTTCCTATTTTTTAAAACTGGGATATTTGTCTTTTTGTTCTTGAGTTCTTTATATACTCTGGATACTAGAACTTTGGGAGATAAATAATTTGCAAGTGTTTTTTCCCATTTTCCAGGTTGTCTGTTGACTTTCTTGATAGAGTCCCTTAATGCACAAAAGTTGTTTTTTTGTTTGTTTTTTAAAATTTTTGATGAATTTCTTTACTTTTTTTTTTCTTCCTTTACTTCTAGTGACATATCTAAGAAACCATTATCAAATCCAAGGTCATGAAATTTTGTCCTTCTATTTTTCTCTAAAGTTTTATAGTCTCACCTCTTACATTTAGAACTTTGACCCATACTGAGTTAATTATTGCATATGGTGTGAAGTACATGTCTAAAGTCATTCTTTTGTATGTGGATAACCAGTTGTCTTAACACCATTTGTTAAAGAGACTACTCTTTGCCCTTTGAATTACCTACACACCTTTTTTGAAAATCAACTGACCACAGTGTATGGGTTGATTCTGCACTCTCAATCTATTTATTGTTCCACGTATCTATTTTTATTTGAGTACCACAGTGCTTTGATTACTGTAGCTTTGTAGCAAGTTTTGAAAAATGGAAGTCAGTCCTCCAGCTTGGTTTTTCCTCTTCAAGATTATTTTTGAAAAAAAAAAAAAAAAGATTATTTGGCTACAGAAGTCACTTGCAATTCCACTGGAATTTTAGGATTAGTTTTCCCATTTCTGCAAAAAGCGTTGTTGGGACAATGACAGAGATTACATTGAATCTGTAGATCCCTTTGGGTAGTATTGCCGTCTTGACGATATTTAGGATCGCAACCTATGAATAAAGGATATCTTTTTATTTATTTAGGTCATCTTTAATTGTCAGTAATTTTCAATGTAAAAGTCTTAAATTTCTTTAGTTAAATATTGTCCTAAGTATATTATTCATTTTGATGCTATTATAAATGGAATTGTTTTAATTTCATTTTCAGATTGTTCATTGCTACTTTATACAAATACAACTGATTTGTGTGAGTTGCTTTTCTACCCTATAGTACTTGCTGAGTTCATCAATCAGAAATAATATTATTTTTTGTAGATTTCTTGGGAATTTCTTTATATGTAATCATTTTATCTGTGACTAGAGATAATTTTACTACTTCCTTTCTAATTTGGATGCCTTTAATATGTTTTCTTGCCTGATTACCCTGGCTAAAGCATTCAATAGAATTGACAAAACTGGGCATTCTTATCTTATTCTAGATGTCAGGGGTAAAGAATTCACAAATCTTGTTTGAACAAGGTATAGGTGATAAAATACTGTTTTAAACAATCATAGTACTGGGGAATTTGAACATTATTTTATAAAACTACATATTTTATGTACGTAGGGAAGGGATGATAATGCACGGCAAAGACATTTTTAAAGTGGTATTTCTTCTCACTGTGAATGACCTACCATATATTTTTTACTTTATATTTCCGAAACGTGTTCTAGAATAAAATATAAGAAAATTCGAGCACTCAGAAAGGTATATTAATATGGATATGTGTAAATGATATAAGGTGCTGGTAAAGACTTTGTGCAAAAGTAAAAAGCTCTGTGTCTTACTTACTAATGAGAAAATATTATAAGACTAATCTTTAAGTAAAAAACAGTGACAAACATACACAATAAAGTCTAAGGCCATTTAATGACATGGAAAATGCTCGTTTTCCAATGTTATATGATGACACCATGAGACAAAGTCATGTGTCCCACCTGATTGTAATTTACAGTCATTTAAGAATGTATCATTCCAAGTAAGACATTGTCTGGCATTCAGTCTTAAGAGGTATCTGGCCCTTCCTCCTAGAGCTCCACCAAATGGCTTCTCCAACTCAACAAACAAGGCCTAATATTTGAAGACCCCAGGGAATTTGGGAGGTGAGACAGGATAATAGCCACGTGGCCTGTGGCCTAGATTTGCCAAGCCCTTAGGTCTAATCATTTTCTTTTCTCTCTTAGGCATGGATCCCTGAGGTTTGCCCCTTGATACCCCCAAACAATTTGATAGCATGAGAAAATGCTGGAGATAAAATGCTGAGTGAAGAAGAGCAAATGTGGGAAGACTTGGTCAAGTAGAAATTGAAATCTGAAAAAGAGAAGATGCCTGATGAGGTTGGATGGCTTAGATTTCAGTTTGATATCCACTGGAAACTAAAAAGAAAATGCAAAGAGTATGAGCAGGCTTCCTCAAACTGAGCAGAAAACAAGGCAGCCATATTTCCTGGTGTCTTTGTCTCTTCATGGTGTTTTTTCAAACTCGAAGGGCGGGAGAAGAATGCTCAGAGCAGGACTACTTGGCTGTCCTGGGACAATACTGCCATCGTGTGGACATAGTTTCATCGGGCCCAAGCCATGAGCAGTTCCTCCGTGCAAGGCCTAGCAGTGGAGGGAGGTCAGGCCAGTGGAAGGCTAAAGGGAACCTGAACCCAAGACTGGCCTCCCTACCATTTTCTCTGTGGCTTGGCAGGAGCAGTGCAGAGTCAGGGCTTTGGCTTAGTGTCTGATCGAAGAGCGGCCACAACCCAGGAGCCAGCCAGCTGCTGCCAGGAAGTCCGGACACAGGAAGTAGGGCGGTGGGGCCTCAGTTTCCTAACAGTGTGGGCAGGACTTAGAGCCAAGTGCAGAAGCTGGGGACATTTGTCTTGTGAATGTACCCTTTGGGGTTTAGGCATGCCGGCTACTCGTGTGTTGTGGGGCCTGGGCCCGTTTTGTTTGTTTGTTTGTTTTTTTTGCGGTACGAGGGCCTCTCACTGCTGTGGCCTCTCCCGTTGCGGAGCACAGGCTCCGGACGCGCAGGCTCAGCGGCCCAGCCGCTCCGCGGCATGTGGGATCCTCCTGGATCGGGCAACGAACCCGTGTCCCCTGCCTCGGCAGGCGGACTCTCAACCACTGCGCCACCAGGGAAGCCCTGGGCCCGTTTTGACAGCAGTGACAGAGCACAGTGGACAGGCCAGTGCCAAGCACCCTAAATAGCCCATGTCACTGATGGAGACCGAAAGCCTAAAGTACCATTGCCTGGAGCAAGAAGGACCTGTATAGACGGAATGGGAATACACTGACTTGCCCTGTGTGGCCCAGAACATCTTCTGGGAGCCTAAAATTAATTGCTCAAGCGGATGGAACCCAGGAATGTAATGGAAGGCCCTGAGGAATTCTCTGAGCCCACCCACCAGCTGGTGGCTCCTGGGGCTTTGCAGGTTCACTGTAAACCCCAGGGTCCACTCTTTTATCCTGAAGGGATCCTGATGTTATCTCAGTTCTTGCAAGGAGGGCAGAGAGGTGGCTTTTGGGGTTGGTATTTCCCTGAAAAGGATGGCATTATTTAGGCCTGAGGAAATATTATTTACCTCATACTAGTTAGTGTTCTCTGTACCAGCTTCATAGGTAGTTCGTGATGAAGGTTCCTTAATGACCTTATAAGGTATCCATCCTCTTGGTGTTGAGACCTACAGATACCTCATGGTTAATAATGGTAGAATCATAAAAATTCATGGCTGCCTTTCTCATCGTGCCATCCTTTTTTTTTTTTTTTTTTTTTTAACTGTAAGCTATTATTTATTTTATTTTTTTTAACATCTTTATTAGAGTATAATTGCTTGGCAATGATATGTCAGTTTCTGCTTAATAACAAAGTGAATCAGTTATACATATACCGTGCCATCCTTCTTAATCTCTATATTTCAGTATCTGAATTCTTAACAGAAAGGAAGTAATGTCAGTCTGGTGCTCTGCTGTGGCCTTCTCGTGGTTCAAGATGTTTTTTATGTAAGGTCTCTCCTGGGCTCTGAGGATGCAAGCAGACATTTTCCTTTGAAAGGTAAGCTTCCATCAGTACCAGGGGAAGAGAACTGGCTTTTGTGACATCATCACCTGTTCCTAGCCTTCAGTCTGATCATAGCCTTCAGTCTGATCATAACTGAGTTCACTGGTGGTGTGTGGACATTGGTCTCATTGGCAGCTATAAGTTTCTTAGAGATCCTTTGGGAAACATGCCTCCTTTGCTCCAGGTCCTGTGAAAGAGAGAAATGACCTCTAATGTTCCCCTCCTATTTCACCTAGAGTAGACTTGGAGAGTCTGGACCAGAGGAGTGGGGTTGCGTCCAATGGAGAAATAGTCTGACCTGACCATTTTCTTGGAAGGTTACAGAGATATATATGTATGGAGACAGTGTCCCATATCCGAGGCTAGAGATGTGGTTGCTCCTAGACCTGGAATTCCTTCAGCTCAAGACTGTTTTGTTCATCCTTTGCAAACTATCTTTATTAGAGGCCATGTGCCTAGTAGTGAGGGGAAGCCTAAGGTGATCCCACCTAACCAAGTCTCAGTGATGGAGTCAAGAAATTTCATTAGTGTTTCCTTTGCAAGAGTGGATAGTGTGGATGGGCAATGGATTCATCATTCTGCTGCTTTTTGTTTTTTAATGCATTCATTTGAGCTACACCAGGTATTCCCTTCAACCCTCACAAAGCCTGAATTCCATTCTCTTTGTCCTGATAGGAAGAGACATTCTCTTCCTGTGTTTTAGGGAGAAAATCAAACGGACTTTCAGCATCAAACCCTAAAAGTTGGCTAAGAGCAGGTAAGAGAAATGTCAAAGTAAAGTGTCTTTTACTCCACATGTGTGATTATGTTGATCCAAACACATGAACATATGTATTCAAGAGAGCCAATGTGTACCTTGTGTTGTATACATAAAATTTCAAAAAACAAAACCAAACCACTAATGGTTTCTTCCTTTCCAAATCAGTCTTTTGAGGGTGAACTTTTAAGTTTTATATATATATAAAAAATATATATATATATAATTTTATATATGTGTAAAATGAAGGCTTTAAATATTGACAAACAAGGTTTATTATTGATAATATTCATGTTTATTCATTCCCCTCAATACTTTTGTAGAGTAAACTCTGGTCTGATCCAAACCACACTATACACATAAATCCAATTTTAATACAGATTTATGTTTTGTGTGAAACTAAATATAGAAATGTATATCTATTTAAATATATGATATAAATAATCAAAAAGGTTATCAGTTGTCTTAACAGGTTTTAAGATAGTGATTTTCTTCTTGATCGTCACATGGTTATTTTCCAGATACTTGGCATGCACTATTCCTTCATTTACTAAAAAAAAAATATTGTAAGTCTTATATCTAAGAGATGAAGTGTAACACATACAAACATACACAAACACCATAAAGTCCAAGGAAGTAGATGAATAATATTTAATGGCATGGGAAGAAACTGTTCTAATGTTAAATGATGAAACCATGAGACAAAACTCTAACTTCTAATTGGAATTTATTCATATGCAATTATATGTATCACGCCATTTGTGGTATGCAGTAATGACAGCTGTCTGATACCTCTTTTTATGACTCATGCCAAATTGTTACTTAAATTTCAACCTAAAAGGTGACAACATGGAGAAATACTCCCAGGTTGTCTGAAAGATTATCGAGGTCAAAGACCACTTGAATTTGTGAATTGTTCGTTTGAAAAGAGGCCCAGGCTTCAGGCAATTTCTTCTTTTTCTGTCTGGATCTACCTACTATATCCCTTGAAGTTGAAAATTTGATGTCATGAGAAAGTACTGGATAGGTAAAGCTGAGTGAAGAAGAGAAGAAATGCTTAGGTTAGGTAGAGTGGAAATGTAATTTCTGAAAGAACAAGATGCCTGATGAGGGTGGGTGGTTTTAGGCCTCAGTTTGATCTCAGATGGAAAACTAAAGCAAAAGTGTAGCAGCTTGAGCAAGTTTCCTCAAACTGGACAAAATGCTACACAGCTGCTTGTCTTGGTTCTTTTATCTCTTTGCGGTGTTTTTTCAAACTGGAAGGGTGGGGGAAGAGAGCTGAGGACAGGGCCTGCTGGCATAGCTGGAGCACTACTGCCATCGTGCGGAAATAGTTTCAAAACACCCTACGCTGTTACCGCTCCCTTCCTGTGAGGCCCACCACTAAAGGAAGTTTGGACCTTTGAGGAAGTAGAACAGGCTTGGGCTCCCAGCTGAACCTCCTTGCCTTCTCTCCTAAGGCCTTACCGGAGACCTGGATGTTGGGAGTATCTTGGTGTAGAACCTGGAGGGTGAGGGTGTCTGGAGTAAGCGAGCTGCCGCCAGGAGGTCAAGGAACAGGAAGTTGGGGGGCCAGGCCTAGGCTTGGGTCCCTTGTGGCTGAAGAGTCAGCAAGATGATTAAGCTTGTTCCAAGGGCAGTTTAGCAGCATCTGGTATGCTTGTGGGCCACAGACCATACAAAATTCTGGAGCCCAGTGTAACTTTGGCTAGCGGAATAGACTTACACATCCAAGTGAGGTCACCAAATGGAGAGGAAGACCAAGAAGTATTCTCTAGGTCTAGAAGGAGAAGGCAGCTACAGTAGATTTGTAGCTGATTATTAGGCCTAGATAAAACTCTTGATGGAGTCTTGATCTTATCTGAGGTATCAGAAGAGGACAGCCCTATGAAGCATCTTCATCTCCAACCAGCTATGAAGCAGGAACAGAGAATATTGAGTAATATAATATGATTAGTTGTCTCAGGCCTCAAGAGTCTTATGCCCTCCCTTATTGTGACACTTGAGAGGACATCAAAATTCCATCTGGGGTAGATCTTTTTTCTTCAGCTAGCCAAAGTTAGACTGGGCAATTTATCCTCTACTTCTAATCAGGCCCCCTTTGCTCCAGGCAATGGGACTCCAGAATTTTGTGTGACCTCGGACTCGCAGCAGTCGAACCAAATGCTGCTAAATTTCCCTTGTAATAGGCCTGTCCACCATGATCTAACACCTTAGCCAAGGGGACCCGAGCCCCACAGCACAGGGATACCACATGAAAGCCTGTTAACTCTGGCTGCAAAGGGCAGGAACAGCAGACAAATGCCTACATGAGCCTACATTTGTCTTTGTGTCAATTCTTCTAGTCCTGCCCATATTGGAAGGAAACCTAAGCCCCACCCCCCAACTTCCTGTTCCTTGACCTCCTGGCGGCAGCTCGCTTACTCCAGACACCCTCACCCTCCAGTTTCTACACCAAGATACTCCCAACATCCAGGTCTCCGGTAAGGCCTTAGGAGAGAAGGCAAGGAGGTTCAGCTGGGAGCCCAAGCCTGTTCTACTTCCTCAAAGGTCCAAACTTCCTTTAGTGGTGGGCCTCACAGGAAGGAAGCGGTAACAGCGTAGGGTGTTTTGAAACTATTTCCGCACGATGGCAGTAGTGCTCCAGCTATGCCAGCAGGCCCTGTCCTCAGCTCTCTTCCCCCACCCTTCCAGTTTGAAAAAACACCGCAAAGAGATAAAAGAACCAAGACAAGCAGCTGTGTAGCATTTTGTCCAGTTTGAGGAAACTTGCTCAAGCTGCTACACTTTTGCTTTAGTTTTCCATCTGAGATCAAACTGAGGCCTAAAACCACCCACCCTCATCAGGCATCTTGTTCTTTCAGAAATTACATTTCCATTCTACCTAGCCTAAGCATTTCTTCTTTTCTTTTCTTTTTTTTTTGCGGTACGCGGGCCTCTCACTGTTGTGGCCTCTCCCGTTGCGGAGCACAGGCTCCGGTCGCGCAGGCTCAGCGGCGATGGCTCACGGGCCCAGCCGCTCCACGGCATGTGGGATCCTCCCGGACCGGGGCACGAACCCGCGTCCCTGTCCCCTGCATCGGCAGGCGGACTCTCAACCACTGCGCCACCAGGGAAGCCCCTCTTCTTTTCTTCATTCAGCATTTTATATTCAGTATTTTCCGTTGGCATCAAGTTTTATGCCTCAGGGGATAAATCTGACATTTCCAAGTTTAAGAGAGAAAAGAAAATGCTGGAAGTTCGAAGCATAGAAGAGGATATCTCTAGCCATACAACTTATCTCTGAGGCTCTCAGAGATTCTCTGATACCATTTTTTGTCTTAACACTGATACCTCTATTTTGTACGAAATAACCCTTTTTGAAGCCCAACAGTAGGGCCTATTTGATGCTCTTTGCTCTATTCAAAACAATGCCTCACATGGAATGACACGCTTATATACACTTCTTTCATAATAGACATTTTTTTAATGTAGTGTATGCTTGTTGTGGATCTCATTTAAGATTGCGATAGGAGTAGTTTCCAATATCATTTAATAGCTTCCTTCTCCTTCTATATATCTTAATATTTTTCTCTTTATTGATATGTTACCATTTTTCAGTAGAAAATACCTTTTATTTATAAAAAGATTGAGGAAATAAAGAAATATTCTCCAAAAAAGAAAATCACCGATGTAAATGGAGCATGTCAAAATAAGCACTGATTAAATTTATGCGTATTCACTTCTGATTCTTTTGCTTTACACATACACCAATCTTAGGTTCTTGTAGAAGACAGAGAACTGAATTAATCAATAAATATAAATTATTTATTAACTGTAACATCTTAAATTTCCCCAATTAGAGAATGAGAATTTTTAATAAATTTTTGAAATATTTATATAAATTAGTCATTTGTTTGACACAGAAATCATTTAATATATTAAAATCATAAGTATACTGCAGTCCAAATTGTCCATTTTTCAGTAGCTTTAGAAATAATTAATGAAAAGTTACCAAATCTTATCTAATTTGAAATTAGGCAACATATTTTAAATTTCCTTTGACTCAAATAGGAAACAAAAAGGTAATTTACATAACATCCATGAAGGAATTAAAGAAAGAAGACATCAAATCCAATTCTGTTATTCCTGTAGATGCTTTATCAGAGGAAAGCTTTCATCTATAAATGCCTTTATAATTTTTTAATTAAAGAAATAAGAAAAGAATGAGCTCAGTTTACTAAATGTTAGGAAACAATAAAAAAAATTCTCCCCAAAAGGAAAGACTGAGTCAATCATTATAAAAATATATTCAAGGAAATAGAAAGCCAAAAATGCAATAGAAATTAAAAAATTCCAAAGTGGCTCTTTGAAAACATCAGTAAAATACATCAAATTGCTCTAAGTCTGATTAAGAAATAAAATGATTATCAACGCAAAGAGGACCACAAGGTACATTGTAATTAAAATGGCAAAAATTAAAGATATAGACAATATTAAAAGGAACAAGGAAGGGTAAAGCAACAAATAACAAAGGAAGGAACTCCCATAAGTCTATCAGCTGACTTTTCAACAGAAACTCTGCAGAACAGAATACAGTGGCATGAGATGTTTAAAGTGATGAAAGGGAAAAACCTACAACCAAGAATACTGAGCAAGGCTCTCATTGAGATTTGATGGAGAGATCAAAAGTTTCACAGAAAACTGAAAGCTAAAGAGTTCAGCACCACCAAACAAGCTTTACAAGAAATGTTAAAGGAAGTTCTCTAAGCAAAAAAGAAAAGGCCACAACTAGAAACATGACAATTAAGAAATGAATAAGCTCATCGGTAAAGACAAACATACAGTAAACATAGGAAATAATCCACACAGAAAGCTAGTAGGAAGGTTAAAAGACAAAGTAGTAAACTCATCTATATCCACAATAAGCAATTTAAGGATGCACAAGACAATTAAGTGTAAAATGATATCAAAAACAGTAATCGTGAGGGGAGGAGAGTACACATGCATGTTTGTTACAGTGCATTTGAAATTAAGAGAATGCAACTTAAAACAGATATATATACATCTGGCTATATAGAAACCTTATGGTAACCACAAATCAAAAACCTGTGATAGATATACACCAAAAAGAAAAAGGAATCCAAAAGATAGTCATCAAATCACAAGAGAAGAGAACAAAAGACGAAGAAAGGAAAGAAAAAAGACCTACAAAAACAACCCCAAAACAATTAACAAAAAGACAATAAGTACATACATATCAATAATTACCTTAAAAGTAAATGGACTAAATGCTTCAAATAAAAGACACAGAGTGGCTGAATGGATACAAAAACAAGATCTGTATATATGCTGCCTACAGTAGACTCACTTCAGATCTAAAGACACAAAAGACTGAAAATGAGGGGATGGAAAAAGCTATTCCATGCAAATGGAAATCAAAAGTAAGCCAGGGTATCAATACTTATATCAGACAAAATGATAAAATAATAAAGACTGTTAATAGAGACAAAGAAGGACGGTACATAATGAAGGGATCAATCCAAGAAGAAGATATAACAATTGTAAACATATATGTACCCAACATAGGAGGCCCTAAATATATAAAGCAAATATTAATGGACATAAAGGGAGAAATCCACAGTAACACAATAATAGTGGAGGACTTTAACACCCCACTTCAATGGACAGATCATCCAGACAGAAAATCAATAAGGAAACACTGGCCTTAAATGACACATTAGGCCAAACAGACTTAAGAGATATAGAACATTCCATTTGAAAGCAGCAGAATACACATTTTTTTTCAGGTGCACATGGAACATTCTCTATGATAGATCACATGCTAGGCCAGAAAACAAGCCTCAATAAATTTAAGAAAATTGAAATCATATCAAGAATCATTTCTGATTACAAAGCTATGAGACTGGAAATAAACTATAAGAAAAAAAACTGCAAAAACCATAAGCTCATGGAGTCTAAACAATATGCTACTAAATGGATCACTGAAGCAATCCAAAAAGACATCAAAAAACATGTGGAGGCTTATGAAAACACAGTGATCCAAAACCTATGAGATGCAGCAAAAGCAGTTTAAGACAATACAAGTCTACCTCAGGAAACAAGAATAATTTCAAAGGACCCCACCTTCCACCCAAAGGAACTAGAAAAAGAAAAACAAACAAAACTGAAAGTTAGTAGAAGGAAAGGAATCATAAAGATCAGAGCAGAAATAAGTGAAATAGAGATTAAAGGAAAATAGAAAAGGTCAATGAAACTAAGAGCTGGTTCTTTGCAAAGATGAACAAAATTGATTAACCTTTAGCCAGGCTCATCAAGAAAAAAGAGAGGGACCAAATCAATAAAATTAGAAATGAAAAAGGAGAAGTTACAAACAACACCACAGAAATACAAAGGATTATAAGAGACTACTACCAACAACTATATGCCAATAAAATGGACAATCTAGAAGAAATGGACAAATTCCTAGAAGTGTACAATCTCACAAGACTGAACCAGGAAGAAATAGAAAATATGAACAGACCAATTACTAGTACTGAAATGGAATCCATACTAAAAAAGGCAAAATACCAGGACCAGATGGCTTCACGGGTGAATTCTAGCACACATTTAGAGAAGAGTTAACACCTATCCCTCTGAAACTATTCCAAATAATTGCAGAAGAAGGAACACTTTCTAACTCATTCTATGAGGCCAGCGTCACTCTCATACCAAACACAAAGATATCACAAAAAAAGAAATTATAAGCCAAATACCACTGATGAACATAGATGCAAAAATTGTCAACAAAATAGTAGCATACCAAATACAACAATACATTAAAAGAATCATACACCATGATCAAGTGGGATTTAGCCCAGCAATGCAAGGATGGGTCAATATCTGCAAATCAATCAATGTGATGCACTACATTAACAAATTGAAGTATAAAAGTATATGATTATCTCAATAGATGCAGAAAAATGTTTTGACAGAATTCAATATTCATGTATGATAAAGTCTCCACTAATTCTGTGTAGAGGGAACATACCTCAATATAATAAAGGCCACATGTGATAAGCCCACAGGTAACATCATACTTAATGATGAAGAGCTGAAAGCATTTTCTCTAAGATCAGGATCAGGATGAGCATGCCCACTCTTGCCACTTTTATTCAATATAGTTTTGAAAGTCCTAGCCACTGCAATCAGAGAAGAAAAAGAAATAAAAGGAATCCAAATTGAAAAGGAAGAAGTAAAAATGTCACTGTTTGTGAATAAAATGATACTATACGAAGAAAATTCTAAACATGCCACCAAAAAACTACTAGAGCACATCAGTGAATTCAGTGACGTTGCAGGATACAAAAGTAATATGCATAAATCTGTTACATTTCTATACACTAGCAACAAACTATCAGAAAGAGAAGTTAAGGAAACAATCCCATTTTCAACTGCATCAATAAGAATAAAATGCCTAGGAATAAGTCTAACTTAGGAAATAAAAGACCTGTACTCAGAAAACTATAAGACACTGATGAAAGAAATTGAAGATGACACAAACGGATGGAAAGATATACTGTTTTCATGGGTTGGAAGAATTAATATTGTTAAAATGATCATACTACCCAAGGCAATCTACAGATTCAGTACAATGCTTATCAAAATACCAGTGGCACTTTTTACAGAACTAGAACAAATAATTTTGAAACTCTATGGATACAAAAGACTCTGAGTAGCCAAGCAATCTTGAGAAAGAACGGAGCTGGAGGAATCATGTTCCCTGTTTTCAGACTACACTATGAAGCTACAGTAATCAAAACAGGATGGTACCAGCACAAAAACAGACACATAGAACAATGGAAGAGAATAGAGAGCCCAGAAATAAACCCACACACTTATGGTCAATTAATCTATGCCAAAAGAGGCAAGAATATAAAACAGAGAAAAGACAGTCTCTTCAATAACTGGTGCAAGGAAAACTGGAGATCTACATGTAAAAGAATGTAATTAGAATGTTTCTTCTCACACCATATACAAAAATAAACCCCAAATGGATTAAAGATCTAAATGTAAGACCAGAAAACATAAAACCCCAAGATGTAAACATAGGCAGAACACTTTGACATAAATCATAGCAATATTTTTTTGGATCTGTCAACTAAAGGAAAGGAAATAAAAGCAAAAATACACAAATGGGGCCTAGTCAGACATAAAGCTTTTGCACAGCAAAGGAAACCAAACGAAAAGACAGCCTACTGAATGGGAGAAAATATTTGCTAATGATATGACCAATAAGGGGTTAACATCTAACATATATAAACAGTTCATACAACTCAACCTCAAAAAAACAAACAACTGGGTTAAAAAATGGGAAGAAGACCTGAATAGGCATTTTTCCAAAGAACACATTCAGATGGCCAGCAGGCACATGAAAGGATGCTCAACATTGTTGATCATCAGAGAAATGCAAATTAAAGCCACAATGAGATATCACCTCACACAAAGAATGGCTATCATCAAAAAGAACATAAATAATAAATATTGGCAAGGATGCAGGGAAAAGGGAACTCTCATATACTGTTGTTGGGAATGTAAATTGACGCAGCCACTGTGGAAAACAGTATGGAGGTTTCTCAAACACTAAAAATAGAACTACTATATGATTCAGTAATTCTACTCCTGGGTATATTTCCATAAAAAATGAAAACAGTAGTTCAAAAATATACATGCACCCCAATGTTCATAGCACAGTTATTTACAATTGCCAAGTTATGGAAGAAACCTAAGTGTTCATCAGCACATGAATGGACAAAGAAGATGTGCCACATATATATACGTGTGTGTGCCTGTGTGTGTGTGTGTGTGTGTGTGTGTGTGTGTGTGTATATATATACACACACACACACACAATGGGATACTACTCAGCCATAAAAAAGAATGAAATTTTGCCATTTTCAACAACATGGATGGACTTGGAGGGTATTATGCTAATTGGAATAAGTCAGACTATGAAAAATACTGTATATCACTTATATGTGGAATCTAAGAAAGAAAACTAGTGACTATAACAGAAAGGAAACAGGCTCACAGATATATAGAGGAGAAATTTGTACCAGTGGGGAGAGGGAAAGGGGGAGGGAAAAGATAAGAGTAGGAGATTAAGTGGTATGAACTACTATGTATAAAGTGAATAAGCTACAAGGATATATTATACAACACAGGGAATATAGCCAATACTTTATAACTATAAATGTAGTTACATATAAATGTGAATACACTTAATACAACTGAACTGTACACTTAAAGGTGTTTAAGATGGTAAGTTTTATGTTATGTGTATTTAACCACAATTAAAAAGTTGCAGCATTATTTACAATAGTCAAGATGTGGAAGCAACCAAAGTGTCCATCCACAGATGAATCTATATTAGGATATGGTATATATACATACAGTGGAATATTACACAGCCAGAAAAAATGAAATCTGCCATTTGTGACAACATGGATGTACCTGGAGGATATTATGTAAGGGAACTAAGATAAGTACAAATGGGAGATTGGTTCAAGATGGAAGAGTAGAAGGACGTGAATTCGCTCCCTCTTGCGAGAGCACTGGAATCACAACTAACTGGTGAACAGTCATCGACAGGAAGACACTGGAACTCACCAAAAAAGATACCCCACATCCAAAGACAAAGGAGAAGCCACAATGAGATGGTAGGAGGGGTGCAATCACAATAAAATCAAATCCCATAACTGCTGGGTGGTTGACTCACAAACTGGAGAACACTTATACCACAGAAGCCCACCAACTGGAGTGAAGGTTCTGAGCCCCACGTCAGGCTTCCCAACCTGGGGGTCCGGCAACGGGAGGAGGAATTCCTAGAGGATCAGACTTTGAAGGCTAGCGGGATTTGATTGCA
The DNA here is from genome assembly GCF_949774975.1 of Lagenorhynchus albirostris. Classification (NCBI taxonomy): domain Eukaryota; kingdom Metazoa; phylum Chordata; class Mammalia; order Artiodactyla; family Delphinidae; genus Lagenorhynchus; species Lagenorhynchus albirostris. The sequence continues at coordinate 18,666,647 of NC_083116.1, forward strand.
GGACTTTGGGAAACAGAGACTCCACTCTTGGAGGGCACACACAAAGTAGTGTGTGCATCGGGACCTGGGGGAAGGAGCAGTGACCCCATAGGAGACTGAACCAGACCTACCTGCTAGTGTTGGAGGGTGCCCTGCAGAGGCAGAGGGTGGCTGTGGCGCACTGTGAGGACAAGAACACTGGCAGCAGAAGTTCTGGGAAGTACTCCTTGGCGTGAGCCCTCCCAGAGTCCAGCATTAGCCCCACCAAAAAGCCAGGTAGGCTCCAGTGTTGGGTCACCTCAGGCCAAACAACCAACAGGGAGGGAACCCAGTCCCACCCATCAGCAGCCAGCAGATTAAAGTTTTATTGAGCTCTGCCCACCAGAGCAACAACCAGCTCTACCCACCACCAGTTGCTCCCATCAGAAAACTTGCACAATCCTCTTAGATAGCCTCATCCACCAGAGGACAGATAGCAGAAGCAAGAAGAACTACAGTTCTGCAGCCTGTAGAACAAAAACCACATTCACAGAAAGATAGACAAGATGAAAAGGCAGAGGGCTATGTACCAGATGAAGGAACAAGATAAAACCCCAGAAAAACAACTAAATGAAGTGGAGATAGGCAACGGCCCAGGAAAAGGATTCAAAATTATGATAGTGAAGATGATCCAGGACCTCGGAGAAAGAATGGAGGCAAAGATTGAGAAGATGCAAGAAATGTTTAACAAAGACCTAGAATAATTAAAGAAGAAACAAACAGAGATGAACAATGAAATAACAAATAAAAATACACTAGAAGGAATCAATAGTAGAATAACTGAGGCAGAAGAACAGAGAAGTGATCTGGAAGCCAGAATGGTGGAATTCACTGCTGTGGAACAGAATAAAGACAAAAGAATGAAGAGAAATGAAGACAGCCTAAGAGACCACTGGGACAACATTAAACACAGCAAAATTCACATTATTGGGGTCCCAGAAGAAGAGAGAGAGAGAAAGGACCCGAGAAAATATTTGAAGAGATTATGGTCAAAAACTTCCCTAACATGGGAAAAGAAATAGCCACCCAAGTCCAGGAAGCGCAGAGAGTCCCAGGCAGGATAAACCCAAGGAGAAACATGCCAAGATTACATAGTACATAGTAATCAAAGTGACAAAAATTAAAGACAAAGAAAAATTATTGAAAGCAACAAGGGAAAAACAACAAATAACATACAAGGGAACTCACATAAAGTTAATAGCTGATTTCTCAGCAGAAACACTACAAGACAGAAGAGAGTGGCATGATATATTTAAACTGATGACAGGGAAGAACCTACAACCAAGATTACTCTAACTGGCAAGGATCTCATTCAGATTCAACGGAGAAATCAAAAGCTTTACAGACAAGCCAAAGCTAAGAGAATTCAGCATCACCAAACCAGCTCTACAGCAAATGCTAAAGGAACTTCTCTAAGTGGGAAACACAAGAGAAGAAAAGAACCTACAAAAACAAACCCATAACAAGTAAGAAAATGGTAATAGGAATATACATATCAATAATTACCTTAAACGTGAATGGATTAAATGCTCCAACCAAAAGACACAGGCTTGCTGAATGGATACAAAAACAAGACCCATATATATGCTCTCTACTAGAGATCCACCTCACACCTAGGGACACATACAGACTGAAAGTGAGGGGATGGAAAAAGATATTCCATGAAAATGGAAATCAAAAGAAAGCTGGAGTAGCAATACTCATATCAGATAAAATAGACTTTAAAATAAGAAATGTTACAAGAGACAGGGAAGGACATTACATAATGATCAAGGGATCAATCCAAGAAGATATAACAATTATAAATATATATGCAGCCAACATAGGAGCACCTCAATACATAAGGCAACTGCTAACAGCTATAAAAGTGGAAATCGACAGTAACACAATAAGAGTGGGGGACTTGAACACCTCACTTACACCAATGGACAGATCATCCAAACAGAAAATTAATAAGAAAACACAAGCTTTAAATGATACAATAGACCAGATATATTTAATTGATATTTATAGGATATTCCATCCAAAAACAGCAGATTACACTTTCTTCTCAAGTGCACATGGAACATTCTCCAGGACAGATCATATCTTGGGTCACAAATCAAGCCTCAATAAATTTAAGAAAATTGAAATCATATCAAGCATGTTTTCTGACCACAACACTATGAGATTAGAAATCAATTACAGGGGAAAAAATGTAAAAAACACAAACACATGGCGGCTAAACAATACATTACTAAATAACCAAGAGATCACTGAAGAAACCAAAGAGGAAATCAAAAATACCCAGAGACACATGACAATGAAAACAAGACAATCCAAAACCTATGGGATGCAGCAAAAGCAGTTCTAAAAGGGAAGTTTGTAGCTATACAAACCTACATCAAGAAACAAGAAAAATCGCAAATAAACAATCCAAATTTACACCTAAAGGAACTAGAGAAAGAAGAACAAGCAAAACCCAAAGTTAGTAGAAGGAAAGAAATCATAAAGATCAGAGCAGAAATAAATGAAATAGAAACAAAGAAAACAATAGCAAAGATCAATAAAACTAAAACCTGGTTCTTTGAGGAGATAAACAAAATTGATAAACCATTACCCAGACTCATCAAGGAAAAGAGGGAGAGGACTCAAATCAATAAAATTAGAAATGTAAAAGGAGAAGTTACAACAGACAATGCAGAAATACAAAGCATCCTAAGAGACTACTACAAGCAACTCTATGCCAATAAAATGGACAACCTGGAAGAAATGGACAAATTCTTAGAAAAGTATAACCTTCCAAGATTGAACCAGGAAGAAATAGAAAATATGAACAGACCAATCACAAGTAATGAAATTGAAACTGTGATTTAAAATCTTCCAATAAACAAAAGTCCAGGACCAGATGGCTTCACAGGTGAATTCTATCAAAAATTTAGAGAAGAGCTGACACCCATCCTTCTCAAACTCTTACAAAACGTTGCAGAGGAAGGAACACTCCCAAACTCATTCTACGAGGCCACCATCACCCTGATACCAAAACCGGACAAAGATACTACAAAAAAGAAAATTACCGACCAATATCACTGATAAATATAGATGAAAAAATCCTCAACAAAATACTAGCAAACAGAATCCAACAGCACATTAAAAGGATCATACACCACGATCAAGTGGTATTTATCCCATGGATGCAAGGATTCTTCAATATACGCAAATCGATCAATGTGATACACCATATTAACAAATTAAAGAATAAAAACCATATGATCATCTCAATAGATGCAGAAAAAGCTTTTGACAAAATTCAACACCCATTTATGATAACAAACTCTCCAGAAAATGGGCATAGAGGGAACCTACCTCAACATAATAAAGGCCGTATATGACAAACCCACAGCAAACATCATTCTCAATGGTGAAAAACTGAAAGCATTTCCTTTAAGATCAGGAACAAGACAAGGATGTCCACTCTCGCCACTATTATCCAACATAGTTTTGGAAGTCCTAGCCATGGCAATCAGAGAAGAAAATGAAATAAAAGGAATCCAAACTGGAAAAGAAGAAGTAAAACAGTCACTGGTTGCAGATGACATGATACTATACATAGAGAATCCTAAAGATGCCACCAGAAAACTACTAGAGCTAATCAATGAATTTGGTAAAGCTGCAGGATACAAAATTAATGCACAGAAATCTCTTGCATTCCTATACACTAATGATGAAAAATGTGAAAGAGAATTTAAGGAAACACTCCCATTTACCATTGCAACAAAAAGAATAAAATACCTAGGAATAAACCTACCTAAGGAGACAAAAGACCTGTATGCAGAGAACTATAAGGCACTGATGAAAGAAATTAAAGATGATACAAACAGATGGAGGGATATACCATGTTCTTGGATTGGAAGAATCAATATACTGAAAATGACTATACTATCCAAAGCAATCTACAGATTGAGTGCAATCCCTATCAAATTACCAGTGGCATTTTTTACAGAACCAGAACAAAAAATCTTAAAATTTGTATGGAGACACAAAAGACCCCAAATAGCCAAAGTAGTCTTGAGGGAAAAAACGGATCTCAAGGCATCAGACTCCTTGACTTCAGACTATACTGCAAAGCTACAGTAATCAAGACAGTATGGTACCGGCACCAACATAGAAATATAGATCAATGGAACAGGATAGATAGCCCAGAGATAAACCCACCCACCTATGGTCAACTAATCTATGACAAAGGAGGCAAGGTATACAATGGAGAAAAGACAGTCTCTTTAATAAGTGGTGCTGGGTAATCTGGACAGCTACATGTAAAAGAATGAAATTAGAACACTCTCTAACACCATACACAAAAATAAACTCAAAATAGATTAGAGACTTTAATGTAAGACCGTATACTATAAAACTATTAGAGGAAAACATAGGAAGAACACTCTTTGACATAAATCACAGCAAGATCGTTTTTGATCCACCTCCTAAAGTAATGGAAATTAAAACAAAAATAAACAAATGGGACCTAATGAAACTTAAAACTTTTGCAAAGCAAAGGAAACTACAAACAAGACGAAAAGAGAACCCTCAGAATGGGATAAAATATTTGCAAATGAATCAATGGACAAAGGATTAATCACCAAAATACATAAACAGCTTATGCAGCTCAATATTCAAAAAACAAACAACCCAATCCACAAATGGGTAGAAGGCCTAAATAGACATTTCTCTAAAGAAGACATACAGGTGGCCAAGAAGCACATGAAAAGCTGCTCAATATCATTAGTTTTTAGAGAAATGCAAATCAAAACTACAATGAGGTATCACCTCACACCAGTTAGAATGGGCATCATCAGAAAATCTCTAAACAACAAATACTGGAGACGGTGTGGAGAAAAGGGAACCCTCTTGCACTGTTGGTGGGAATGTAAATTGATACAGCCACTATGGAGAATAGTATGGGGAGGTTCCTTAAAAAAGTAAAAATAGAATTACCATATGACCCAGCAATTGCAGTACTGGGAATGTACCCAGAGAGAACCATAATTCAAAAAGGCACATGTACCCCAATATTCATTGCAGCACTATTTACAATATCCAGGTCATGGAAACAACCTAAATGCCCATTGACAGAGGAATGGATAAAGAAGATGTGGTACATATATACAATGGAATATTAGCCATAAAAAGGAACGAAATTGGGTCATTTGTAGAGATGTGGATGGATCTAAAGACTGTCATACAGAGTGAAGAAAGTCAGAAAGATAAAAACAAATATCGTATATTAATGCATGTTTGTGGAACCGTGAAAAGTGGTACAGCTGAACTGGTTTGCAGGGCAGAAATAGAGACACAGATGTAGAGAAGAAACGTATGGACACCAAGGGGGGAAAGTGGTGGTGTAGGGGTTGTGGTGTGATGAATTGGGAGATTGGGATTGACACATATACACTAATATGTATAAAATGGATAACTAATAAGAATCTGCTGTATAAAAAGAATAAATAAAATTAAATAAAAAATATATACAATTCGATCAACTCAAAATAAAAAAAGATAAATACGAATACTGTATGTCATCACTTACATGTGGAATCTAAAAAACAAATCAACAAACTAATTAAAAAATCCAGAAACAGATTCATAGATACAGAAAATAAACTGGTGGTTGCCAGAGGGGAGGTGTGTGGGGTGATGGACGAAACAGGTAAATGAGATTAAGAGGTACATACTTCAGCTCTAAGATAAGTAAATCAGGGGATGTAATGTACACATATGGAATATAGCCAGTAATATTGTAACAACTTTGTATGGTGACAGATGGTAACTGGTCTTATTGCAGTGATCATTTTATAATGGATAAAAATATTGAATCACTATGTTGTACACCTGAAACTAATATTGTATGTTAATTATAACAATAAAAAAGTTATGCTTACCCATTAAGACCGATGAATTTAAATCGTGTTCAGAAGATAGCATAAATACATTGCTAGCACAACAAGGTGATAAAATTGCTTTACCGCTCACTTTGTATCATTCACTCTAAGTACAGATACTGTGTCTTCTGTATTACGCATTATTTTGTAGACTCGAATTTGAATAACATTTTTATTAACAGCTAAGATGTAAGTAGTAATTAGAAATATCAAATCATATGATCTGAAGTAAAAGGGAGCACAATAAGTTATATTCTTCCAGAGAATAAGCCACTCCCTAAAAGAGAGTATGGTGCTTTATACACTGCTCCAGCTCTTGCTGACACATAGAATGGAATAAAAAAAAAAAAGCCAAGTAGATTAGTAGGGACAAATAGATATTTCAGATATGGATCCAAGTATATATGGGTTAATGATTAATACATGACAAAAGAGGTGTTCATTGTCTGTCAGCAAAGGGTGGTTTATTTATAAATGATGCTGGTATAATGGAAATTCATGGAACAAAACTAAACCAGCCCCTTTCCTCATACCTGTGCAGAAGTAATGTACAGCTGGATTAATGCCTTAAATAAAATGATGCAATATGAGAAGTAAAATGGGGATGCTATTTCATAGTCTTTGAAGAGGAAAGACCTTTATAAGGTAGGTAACAGAGAAGTCACATATACACACTACTGTATATAAAATAGATAACTAATAAGGACCTACTGTATAGAACAGGGGACTCTACTCAATACTCTGTAATGACCTATATGGTAAAAGAATCTAAAAAAGAGTGAATACTTGTATATGTATAACTGATTCTTCAGGTGTACTTTGCTGTACACCTGAAACTAACACAACATCGGAAATCAACTATACTCCAATAAAAATTTTTTTAATTAAAAAAAAGAAATCACTGGGACTTCCCTGGTGGTCCAGTGGTAAAGAATCCACCTTACAATGCAGGGGATGCGGGTTCAATCCCTGCTCAGGGAACTAAGATCCCACATGCCTGAGCGCCACAGCTGTGGAGGCTCTCAATCAGAGAGCCTGCGTGCCGGAAACTACAGAGCCCACACGCTCTGGAGCCTGTGCGCCACAGCTAGAGAGAAGCCTGCGTGTCCCAACGAAAGATCCCGTATGCCTCAAAAAAGATCCCGCGTGCCGCAACTAAGACCCGACACAGCCAAAGATAAATAATAAAAAAAACTTAAAGAAATCACTAAAGACAAAACCAAATGAGAAACAAAAAACTAAAATATATGGCATATATGTTAGACAAAGGTTAAATATATCTTGATCAGAGTAAAGCAAATGAATGAATAGTAAAATGCATAATGAACAGGCAATTCCCAGAAGAGAAAATAAAGATGTCCAATAAATATATGGAAAAATTCTTAACTTCATTATTAGTGAGGGACATGCAAAATGAAGCAACAACAACTGAAGGAACAAATCCCCTGCTGGTGAAAATGGAGATGGAAAGAGCCAGTCACACATACTGCTAAAAGCTTTTAATGAAATAGTTATGATAATGTCTGGTAATAGTAAAAATACACAAATTCTTTTACTCAGCACACTCACTTTGGGGAATCAATCCTTTGGGAACAAAAGCATTAATGCACAAAGATATATGTACAAAATGTTTATTTCAGCTTTATTTGTACTGTCGAAAAACTGAAACCAAACTGAAGTTTCACCTAGAAGGGAAAGGAATAGTTGAATAAAGTATAGCACATTCCCATTATCGATTATTCTGCAGCTATTAAAAACAATCATATATATAGTTGGATAGATGTCCATCATATAGTAAGTGAGTGAGAAAAACAAGTCACAGAGTAAATGATTGCCCTTTTGTAAAAACCAGTAACCACGCATTTCTGTTTATATAACATTTTGTTCTTCACTTCAAATAAATGGAGAAATGACTTTCCTTATACATCTTTTATAGCATATGTACTTTTGCAATTATATCTTTAAATAAATACAATTAAATGTTACATACTTGCCTTTATGTTTCTTTCTTTCTTTTTTTTTTGCAAGCTAGAATTATCATTGACTAAATTTAACTTTAGCTACTCATCATACTTCAACATTTCTCCAATGGAGAAATGTGTTTGTTGGGTATGTGTCAAATCACATGGGAAGGATTTTTTTTTTTAAGTGTAGCTGCCTCTGTCCTTTCCTCCCTTCCACCCTTCCAGGCATGATGGGTGCAAGGGGACTGGGAGTGTGTGGTTTTTAAGTTTCACAAGTGTTTCTGCAATGCCTCCTGTACCACTCTGCCCTTACCTCTGGTTGAGAACCACTGAGTCTATAGCTACTGAGGCCTTGATTGAAGCTTAAAATCATGGCTGGGTTTTAATCAGTGTATTTTCCTAAGTAAGAAAAGTCATGTTTTATTTTTCCTGAAAGTGGAGGCATTCTAAAGAATGCCTTAAAATTTCCACAGATTTTTTTTTGTAATTTCGTTCCCTGTGAGACATTATGGCATTTTAAAAAGCACTATAGGAGAAGTGTTTTTAAAGCATTAAACAAATTGAATCATAGGGAATATTTTTCTGAATCTTATTTTAGTGAAGTTACCTTCAACATTTCTCAACACTCGATAGTAGGTTCCGTATGAAAACAGGCCTCTGACTCCCTTGCAGGGTTTACAGTCTTCCTCTTGTTCATTCTGACCAGTCGCTTGCTCCCTGCTGGCTTTGTAAGCTTTCTGCCTTCTTTTTTTTTTTAAAAGAAGATGTTGGGGGTAGGAGTTTATTAATTAATTAATTTATTTTTGCTGTGTTGGGTCTTTGTTTCTGTGCGAGGGCTTTCTCTAGTTGTGGCAAGTGGGGGCCACTCTTCATCGCAGTGCGCGGGCCTCTCACTGTTGTGGCCTCTCTCGTTGCGGAGCACAGGCTCCAGATGCGCAGGCTCAGTAGTTGTGGCTCACAGGCCTAGTTGCTCCACGGCATGTGGGATCCTCCCAGACCAGGGCTCAAACCGGTGTCCCCTGCATTGGCAGGCAGATTCTCAACCGCTGCGCCACCAGGGAAGCCCAGTTTCTGCCTTCTTACCTGAACATTCCGTTCTTCCCATTTACAGCCTTACCTCGTTCATCTGAGCTAAAGTCAGGCCTGATGATTCATATAGCTTTTCAAGTTTTGGTCTTTGCCTTTTCTCATTAATTGTCGTTCATACTTACCTACCTGATTACATTGGTTATTGCCCATTCAAACAAGCTCCTAAGGTCCTTCACCTCAATCTTGATACTCTAGCTCACCCACCTTTACCTGAATTTGCCCCAGATTCACAAACAGCATCCAGACAAGGATCTCTGGGTGGCTTAGACTTGATCTTGCCCATGCTAGTATTTCTGAGAAAGATGAACCAGAAATTCTTCTCTTACCCCTAGATCTTATGACTATCAATTTCTGTGCAGATAAGGGGCAGTTAATTTTATCTGAGAACAATTTTCTCAAGAAATTGAGGAAAGGGCTAAGGTCTCCTGCATAACCCTGTGTGAGGTTGGTTCACACTGCAAATAGAAGCATCTATCTTAAGTATGAATAAGTCAGGCTTAGGTGATGCAAGAAAGAAAAAATGGTTAAAGGGATCTGGAATTAGGGAAAAGCCTCAGCAGATCAGAAGAATCCTTCCTTCTTTAGGGTGAGGGATGGAGTTCGTTCGGATCAGCGAGTACACCTCAAGGCAGCAAACTAAAGCAGGGGAAGGTGCAGAGAGTCGACCGTCAGAGAAGAAAGCAGGGGACAGGAGCCCAGGTGGGCTTCCAGGTGTCAGCACTGAGTCAGAGGGAGAAGGAACCCACAGACCAGCAATGGGAACTCTGAGACCTCTGGAGGGTGCTCTGCTGTTTGTGGCCCCTGCACGTGTTAGGAGCCCCGCTGTGTGTGCCCCGAACGTTCCCCTGCCTGATCCGGAGGGAAGCCCTTGAAGCAGGATGCTCCGTGTGCCGGGCACCTGAGGCCCTGGAGGGGAGGCGCTCGGGTGGCTGTGGCCCCCTCTGCAGCCAGGCTTCCAGGGGAAAAGCACCCAGAGGGTGGAGTAGGAGGCCCCTGTCAGGCAGGGCCTGCCCCTGTCCTCTGAATGCCAAGAGGGCTTGAACGTCACCAAGAAGGTCCCAAGGGTGTACTTCGGCCCCCAGCGTCGTGCTTTTGTGAGCAGAGAGCACAGGGCTCGGCCCCACCTGCAGCCTCTCTGCCCACAGGGCTCTGACACAGGGGGAGGGTCCCCCAGCCCGGAGCCAGCCGTTCTGGGGCGCCACTTCCTGACCCTCCAGCAGTGGTTCTTGTGTGCATCACACAGCCCTCTGCGGACCTGGTGGCAGCTGTCGGGAAATGCCCCAGGATTGCTTTTACACATGATTCAAGGGGGTTTATGTTCACAGAACCTCCCCGCCCTTCCTCTGAACTCCCAAGTTCAGACTCCCTGCTCTCCCAGCTTGCAGCCGCAGGTTCTGCGTTGGGTGTCGTTCGCCACAGTGGCCGCTAGATGCCGACAGAGACCGGGCTGAATGCCTCACGTCTCTTCCGGGGCTGAGGGCAGCTTTTCACAAGTCAAGTTTGTCCTCATCCCATGGGTGAAATTAGGACCCGGGACCAACCGGCACACCATATCTTCCCCTCACCTCTCACACACATGTCGGAGTGAATGAAGGCTGTAAACCACTTCCTCCCCCGGGACCCTCCACCCGGGACCCTCCCCTCTTTAGAATTCTCTCCCTTCCGTGATCACACAGTGTGAGTGACTGTTTTCACCAATAAAATCAGACGGGAGAGATGTTGCGAATGTAGCTGTCTCTGACTGTCCCTGTGTTCCTCACTGCCTCCCTCCCGCACGTGGTAGAAGACAGGGGTCCGGCTTCTCTCTTGACCTCACCATAACCCAGCCAGCAACCAGGAGTACTGTGGGCTGGGCTAAGGACACGGGCCACATCTTAGCTGTGTGACTTTGACCTAGTTACTTAACCTCTCTGTGCCTATGTGTCCTCATATATACCATGAGGACCGTAATAGTACCTACCTCATGGAGTTACTATGGAAATGAAATGAATCTGTGTTTCTCAAACACTTATGACAATACCTGGCATATATGTCAGTTCTTTTAATTTGTCATCTTGGACTCTCACAGTAAGGCCACAGAAATTCTCTCTCTCTCTCTCTCTCTCTCTCTCTCTCTCTCTTTGGCATTTTCCATTTAGAGCTCCTGGTTTTTGTCTTTGGGATTTGTCCCTGGTTTCACAAACTGTGTCTGGTGGTTGCTAAGTGATTTTTGGCCCTAGTTTTCTACAAAGCCCTGGTGTTGGTGTTGCTGCTGCTATGCTCTGGGTTGAGACAGGCCTGACAGCAAATTACTCGAGTCCCAGTGTTCTCTGCGAACATATGACAGAAAGTAGAAACTCCCTCCACCCACGGATAGAAAGCCATCCCCTTTGGTGTAAATATTTGACCCTGGGAGCACAGCTTTAGGGCCCATGCATAAAATGCTGCTCCTGGGACCCTAGCCAAGCTTCCACCCAGCAGGTGCTGTGCGCACCAAGGGTACAATGCTGCTTGATAATGGCCAGTTAGAGACCACAGGGTTCCCAAAGGCTGACCTGCTGCACTGTACTGTGCACAAAGTTCAGGGTGATCTGCAATTTCCTTTTTGTATCTGTCCTGCAGTTTCTTACTGCTTTTTTTTTTTTTTACAAAATTGAGATATAATTCACATACCATAAAGTTCACCCTTTTTAGAATGCACAATTCAGTGGTTTTTAGTATATTCACAAAGCTTTGCAACAATCACCACTATCTAATTCTAGGCCTTTCCATCACCCCGGAAAGAAACCCCATACTCGTTAAGCTCTCATTCCCAATTTCCCACCCCTATCCCCAACCCCTGACAACCACTAATCCGCTTTTTGTGTCTATGAATTTGCCTGTTCTTGCCACTGCCTATGAATGGAATCATACAATATGTGCCGTTTTGTGTCTGACTTCTTTACACTTGGCATGATGTTTTCAAAATTCATCCATGTAGTAGTCTGGATCAGTTCTTCATTCCCTTTTATGGCTGGTGAATGGATAAACAAAATGTGGAATATCTCCTTGTCTTTTGAGGCATATTAGTAGGTAGGGCAAATCTAACATTCAAGGATTGATGGAACAAGCTCCTGTACCACATATCCCTTCTGTTTCCAGACCAGGACCATTTGTCTTCTCAATCTTGCCATTTTCAGATCAGCTCTCTCCTTTTGCTTTCACACGTCTGTGATATGGCGGCTCAGTTCCTCACCTCCACCCCAACTGCTTAACATTGGCATTGGAAAGATATGGCAGGGATTTACCCAAATCCTGTTCTCTGAGCTCTGGGATGGCCTAAACTTCTCAAGATAAGTCACTTTGTCAGCCCAGCTCCAGCCCAGAGATGCCTTTGTAAGCAGAGAATAGGCTGCTGAGGCCCCTGCTTGTGGGTCATTGTACCCACCAAGTCCTAGGACAGAGCCACCAAGGTGGGGGGCCAGTCCTTCCTTTAGAGAACATTTGATGCCCATCCCCCTCCCCCATCCACTTCCCACCCAACGCTAAGCTTCTCTCCTTTCACCCACTTCCTCAGTCCTGTTTCTGGGCCTGAGTGTTATGTGCAATGATGACTGCAAGATGCCGATACAGAGCTCAGCTGGAAGCACTCACTATGTCATGGCTCTCTGCGAAGATCTTCCTCTGGGTCACAGAGTTCACAGAATGGCTCAAGCTACAATATGTGAGATTTGAACTCTTTACAAATGAGCAGCCTTATTCCCCAGCCATATTCTCTTTTCCAAAGGGATAAATTAGAGAGAAATGGAACCTCCTACAGTGAGTATTGTAAGACCCCTGAGCACACCTAGGTCATTTTTCTTTTCCACAATCTTGTCCTCTCCCTACAACACCACATGCCATAGTGCTATTCATATCATATCATACCTAATTGGCTCTCCTGGCTTGGCCTAGTGGCCCCACAAATGCTCATGTACAGTTGTGGAATGTGAGCTTGTCCATGGGCTCAAGATAGATAGATTCTTGAGGTTCAAATATTATATATTGCAATATTTTCAAGAGCAGGGGCCATGCATTTGTCCTATGTTATTTATATATTATGTCAATATTTTTGAGTAGAGTACCTGCTACTTGCCAAGCACTGTGCTTAATTATTTACAGACAATGGTGAGTTAAAACAGCATCCGCACACTCATGGAGCTTCTTTTGTTTCCACCTGTGCTAGGCACAATATTTAGTATATATTAGAAGTTCAGTCATTGTTTGCATGATCATTTGCTTATACAAAAGATTGTAATTATTTCCCAGATGTGACAACCATTTTAATTTTGGACCATTCTATTAAATTGTCTGAGTGGCAAAATACATTAATAACACTTTCAGTGAGCTTCAAAGATTCGACTAAAGGACATATATTAATAGATTCAAATGTTAGTAAATCCTATTAAGAGGATTACCAAGGGCTATTTCCAAAGATTATGATACACGGTTACTGAGGGAGGTGAAGGATCCTTTAACGTCAAAGGTAAGGACTTTTGCAATGCTTGGTACTACTCTCTTTAACATACTGGAGATCCAATTCATTGGCCAGAGCAGATTGTTTATTTATTTATTGTTTTAACATCTTTATTGGAGTATAATTGCTTTACAATGATGTGATAGTTTCTGATATATAACAAAGTGAATCAGCTATACGGCCAGAGCAGACTGTAACTTTTCTTTAAATTAGATAGCTTGTTTAATCTTATTTTCTGTTAGAATGAATCTAATCAGATAAAGTACAACTTTAGGTCTATAAAATTTTGCCCGAGCTTGGTCATCTCTCTAAAGAATTCAATAGATGTAGCTGTTTTACCTGGTCCCTGGGACAGAAGAATGAGAAAATTCAAAATTGTTCCTGATATTTCACCTTATGTAGCACAGAAAGAGATGAGCCAATGTTAACACTCAGGAAAAGCACTGGGTTTGTATAAAAATATTTGAGTTCAGGCCTTGCCTATTCCAGTTATTAAATGTTTAACCACGACCCGCCATTCTTAAAAATTGTAGCAGATTAATTAATTAATTCAGCAAATATTTACCAGGTACCTACTCTGTGCTCTCTGCTAGGCACACAGCAATGATTTCAACATCTCAAACTCTAGCAACAGTCTACTTGGGAGGCACTCGTATGAACAAAGAAGGTAATCAGCATCATGCTGTGATAGGACACAGAGAATACAGCATGCCTGGCCATGCAGACTTGTCTGATGGCGTGGCAGGAGAGTGCAATTTTTAAGAACATAGATACTCACTTAAATACTGGACTACCTACGTGACCTAAGTTCTCTGTGTCTCAGTTTCCTTATCTGTGATGGGGGGATAATCACGGTATGTAATTTATGGGATTGTTGTAAGGACTAAGCGAGCATATCACATGCAAAGCACCCAGGAAAGTAGAGTAAGGACTATGTAAGTTTTAGTTGTGTGTGTGTGTGTTTTTAATTCTATCTCTCTAGCAACAATGTCAGGTATAGTTTCATAGAAGATAAGACCTATGGACTTCATCTTGAGTGATGAGTAGTTTTGTAGGAGATGCTGTGAACAGAGAGTAGTGAGTTTAGGAGGCTCATGAGAAGATGTATAGAAGGAGGTGTACAACATCCTGCAAGTAGATCATGGTAGCTGGGAGGAACCTCAAAAGGAGGAAAAGCATAAGAGAAGTGGTTATAGAGACGGTAGAAGCTGCAGCACGGAGGTCATTGTTCACCAGGTTTCAGTGTTTAGACCTTGCTGGTAGGTGATCTGGAGTGGTTATGGGGATTGAACAGCAGGGAAGTGTCCAGGAACACCCTTAAGGTTTGTGACCTGTGAAACTGGAGGTATGGTGCTGATGACAAAGAAATATAGGAGTGTGTCTTAGCCTGAGTTTACTAGGAAACAGAAATTGAAGCAAAGCTTTTGTGCTAAGGGCTTATTGAGGGAAGGGCTGCAATTCTAGAGAAGCTAAGAGTGAGCAGAGAAACGAAATGAGGCAAGGAGGGAGAGAAAGCAATACGAAGCAGCACATTACAGAGATTCCTACAGCTTCATGGTTGCTTGTTCACATTGGATGTGTCTGGATAAGCACTATGGAACCACTACACCTTGGTTCAGCTGATTAACTCCCTTGAACTTCCAGGTTGTGTCACTCCCATCCCCCTTTCAAGTAATCATTGGAAAGTCAGAACCTACAGCCCATGGAATACCACTTCATTTGAGGCTGGAAGAGGTGGAAAAAGCCAGAGTTTCTATGAGTGTGATTGATAGGATCAGACCTTGTGCTGAAGCTGCTCTCGTTTCTGTTGAAACAGGCATGAAGGGGCTCTACTGGAGCCTAGATCTCCTCCCAAGGAAGGCTATGAGAGTTGGTGATGTTAGGAGACAAGGTGATAGTGGTTACAGCCAGAGATCACCTTTGAGCAAGTGGCCCAGGACCTGGCGTGCCAATCACTCCTCTTGTGTAAACTGAAGAGGGGCATAAATTCAGGATGATATAATCCACCCCTTGATACTATCATTTGGAAACTCCAGTTTCATGAGAACATGTCCTCATTTCTTTCCTGCATGAGGGAGCAGTCCTGCAAGATGGTGGCCATTTGTACGTTTTGGAAAAGGTCTAATAAGGGTTATTACACCAAGATACAGTTCCTGCTATTCTATATGGCCCAAGACAGAACAGTAATTTATATTAATCATCTACCTATATGACCACCATATTAATACTTTCCTCATAATAAACTAGCACCTTGGCTAATTTAGGTTTCTTGCTTGGTGGGGTGACCCTGACCTTCATCCCAGAGGGGTTTGAGCACTCAGTTGCCTTTCCCTTTTTGGGCCGTGGTTGGGTATTTGGGCTGCAATTGGGTATTCACAGTTATTGTTGGGAATAGATATATTAAGAGATGTTTCAGTGGATCCTCTGAGTTCCAAACATAATTCTCCCTATCTCTGAGTAAAGTAGCAGCCCTAACTCCTGGAATAAATTAGGGTGATTACCTCAGTAAGTATAAAAATTTCTTTCTTTGCCTGTTGTTCCATTGTCATTAGGAGCCTAAATTTGCAAGATGGGAATTGCAGTTTCTGGTTCATTGAAGCATTTACTGTGTGTGTCATCAAGTGGAAGTGGCCCCCAACCTTGGAACCAGTATCTCAAAACCAGCATAGCTTAAATTTGCAGGAATGAGGTATATTCCACAAGTGGGTCATTGGACTGATGGTCATTGGAGCCACTCCTTCTACTACACTTTGGTTCCTGGACCTAAGTATTTTTCTTTTCTTTAACAACTTTATCGTTAGTTACTGCTTTATAACAAAGTGAATCAGCTATACATATACATATATCCCCCTCTTGCGTCTCCCTCCCACCGTCCCTATTCCACCCCTCTAGGTGGTCACAAAGCACCCAGCTGATCTCCCTGTGCTATGCGGCTGCTTCCCACTAGCTATCTATTTTACATTTGGTAGTGTATATATGTCCATGCCACTCTCTCACTTTGTCCCAGCTCACCCTTCCCCCTCCCTGTGTCCTCAAGTCCATTCTCTAGTACGTCTGCGTCTTTATTCCCGTCTTGCCCCTAGGTTCTTCATGAGCATTTTTTTGGTTTGTTTTCTAAATTCCATATATATGAGTTAGCATACGGTATTTTTTCTCTTTCTGACATATTTCACTCTGTATGACAGACTCTAGGCCCATCCACCTCACTACAAATAACTCAATTTCGTTTCTTTTTATGGCTGAGCAATATTCCATTGTATAAAGTGCCACATCTTCTTTATCCATTCATCCGATGATGGGCACTTAGGTTGTTTCCATCTCCGGGCTATTGTAAATAGAGCTGCAATGAACATTTTGGTACATGACTCTTTTTGAATTTTGGTTTTCTCAGGGTATATGCCCAGTAGTGGGATTGCTGGGTCATATGGTAGTTCTATTTGTAGTTTTTTAAGGAACCTCCATACTGTTCTCCATAGTGGCTGAACCAATTCACATTCCCACCAGCAGTGCAAGAGTGTTCCCTTTTCTCCACACCCTCTCCAGCATTTATTGTTTCTAGACTTTTTGATGATGGCCATTCTGACCGGTGTGAGATGATATCTCATTGTAGTTTTGATTTGCATTTCTCTAATGATTAGTGATGTTGAGCATTCTTTCATGTGTTTGTTGGCAGTCTGTATATCTTCTTTGGAGAAATGTTTATTTAGGTCTTCTGCCCATCTTTGTTTGTTTGGTTTTTTTTTTTAACATCTTATTAGAGTATAACTGCTCTACAGTGGTGTGTCGGTTTCTGCTTTATAACAAAGTGAATCAGTTATACATACGCATATGTCCCCATATCTCTTTCCTCTTGCGTCTCCCTCCCTCCCACCCTCCCTATCCCACCCCTCTAGGTGGTCACAAAGCACATAGCTGATCTCCCTGTGCTATGCGGCTGCTTCCCACTAGCTATATATTTTATGTTTGGTAGTGTATATATGTCCATGCCACTCTCTCACTTTGTCCCAGCTTACCCTTCCCCCTTCCCGTACCCTCAAGTACATTCTCTAGTAGGTCTGCATCTTTATTCCCGTCTTGCCCCTAGGTTCTTCTAACCATTTTTTCTTTTTTAGATTCCATATATATGTGTTAGCATATGGTATTTGTTTTTCTCTTTCTGACTTACTTCACTCTGTATGACCGTCTCTAGGTCCATCCACCTCACTACAAATAACTCAGTTTCGTTCCTTTTTATGGCTGAGTAATATTCCATTGTATACATGTGCCACATCTTCTTTATCCATTCATCTGTTGATGGACACTTAGGTTGCTTCCATGTCCTGGCTACTGTAAATACTGCTGCAGTGAACATTGTGCAGCAGTATTTACAGTAGCCAGCAGTATTTACATTGTATCTTTTTGAGTTATGGTTCTCTCCATAGAATCTGAATGAGATCCTTGCTTGTAGAGTAATTTTGGTTGTAGGTTTTTCCGTTTCATCACTTTAAGTATGTCCTGCCACTTCGTTCTGGCTTGCAGAGTTTCTGCTGAAAGATCAGCTGTTAACCTTATGGGGATTCCCTGGTGTGTTATTTGTTGTTTTCCCTTGTTGCTATTAATATTTTTTCTTTGTATTTAATTTTTGATAGTTTGATTAATATGTGTCTTGGCGTTTTTCTCCTTGGATTTATCCTGTATGTTACTGTGCTTCTTGGACTTGATTAAGTATTTCCTTTCTCATATTAGGGAAGTTTTCAACTATACTCTCTTCAAATATTTTCTCAGTCCCTTTCTTTTTCTCTTCTTCTTCTGGGACCCCTATAATTCGAATGTTGGTGCATTTAATGTTGTCCCAGAGGTCTCTGAGACTGTCCTCAGTTCTTTTCATTCATTTTTCTTTATTCTGCTCTACAGTAGTTATTTCCACTATTTTATCTTCCAGGTCACTTATCTGTTCTTCTCCCTCAGTTATTCTGCTGTTGATCCCATCTAGAGAATTTTAAATTTCATTTATTGTGTTGTTCATCAGTGTTTGATTGCTCTTTAGTTCTTCTAGGTCCTTGTTAAACGTTTCTTGTATTTCCTCCATTCTATTTCCAAGATTTTGTATCATCTTTACTATCATTATTCTGAAATCTTTTTCAGGTAGACTGCCTATTTCCTCTTCATTTGTTAGTTCTGGTGGGTTTTTACCTTGCTCCTTCATCTGCTGTGTGTGTCTGTGTCTTCTCATTTTGCTAAACTTACTGTGTTTAGGGTCCCCTTTTCTCAGGTTGCAGGTTTGTCGTTCCCGTTGTTTTTGGTGTCTGTCCCAGTGGCTAAGGTTGGTTTAGTGGGTTGTGTAGGCTTCCTGGTGGCGGGTACTAGTGCCTGTTTTCTGGTGGATGAGGCTGGATCTTGTCTTTCTGGTGGGCAGGTCCACTTCTGGAGGTGTGTATTCGGGTGTCTGTGGCCTTATTATGATTTTAGGCAGCCCCTCTGCTAATCAGTTGGGTTGTGTTCCTGTCTTGCTAGTTGTTTGGCATAGGGTGTCCAGCACCGTAGCTTGCTGGTCATTGATTGGAGCTCAGTCTTGGCGTTGAGATGGAGATCTCTGGGAGGTTTTTGCTGTTTGATATTATGTGGATCTGGGAGGTCTCTTGTGGACCAGTGTCCTGAACTTGGCTCTCCCACCTCAGAGGCACAGCCCTGATGCCTGGCTGGAGCACCAAGAGCCTGTTATCCACAAGGCTCAGAGTAAAAGGGAGAATAAAAAAGAAAGAAAGAAAGAAAGAAGATAAAATAAAATAAAATAAAATAAAAACGTTATTAAAATGAAAAATAAAAAATGAAAAATAATTATTAAAAATTTTTTAAAGTAATTAAAAAAAAGAAAGAGAGGAAGGAAGAAGAGAGCAACCAAACCAAAAAACAAATCCACCAATGATAACAAGTGCTAAAAACTATCTTAAGAAAAACAAAACAAAAAATGGACAGACAGAACCCTAGGACAAATGGTAATAGCAAAGCTATACAGACAAAATTACACACAGAAGCATACACATACACACTCACAAAACGAGAGAAAGGGAAAAAAATATATATCATTGCTCCCGAAGTCCACCTCCTGAATTTGGGATGATTTGTTGGATATTTAGGTATTCCACAGATGAAGGGTACATCACGTTGATTGTGGAGAGTTAATCCGCTGCTCCTGAGGCTGCTGGGAGAGATTTCCCTTTCTCTTCTTTGTTCTCACAGTTCCCGGGGCTCAGCTTCGGATCGGGCCCCGCCTCTGCGTGTAGGTCGCCTGAGGGCGTCTGTTCTTTGCTCAGACAGGACGGGGTTAAAGAGCCGCTGATTCGCGGGCTCTGGCTCACTCAGGTCGGGGTGGGGGGGGGAGGGAGGGGCACGGAGTGTGGGGCGGGCCTGCGGCGGAAGAGGCGGGCGTGACGTTGTAGCAGTCTGAGGCGCGCAGTGCGTTTTCCGGGGGAAGTTGTCTCTGGATCACGGGACCCTGCCAGTGGCGGGCTGCACAGGGTCCTGGGAGGGGAGGTGTCGATAGTGACTGGTGTTTGCTCACAGGCTTCTTGGTGGCGGCAGCAGCAGCCTTAGCGTCTCATGCACGTCTCTGGGGTCCGCGCTGATAGCCGCGGCTCGCGCCAGTCTCTGAAGCTCCTTTAAGCAGCGCTCTGAATCCCCTCTCCTCGTGCACCAGGAAGCACAGAGTCAAGAAGAAGTCTTGCCTCTTCCGCAGCTCCAGACCTTTTTACCGGACTGCTTCTCAGCTAGCCGTGGTGCACTAATCCCTTCAGGCTGTGTTCAAGCCGCCAGTCCTCTCCCTGGGATCCGACCGAAGCCCGAGCCTCAGCTCCCAGCCCTGCCCGCCCCGCCCGTTGAGCAGACAAGCCTCTCGGCCTGGTGAGTGCCGGTCGGCCCTGATTCTCTGTGCGGGAATCTCTTCGCTTTGTCCTCCGCACCCCTGTTGCTGTGCTCTCCTCCGCGTCCCCGAAGCTTCCCCTCTCCGCCTCCTACACTCTCCGCCCGCGAGGGGGCTTCTAGTGTGTGGAAACTTTTCCTCCTTCATAGCTCCCTCCCACTGGTGCAGGGCCCGTCCCTATTCTCTTGTCTCTGTGTTTTCTTTATTCTTTTGACCTCCCCAGGTACGTGGGGAGTTTCTTGCCTTTTGGGAGGTCTGAGGTCTTCTGCCAGCGTTCAGTAGGTGTTCTGTAGGAGTTGTTCCACATGTAGTTGTATTTGTGATGTATTTGTGGGGAGGAAGGTGATCTCCGCGTTTTAGTCTTCCGCCATCTTGAAGCTCCTCCTGGTTCTGTGGTTTCTATGTACAAGCAGTGCTAACCAGTGCAAACCATCATGTAAGAGATTCAAGGTGGTTTTTCTGTGACATCCACTGCACCTGGCCCTGTTGGAAACTCTAGAGCCAATCCTAGGTCCATTGTTAAGCACGATAGGTTACAAAAACCTATCACATTTCACTTCCAGGTCCTCATTTCTTTACATATAGCTCCCAAATTTTTATAACCACTTTTTCCAGAGCTCACTCATTTCTCACGCATTTATATTCCATGTGAATAATCAGAGACAGTAAACTGGAATATTTATTGCAGAGTGTCTGTTTCTTGCCACCTTCAAGACCCACTGGCGAAAGAACCGAAACTGATACGAATAGTGAAGACGATTCTCATGAGCATTCTTATATGGAAAATATGCATATTGCAATTTTTCCATCTCATTATGACTCTCAATCCACAGCCTACCAGAAATATAAGTATTTTAAAAATAAATAATTAAACTTATTTCTACTTTGAGCCCCAATTTTGACAGAGAGGCAGAAATGTAACTTTAGTCATTTTGGGGTTTCCACGCCGTATTTTCAATATTTTATCAACTCTCCATTTCTCCCTCCCCCCAGGCCCTGGTAATCACCCTTCTACTTTCTGTTTCTGTGAATTTGGCTACTCTAGACACTCAGATAAGTGGAATCAAACAGTATTTGTCTTTCTGTGACTGCATTATTTAACTTAGCATAATGTCTTCAAGGTTCATCCATGCTATAGCATGTGAAAGAATTTCCTTTTTTTTAAAGGCTGAATAATATTCTGTTGTTTGCATATACTGCATTTTATTTATCCAGTTATCTGTTGATGAACATTTGGGTTGTTTTCACCTCTTGGCTATTGTGACTAATGCTTTTATGAACACGGTGTGCAAATATTTCTTCAAGACCTTTCTTTCAATGCTTTTGGATATATACCCAAGAGTAGGATTGCTGGATCATATGGTAGTTCTGTTTTTAATTTTTCAAAACAACCACCATACTGTTTTCCATAGCGACTTTACCACTTACATTCCCACCAACAGTGAACAAGTGTTCCAGTTTCTCCACATTCTCACCAGCATTTATTACTTTATATATATATGTATATATATATATTTAATCGTAGTTATCCTATGAGGTGTGAGGTGTTCATGCTACTCTTGTTTCTCCTCTCCAGTATATGAGAACACGTCTTCTTAGTTCCATTGCAAAGTTTGTTATGGGAAAATCAGAGTTGTGGTAAAGCCTTTGGCTACATATGCACATTATCTGCTTCCTAATAGACTATGCAGAATTGACCATGTGATTCACATGCCTCAGCATTTCCCCAATCTCAAAAATGCACCAGGGGGATAGCAACCTAGGCATCAGATTTCACCATCTTAACCTGGGTTCAAATTTATGCTCATGATTAGGGTGGACAAGATTTGACTGGGGTACAAAAAGGAGATTTCACATTCAGTTTTAGATTCTTTTTACAATGTCCTCTAAAGCAGTGTACATGGGTTTACAATGTTTGCTGCATTCCCACTGTTCAGAATGCAATATCTAAAATATATAGTATTCAATGAAAGTTTAGTTATCAGTTAGGTGGAAGAGAGGTAGGGAGAGATGACAGGAGAGAGAGTTACAGAGAATGAGAAAGAGGTAGGGAGGAATGGTGGAAGGAATAAAATAAGGAAAAAGGAAGGAAGGAAGGAAGTGAGGGAGGGAGGGAGGGAGGGAGGGAAGAAGGAAGGAAGGAGAAAAGGAAAGTAAGGAAAGATGGAAAATAAGTCTATTGGTCCCAATTTCTAGGTATGGAGTCTGGTTAAACTTTTTAAAAAAGGTTACACAGGTGATTTTGGAACATAGTCAGTTGAAAAAAACTGGTATAGTCTGAGAAGATAATAAGTCCTGGAAAGGGCAGGCCTCTGAAAAATAACAACATTTAAGTAATGGGGTTAGAAAGAGACTCCAGTAAAAGGGAAGGAAAAGCAGCAGATAAGGACATAAGAGTAAAACCCTGAGATAGTGGTGCCACGGAGCCCAGGGAAGAGAAAGCGTCCAGAAAGTCATATTCAACAACCATCTAAGGTTGTGAAAGGTCAAATAAGGTTTGTTTGAGGTGTGCTCACTCATGGAAGCATGAGTGTTGAAGTCATAGATTTGGAGTAAATGGGAGTTGAGTAATTTGAGCAAGTGAAGACATCTTATTTAAGAAGCCAGTAGAGAGTGAGAGGTTGAAATTACAGGAAATTAAAATGAGTAATTAATGAATAGAAATCCTGGAAGAGAAGGGAGGTGGTGTGACCAAGAAGACAAGTAGATATATTAGTGGGAAAGAAAATACAACCACGTAGAACCTGGTGTTGCAGGTTCCTGGTTTATAGTTAAATAGGTGACACGTGGAGGGAAGTTGGAGTTTATACCTAGTCACTTTAATTGTATCAATGATATAATATTCAAAGTTACCGGTTGAGAATATAGGGGGTAGAAATTGGGTTGGAAGGCTTGAAGGGAGTCACACATATTTGGAATATTAGTTGCTAGAATGTTAGGATGGAACTGGGCACTGACCTGAAACAAGCCAAAAGGAGGATCATCGAAGCTCAGCTGAGTTTGGATACTCTGAATTTGAATGATACGTGCAGACTTCTTCTCCAGCAGTTTCCAGAAATTCAGACACAGGAGAAGAGAACTATGGATATGAGACTGATACTGGGGTTTGATTTTGAAAGGGAGATGTACTTAAGCTGGAGGAACAGAAAACACAGTTGTAGGGATTTGTGAGTACAGTGCAGGTGAACGACTACAGGCTTCAGGATGAGGAAGGAGGGAGGGGTTTGCAAACAGGGGAAAATGGAAGGTGGTTAGGGGACTACAGAGGTCTAAGGTGGTGGAAGAGCAGTGTGCTAGGACATTAATGGGTGGTGACAAGGTCCAAGACATGACCATGAATAGGGGTGACTGAAGTGGTATTCAAATGCAGATAAGTCCTACAGTTGATATCATGGGATGGAGAGCTTAGAATGACAGATTGGACAGTAGCAGAACTTAGAACAGAGAGAAGCCCAGATGCCAAGGCCATTGATTAATGTGGTTGGTAAATGACATTGAACAAAACTGTGAAAGGTGAGAAGGGACAATGTGTTGTTACAACTCTCCTAGGCAGGAAAGTTTTACACAATAGTAAAGGAATAGTAGTTACGAAGCAGCCTTGGTGAATTAGAAGAAGGTCAGTCTCACTTATAGACTCCTGTGTCATATATGGTAGAGAAGAGTAAACCTTTCTACATAAACATGAGTTCTGGAGACAGAAAGTCTTGGTTCAAAGCCTCACTCAGCTGCTACTATTCATGCCTGTCACATCAGCTCTCCAATATTCTATCTTTTAATTTGCAAAATTGATAATGATTATAGCATTTACCTCATAGAATTTTTGTGAGGATTAAAGAAATCAATCCAGGTATAGCACCTAACCTAGTGTCTGGTGCACAGTAAGTACTTAATCAATATAAGATAATATTATCTAAACACAAATAAATGTAAAATTTCTGAAGATGAGCAGTTGTATTTCTGTTCTCTACCTCACGCTCTTCTCCCCCACCCCTGTCTCCAACCTAATGCTCCCACAGTCTGCCGCATTGAAGTTACATAGCAACTTCATTCTTCTAATTGCTCAAGCCCAAAATAACCATTTTTGACTCTTCTCTTTTTTGTTGTTTGTTTCTTCCTTTTTAAAAAAATTTTTTATTGGAGTATAGTTGATTTACAATATTGTGTTAGTTTCAGGTGTACGGCAAAGTGAATCAGTTATACATATACATATACCCACTATTTTTTAGATTCTTTTCCCATGTAGGTCATTACAGAGTACTGAGTAGAGTTCCCTGTGCTATAAAGAAGATGTGGTACATATATACAATGGAATATTACTCAGCCATAAAAATGAAGGAAATAATGCCATTTGCAGCAACCTGGATGGACCTAGAGATTGTCATACTGAGTGAAGTAAGTCAGACAGAGAAAAGACAAATATCATATGATATCGCTTATATGTAGAAGCTAAAAAAATGGTACAAATGAACTTATTTACAAACCAGAAATAGTCTTCTCTTTTTTCATACTACACATTCAGTCTTTCAGCAAACTCTGTTAGCTCTATCTTCAAAATACATCCCGAATCCAATTTTTGCTACCAGTTCAGATATAGAAAGTCTCATGAAACTCACTCTTATTATCGAACCAAAATAAACTAAATAATGTATGCAATCATAGTTTAAAAAAGGCACATTAGTGAGCTGAAGACAAGATAATCCAATGACCTAAACTCCAGAAAGTGAAGAGCCCTTTACAGAAGGAAGACTCATTGCTGTTCTCATCTCTGGTGGAACTGCAGGAAGAGGAATTTACCATACACAGTGTAGGCAGAAACAATGTGAAAAACAAGCTTTCAACAGCTGCCTGTGAAACGATAGCATCAGAGAGACAGGGAAGGCCAGAGACTTAATCCATATCTAAGGAGTGTGTACATGGTGCATATTTTCATTTTTCTTTCCAATTCATTTTCCACCCTGCTCTAGACCCAGGGAGGATGACCTCTGTTGTCTGCAACAAAGGACTTCCTTACCTTTTGGTTCCTGCTTGGATTTGGCGAATGGGAGACATAGGCAGGATATTGGCATGTGGGGAGAAATTGAAGACTGAGTATTTATTCTCCTGGTTTCTTCCCTGATGAGTCGCCATTGTTGACTTCAGTTTGCCTACTGAAGGCCACAGCTCCTCTCAAGTTACCTGAATACAGAGTTACCTTCTCTGGGTTCTAGATACCACCCCCTTATACCTTTAGGTCTAGGCATGGTAATGTCTCTTCCCTCTTGTCAGTAAAGCAATATTGCACTAAACCTGGTAAGTTTCTCTAAATCTTGCCAACACTTTTATTAATGGTCACTTTATTAAACTCTTCTCAACTTACCCAGTGTGAGTGTGATACCTGTTTCCCTCAAGGATTCTGGCTGATACAATATGGCCTCCAAGGTCAAGAGTCCTGAGTAGTGTATCCGCCATGACAAAGTGGAACATAGTCCTAGATTGAATGAAAATAGAGTTCAGGGAAACCATCACCTATTGGCCCTTTGGGGTCATAATTAGACAAACTAGATCTTCAGGTTCTCCCGGGCTTTCTCTGCCCTTTAGGTTTGTGGATCACGCATTTCCATAACTTGAACATATTGTGTACTACATGCAGGTCACCCAGAGTCCCTTTGAATATTTTGAAATTTAGTTCCTACAGACAGTGGCTCTTTCTTGAGAAACCTTTATTGAGATATAAGTGACATATGACACTGTGTAAGTTTAAAGTGTACAATGTGATTTGATCTATGTATATATTGCAAAATGATGACCACATTAAAGATTACTTAGCACCTCCATCACCTCACACGGTTACTTGTTTTTGTGGTGAGAACTTTTAAGATCTACTGTCTTAACAACTTTCAAGTACACAATATAGTACTGTTAACTATAGTCACCATGCTGTACATTACTTCCCTCAAACTTATTTATTTTTATAACTGGAAGTTTATAACCTTTGACCATCTTCACCCATTTCCCTCAGCCCCTACCCCTGCCTCTGGCAACCAGCAATCTACTCTTTGTTTCTATAAGTTCAGTTTTTTAAGATTCCACATATAAGTGAGATCATACAGTATTTGTCTTTCTCTGTCTGACTTAGGCCACTTACCTTAATCCCCTCAAGTTTCATCCATGTTGTAGCAAATTGCAAAAATTTCTTTATTATGGCTGACTATTTCATTGTATGTATATGTAACATTGTCTTTATCCATTCATCTGTCATTGAACACCTAAGGATGTTTCCATGCCTTGGCTATTGTAAGTAATGCTTCAATGAACATGGGAGTACAGATATCTCTTTAAGATAGTGATTTCATTTCCTTTGGAGAAATACCCAGAAATGGGATTGCTGGATCATATGGTAGCTCTGTTTTTTTATTTCTTGAGGAACCGCCATACTGTTTTCCATAGTGACTATACCAATTTCATTCCCATCCAGAGTGTACGAAGGTTTCCTTCTCTCCATATCTTCACCAGCACACATCTCTTGTCTTTTTGATAATAGCTATCCTAACGGGTGTGAAGTGATACCTCATTATGGATTTGATTTGCATTACCCTAATGATAGTGCTGTTGAACACATTTTCATGTACCTGTTGGCCATTTGCATGTCTTCTTTGGAAAGACATAGATTCAGGTCCTTTGCCCATTTTAAAATTGAAGTATTTGTTTTTCTGCTATTGAGTTGTATGAGCTGAGTGCTGGTTGCTGTTAAGCCCTGTCCCCTTTCTCAGTCCCTATCTGATCCCTGGCGGTTGAACCCCACAGATTCACCCAGTGATCCCCATGAGGCGACACTCGAGTGGGCCTTCCTGGAAGTGTTTTGTAATACTTTGGGCTCTCTTTTCCCACTGGAGGAACCATAGGCCCAGGGGGCCCTCTCAGTGTAGCACTCTTGCTGGCCTGGGGGAAGGGTGATGTGGTCAAAGTGAAACTGCTCCTCCTATCCTTCCAGTGTGGTCTGTCTCAGTCTCTGTGGTCCAGGGAGGTGCTTCAGCCTCATCCCTGGGTTCTGGGATTTTCACAATGGAGTCTTCTATGGATAGCAGCTAGTTGGTCTTCTTGTAAGGGGGACCAAAATCATGAACAACCTATGTCATCATCTTACTGATGTCACTTTGACAGTGGCTCTTTCTACAGCACTGGGTAGCTCAGTCACAAGGCTGTTTACATAGGAGTGAGGCAAGAACAGCATAGCAGTACAGTATTCTGCAGATTCTTTTCACACAACATTGTTTCATTTCTGAATGGATGGATGGCCCCATGGGTCAGGGCGTTTCATGCTTGGGTGATGGAGAAAAAAGGCCATTAATTCTCAAAACTTTTTCCTCTTTCAGAATTTAGCTAGTTGGATAGTGAGGCTAAGAAAGTCTATGATAACATTCAGTCATTTGGTAGTAGTATGGCAAATTGAGAAAACTCAGTGTGACCTTTGATGGTTGGCTGGGGAGAAGCAGGTCCATCTAGGACTTAGCCTGTGTCACTGTTACTTGAGTCATTTTCACCTGCATCATTCAGTGTGGAAAATACATGTGCCACAGGGACCTGACCTCAGGCTGTTCAAGATGCATACTTTTTCTAGTTTCCATGGAGATGGTTGCAGTGAGGCCAGCTCAGGTCCTGTACATGGCTGTGTCTAGGGAGTGTATTAGAACTGTGTCTGTGACCAATTCCACTCCTCTTGCAGGAGAGAGCATGCATTACTATTCTTTGGTGCTAGAATAGTTGCGGGTATGGAAAAGGTCAAAGATTGTGCCTTGTTTTTTTTTTTTATTTAACATCTTTATTGGAGTATAATTGCTTTACAACATTGTGTTAGTTTCTGCTGTATAACAATGTGAATCTGCTATATGTATACATATGGCCAAGCGCCCTCTGAATCGAAGAACACTAGTCAGAATACAGACATAAAGCAGGAAGATTGAGAGTTGGAAAACAGGGTAAATTTTGCTGTAAACTGGAAAAACTAAGCAGGAGAGGAGCCACAGACTGTGAGGAGCAGTGTGAGCAATGAACCCAGAGGTTTAGTGAGCAAGGGGTCACGCTGTCTGGATTGCCTCAGAGATGCCCACTGGCCACTAGACAAAGGGATATTTAGGGCATTGCATGTGTTCAAAAGAGAAGAGGAGCTTTCAAGGGATGTAGGATATACCCTCAGGTGGCAATCAAGAAATGGATGGTAGGAGGAAAGGGGAGGCCCCACCTACTGGGGGCAAAGACCCACCTCAGAAGGGAGTTTGGAATCATAGATAATGGAGATGGTGAAAACTCTGTGTTCTGTAATCCACTGATACTCCTTGAAGTCTATTATATTTGATGTCTCCTCTTTTCCAGCGTGAACTTCAGTAGAACCCTTAAAGAGGGAAGATCTTGTTTTTGAGGAAGAAGGA
The DNA here is from genome assembly GCF_949774975.1 of Lagenorhynchus albirostris. NCBI lineage: Eukaryota > Metazoa > Chordata > Mammalia > Artiodactyla > Delphinidae > Lagenorhynchus > Lagenorhynchus albirostris. The sequence continues at coordinate 18,695,410 of NC_083116.1, forward strand.
AACTGCAGTATCTCTGGCTGTGCTGGGAGGGAGGGCAGGTAAACTCTAAGCATGTAAGTGAGAGAAGAGTGAGAGAGAGAGAGAGGGGGAAGGAGGGAGAGAGAGAGAGAGAGAGCAGAGTAATAACCCTAGGTTCAGTAGCCAAAGCAGGAAATGCAGCCAGAGGCTATTGATCAGTGAAGAGACCTCATGAGACCACCTCGACAGTTGGTTAATAGGAGAACCAAGAGAGTGAGCTACTACAAAAGATACGAGTCAATCAGGAACTAATTTTTATGAACACAAACTGAAAAGTTGTCCCTTTTATGGATGGCCTATGGTGCTGTGATGTGCTGAGGAGTATCTTCTTATAGATCTGTGTGAAAGCAGACACTAATGTGAAGCCAAACAGTTTTATATTTGCTAATTCATTGAATCCCAGCAACAATTCCGGGAAATGGGTACTGTATTCATATTTCCTCTTAGATATGAGAAAAACATGAGTCTCAGGTAGGTTAAGTGATTTGCCATATGGGATGTAATGAGTAAGTGACAGAGTTGAGCTTCTCTGGACATTTTTCTCTGGATTCCTGGTTAAGTGCTCCATCCTTTTGCCCACAGCTTCCTCATGCTGTTCTCTGTAGAAATTCCAAATAAGAAAGACAAATCTAATGAAGACGGTGGGCAGGCTGGCCACCTAGGCATGTTACCAAGAGAAAAAAATTTCCTTGTTTTTTTATGTTTAAGATCTTGCCTTACCCCTCAGACTCAAGGATGGCTGCTCTTTTTCTGGCTCTGATCTCCAGCTTCCCTCATTGGCCATAGTTTAAACTCTTCACTGTTCTACTTTAGGCTGCTGTGGGTAAGCACCTTACTGGATCCAGACAAGTTTCAGAAGTCTACCACCTAAACATACCTGCTCGTTTGGACATGAACTACTAGATTCACTCCAAACCCATATGGAGCACTTCTGGGAGTAGCACCTTGGTAGACACCCATCTTGGGTAACTTAGGTAAACTCGAGTTATTTCTGTCTACACTACCAAGGTTTCTGAGAATAATGAGGTAGACATCCTCTCCATAGTTCTTAATTAATCAGGAATATCTGAGATCTGATGTGCAAGCAGTCAGAACTACCTCATAAACAAGGAATTAGAACAGGATATGATGCTAGAGGCATGGACATGAGTGAAGGTTGGGGGAAAGGGTGTTTAAGGAGGAGCACAGCAGGTGGTTCTATTAATACATGTATACTCTAGTGTGCTGCCATATACCCCATTTCCCCTCTCAGGATCCAGGCAATAATTACTCCAGCTGCCAGTAGTCTTGCATGTTGATAGTTCATAGCTGAATTCTTCCTCAAAAATTGCCTTCAGACAAATGGAGCTACCTGTTCTAATATTATGACTTCCTCTCTGGGGGCAGACTGTATCCACTAACTGGTTGGAGTAAGAGTATATGGGTCCAGCCCCCTGGCCTAAGTGTGTGTCAGCTTTCCATGTCCACTGTAGCTCTAGAGCTCCCTGCAGGATTGGCTGGGTCCTTCATTGTGACTGCATCACCATTCAGCTTTTCTCTCTCCTCGATCCTGTTTCCCTCGTTCCCACACAAGTGTTGCTAGAAGTATTCCCCAGTAAACGTCCTACAAACAGGTCACCTTTTCAGAACCTATACTCTGGGAAACCCATCTTGTGGGAGTTAGTTCCAGGTATGGTCCTGGGAAGCAGCACTAAAATGGGGTTTTCAGCTGGACACTTGCTGACCATCTGACAAAGAAAAACCCATTATTGATGGTAGGTGGAGCACTGATAGCCCATCACATATTTGTTAAAACTTTTAGTTGTGGTGAGCTGGGATGGGATGTCAATGCAAGGCACATAGTAGTAGGTACATTGTCTCCAGTGTTTGAGAGATATGGGGGGAATAGTAAATATGAAGACTTAGAAATTGGATTGCTATTATTGGGAATATTTGATATTTTAGAGAAAGATATTAAAAAGCTGAAAGTGACTAAGCACTAATTAAAGGCTAAATGTGCAAACCAGAGATCTTCCTTAGGAGCATATAAAGAGACTCTCATCTCATTCAGCCTGACAAAAACTGAAGATCAGGTCCAGTACTTAATTATAAAAGTAGCAGAGCAGAGAATGTTGAATTCTCAGCCCTGGCAAGTCTGCTGTGCCAAGGTTTGAGCCCTGATTCAGGACTGAAACCCTGAGAAATGGGAGGGAGCTATCAGGGTCGATATGCAAAGAAAAAATGTTGAATTTAAAGATTCCCCTGAATATTCTGAGTCTACAGAAGTGACCCAATCCCCCTGTGTTAAGGATTGTTGCTTGCGGATAAGCACAGAAAGGCAAACTGTGCCCACTCCTCCCACCCCCTAGAATCTACCCTCACTTCCTCTCCTTACCACCAGATCAACAATTAGCATTAGGTCACAACACAACCCAACCAGGGAATTATAAGGCCTTCTAGGATACTGAAGGAATTATACCACAAAGCAGTTATAGTACCTAGCCAGCATGTATCGATAGGAGCTAGGAAGGTATGTATCTGTCTGTATTCTGAGGGTAATGGATAAGGTATAGGATGGAACATAAAATTCTATAAGGGAGATTTTAAAATATGGGAATACTCCTATTATATAGGATTTAATACCTTAGCAGAGACCCCAAAGAACAATGCTAAAATGCTACTGGGCTAGCTCTTAGTAGCTTGAATAAAGCAAGGTGAAGTAAAAAGATCTGAACTGCTGTGGAACATGGTGATAAAAGGAATCAAAAGGCTCAGAGAAATAACCATGCTAAAGTATACTCTATGTATACTATAGAGTATACATGCTATGAAGGCTGAAAAATTTATCACATAATATGTTCCTTAAAAGAGCCTTGAGAACACTCCACAGGTCAAAACAAAGATTTGCACTGATGACAGAGGGTCACCAGCACCAATGGGAAACTTAGTTGTGGCCTTCCTGAATAGCTCAGAGACACAATAGATTATGCTTCTACGGAACTAGGCTCTGGGGTGTTAGGATCCTTAAATAATAGAGGCCAAGTGGTGACATTTAACTGTCAGAAGCAAGGTAGATGAAATTATCACAATGAACAACAAGGTCAGAGTAGAAATCTGACCTCTTGAAATCTATGGATATGGTTAATATAACACAGTATTCCTAGGGTGCAGGAAAGATGGGCAGCCATCAAGCGCACTGCTAAATCTATACAATTAGAAGAAACCAAGGATAGATGATCAGGAGGCTGCAGGAAGCCACCTCAACAAAAGTCACTATCTTTTGTCCAGTTTCTGGATCTGAGCCAGTTTATAGACCCAGAACCCATTGATGGAGAGAGAAGATTAGTTTCCAGGAGAAAGGGCTCTGAAACATTACAGAAAGTGTGTCATAATGATTTACCCAATTCTTCTCCAAAGAGACCTATGGCCATTTGCTCAGGTATCTGTACACTGGGAAAAGAGGGACACCTAAATATTTCAAGGACTGTTAGGTACAAGGTCTGAGTGGAGATTAATACCCAGAGAATTGAAGCATCTTCATGCACGACTTTTAAGTGTGGGAGCATATGGGGACTAAGTATCAAATGAAGTCCATTTCATTTACCAGTTTGGCTTCTACAAAAACACATGGAGGATGAATATGTTTGGACTACTACAAACTCAACCAAATAGTAGCTCCATTTGCAGCTGCTGTGGCAGATATGGTATCTTCACTACAGCAGATCAACACTATTTTGGGCACATGATAAATCTCCAATTATCTGGCTAACATATTCTTTTCTGTCCATATCAGAAGAGAGGATCAGAAGCAGTTTGCATTCACTTGGGGCAGACAACAATATACATTTATAATCCTGCACCAGGGCTAGAGCATCTAGCCATTTCACAAAACATTACATTGGTATTGTATATCTATGAAGTCATGTTGAGATGAGCTGATGAGCAAGAAGTGACTAGTATGTTAGAGACCTTGCATAAGACTCATGAACTCCAGAGGCACAAGATTAATCAGGGACAAGGGAAATGGCATTTGGATGTATCAATGAAGTGATGAACATCTTGATTCTACATAATCATTTATTGAAATTTATTTTCATGCTCCTTTCTTCTTTTCTAATGTAAGCAGTAGAGAGCTCAGAAATAAACCTGTACATATATGGTCAACTAATCTTTGACAAAGGTGCCAAGAATACACAATGGGGATAGGATAGTCTCTTTAATAAATGGTATTGGAAAACTAGATATCCACATGCAAAATAATGAAATTGGACCCTTATCTTACTCCACATAAAAATTCAACTCAATATGGATTAAAGACTTAAATGTAAGACCTGAAACCATAAAACTCCTAGAAGAAAATATAGAGGATAAGCTCCTTGCCATTGGTATTGGCAATGATTTTTTGGTATATGACACCAAAATCACAGGCAACAAAAGCAAAATGAAACTAGTGGGACTACATCAAACTAAAAAACTTCTGCTCAGCAAAGGAAACAATCAGCAAATGAAAAGGCAACCTATGTGTTGGGAGAAAATATTTGCAAACCATATATCTGATAAAGGATTAATATCCAAAATATATAAGGAACTCAACTCAACTGCAAAAAAAAAAAGAAAGAAAGAAAAAAGGCAACTGACCTAAATAGACATTTCTCCAGAGAAAACATACAAAGCCAACAGGTACGTGAAAGGATGCTCAACATCACTATCAACAAGGAAATGCAAATCAAAACCACAATGAGATATCATCTCACTCCTGTTAGGATGGCTAATATAAAAAAGACAAGAAACGACAAGGTTGGCCAGGATGTGGAGAAAAAGAGAACCTGTACACTGTTGGTGGAGGTGTAAATTGGTACAGTCATTATGAAAAACAGAGTGGAGATTCCTCAGAAAATTAAAAATAGATCTACCATATGATCCAGCAATCCCACTTTTGGGTATATATTCAAAGGAAATAAATACAGTATCTCAAAGACATATTTGCACTCCCAAATTCTTTGCAGCATTGTTTACAATAGCCAAGATATAGAAAAGACCTAAGTGTTCCTCAACAAATGGATGGACAGGGCACTTTCCTGGCTGTCCAGGGGGTAAGACTCTGCGATTCCAGTGAAGGGGGAGCAGGTTTGATCCCTGGTCGGGGAACTAAGATCCCACACGCCGCATGGCGTGACCAAAAAATAAAATTAAATTAAAATTTAAAAAAATCCCAAATGGATGGATAAAGGAATTGTGAGATATATATATATATACACATACATATATAGATATATATATATATAATGAAATATTCAGCCATAAAAAGAAGGAAATCCTACCTTCTGTGACAATGTGGAAAAACTTGGAGGACATTATGCTTAGAGAAATAAGCCCAACATAGAAAGGCAAATATTGCATGATCTCTCACTTATATGTGGAATCTAAAAAAAAAAGTGGAACCTAGAGAAACAATAGAACATTGGTTGCCAGGGCCTGTGGGATGGGGGAAATGGGGAGATGTTGGTCAAAGGGTATAAACTTTCAATTATAAGACGAATAAGTTCTAGAGATGCAATGTACAGTATGGTATCTACAGTTAATAATAATAATAATGTTTTGTATACTTGTAATTTGCAAAGAGAGTAGATTTTAAGTGTTTTCATCTCACACACGATGATAACTATGTCAGGCAATGGATATGTTAATTAGCTTGATTTTGGTAAATATTACGCAAGGTATACTTATATCAAAACACCATGTTGTATACCTTAGATATATACAATTTTTAATTTGTCAATCATACCTAAATAAAGGTAGAAAAAATCATTTAGACATATAACTTTCCCTCCAAACACTGCTTTAGCCACATACAATTTTTAATATATTGTTTTTTTTTAACATCTTTATTGGAGTATAATTGCTTTACAATGGTGTGTTAGTTTCTGATTTAAAACAAAGTGAATCAGCTATACATATACATATATCCCCATATTCCCTCCCTCTTGCATCTCCCTCCCACCCTCCCTATCCCAACCTCTAGATGGTCAGAAAGCACCGAGCTGATCTCCCTGTGCTATGCGGCTGCTTCCCACTAGCTATCTATTTTACATTTGGTAGTGTATATATGTCCATGCCACTCTCTCACTTTGTCCCAGCTTACCCTTCCCCCTCCCCATATCCTCAAGTCCATTCTCTAGTAGGTCTGTGTCTTTATTCCTGTCTCGCCCCTAGGTTCTTGATGACCACATTTTTTTTTTTAGATTTAGCACACAGTATTTGTTTTTCTCTTTCTGACTTACTTCACTCTGTAGGACAGACTCTACGTCCATCCACCTCAGTACAAATAACTCAATTTCATTTCTTTTTATGGCTGAGTAATATTCCATTGTATATATGTGCCACATCTTCTTTATCCATTCATCTGTTGATGGACACTTAGGTTGCTTCCAAGTCCTGGCTATTGTAAATAGTGCTGCAATGAACATTTTGGTACATGACTCTTTTTGAATTATGGTTTTCTCAGGGTATATGCCCAGTAGTGGGATTGCTGGGTCGTATGGTAGTTCTACTTTCAGTTTTTTAAGGAACCTCCATACTATTCTCCATAGTGGCTGTATCAATTTACATTCCCACCAACAGTGTAGGAGGGTTCTCTTTTGCCAGCACCCTCTCCAGAATTTATTGTTTGTACACTTTTTGATGATGGCCATTCTGACTGGTGTGAGATGATACCTCATTGTAGTTTTGATTTGCATTTCTCTGATAATTAGTGAAGTTGAGCATCTTTTCATGTGCTTTTTGGCTATCTGTATGTCTTCTTTTTTTTTTAACATCTTTATTGGAGTATAATTGCTTTACAATGGTGTGTTAGTTTGTGCTTTATAACAAAGTGAATCAGTTATACATATACATATGTTCCCATATCTCTTTGCTCTTGCGTCTCCCTCCCTCCCACCCTCCCTATCCCATCCCTCTAGGTGGTCACAAAGTACCGAGCTGATCTCCCTGTGCTATGCGGCTGCTTCCCACTAGCTATCTATTTTACATTTGGTAATGTAGATATGTCCATGCCACTCTCTCACTTTGTCACAGCTTACCCTTCCCCCTCCCCATATCCTCAAGTCCATTCTCTAGTAGATCTGTGTCTTTATTCCCATCTTAACCCCAGGTTCTTCATGACCTTATTTATTTATTTACATCTTTATTGGAGTATAATTGCTTTACAATGGTTTGTTAGTTTCTGCTTTAAAAAAACTGAATCAGTTATACATATACATATGTTCCCACATCTCTTCCCTCTTGCATCTCCCTCCCTCCCACCCTCCCTATCCCACCCCTCTAGGTGGTCACAAAGGACCTTTTCTTTTTCTTAGATTCCATATATATGTGTTAGCATACGGTATTTGTTTTCTCTTTCTGACTTACTACGCTCTGTATGACAGACTTTGGTCCATCCACCTCACTACAAATAACTCAATATCATTCCTTTTTATGGCTGAGTAATATTCCATTGTATATATGTGCCACATCTTCTTTATCCATTCATCTGTTGATGGACACTTAGGTTGCTTCCATTCCCTGGCTATTGTAAATAGACTGCAGTGAACATTTTGGTACATGATTCTTTTTGAATTATGGTTTTCTCAGGGCATATGCCCAGCAGTGGGATTGCTGGGTTGTATGGTAGTTCTACTTTTAGTTTTTTAAGGAACCTCCATAGTGTTCTCCATAGTGGCTGTATCAACCTACATTCCCACCAACAGTGCAAGAGGGTTCCCTTTTCTCCACACTCTCGCCAGCATTTATTGTTTGTAGATCTTTTGATGATGGCCATTCTGACCAGTGTGAGATGATATCTCATTGTAGATTTGATTTGCATTTCTCTAATGTTTAATGATGTTGAGCATTCTTTCATGTGTCTGTTGGCAATCTGTATATGCTCTTTGGAGAAATGTCTATTTAGTTCTTTTGCCAATTTTTGGATTGAGTTGTTTGTTTTTTTGATATTCAGCTGCATGAGCTGCTTGTAAATTTTGGAGATTAATCCTTTGTCAGTTGCTTCATTTCCAAATATCTTCTCCCATTCTGAGGGTTGTCTTTTGGTCTTGTTTACGAATTCCTTTGCTGTGGAAAAGCTTTTAATTTTCATTAGGTCCCATTTGTTTATTTTTGTTTTTATTTCCATTTCTCTAGGAGGTGGGTCAAAAAGGATCTTGCTGTGATTGATGTCATAGAGTGTTCTGCCTATGTTTTCCTCTAAGAGTTTGATAGTGTCTGGCCTTACATTTAGGTCTTTAATCCATTTTGAGTTTATTTTTGTGTATGGTGTTAGGGAGTGTTCTAATTTCATGCTTTTACATGTACCTATCCAGTTTTCCCAGCACCGCTTATTGAAGAGGCTGTCTTTTCTCCACTGTATATTCTTTCCTCCTTTATCAAAGATAAGGTGACCATATGTGCGTGGGTTTATCTCTGGGCTTTCTATCCTGTTCCATTGACCTATATTTCTGTTTTTGTGCCAGTACCATACTGTCTTGATTACTGTAGCTTTGTAGTATAGTCTGAAGTCAGGGAGCCTGAATCCTCCAGCTCCGTTTTTCGTTCTCAAGATTGCTTTGGCTATTCGGGATCTTTTGTGTTTCCATACAACTTGTGAAATTTTTTGTTCTAGTTTTGTGAAAAATGCCAGTGGTAGTTTGATAGGGATTGCATTGAATCTGTAGATTGCTTTGGAGAGTATAGTCATTTTCACAATGTTGATTCTTCCAATCCAAGAACATGGTATATCTCTCCATCTATTTGTATCATCTTTAATTTCTTGCATCAGTGTCTTATAATTTTCTGCATACACGTCTTTTGTCTCCTTAGATAGGTTTATTCCTAGATATTTTATTCTTTTTGTTGCAATGGTAAATGGGAGTGTTTTGTTAATTTCACTTTCAGATTTTTCATCATTAATGTATAGGAATGCCAGAGATTTCTGTGCATTAAGTTTGTATCCTGCAACTTTACCAAATTCATTGATTAGCTCTCGTAGTTTTCTGGTGGCATCTTTAGGATTTTCTTTGTATAGTATCATGTCATCTGCAAACAGTGACAGTTTTACTTCTTTTCCAATTTGTATTCCTTTTATTTCTTTTTCTTCTATGACTGCCATGGCTAGGACTTCCAAAATTATGTTGAATAATAGTAGCGAGAGTGCACATCTTTGTCTTGTTCCTGATCTTAGTGGAAATGTTTTCCGTTTTTCACCATTGAGGACGATGTTGGCTGTGGGTTTGTCATATATGGCCTTTATTATGTTGAGAAAAGTTCCCTCTATGCCTACTCTCTGTAGGGTTTTCATCATAAATGGGTGTTGAATTTTGTCAAAAGCTTTCTCTGCATCTATTTAGATGATCGTGTGGTTTTTGTCCTTCAGTTTGTTAATATGATGTATCACATTGATTGATTTGCGTATATTGAAGAATCCTTGCATTCCTGGGATAAACCCCACTTGATCATGGTGTATGATTCTTTTAGTGTGCTGTTGGATTCTGTTTGGTAGTATTTTGTTGAGGATTTTTGCATCTATGTTCATCAGTGATATTGGTGTGTGGTTTTCTTTCTTTGTGACATCTTTGTCTGGTTTTGGTATCAGGATGACGGTGGGATTGTAGAATGAGTTTGGGAGTGTTCCTCCCTCTGCTGTATATTGGAGGAGTTTGAGAAGGATAGGTGTTAGCTCTTCTCTAAATGTTTGATAGAATTCGCCTGTGAAGCCATCTGGTCCTGGGCTTTTGTTTGTTGGAAGATTTTTAATCAGTTTCAATTTCAGTGCTTGTGATTGGTCTGTTCATATTTTCTGTTTCTCCCTGGTTCAGGCTCGGAAGGTTGTGCATTTCTAAGAATTTGTCCATTTCTTCCAGGTTGTCCATTTTATTGGCATAGAGTTGCTTGTGGTAGTCTCTCATGATCCTTTGTATTTCTGCAGTGTCAGTTGTTACTTCTCCTTTTTCATTTCTAATTCTATTGATTTAGTCTTCTCCCTATTTTTCTTGATTAGTCTGGCTAATGGTTTATCAATTTTTGCAAAAGAATATATAGCAATGGCCAAAAAGCATATGAAAAGATACTCAACGTCTTTAGTCACTAGGGAAATGTAAGTTAAAGCCACCATGGTATACAAATATAAACCCTTTAAAATGAGTAAAATTTTTTTGGTCTTTTTTTTAATTGGAGTATAGTTGGTTTACAATGTTGTGTTAGCTTCTACTGCACAGCAAAATGAATCAGCCACACATATACATATATCCCCTCCTTTTTGGATTACCCTCCCATTGAGGACACCGCAGTGCATTAAGTAGAGTTCCCTGTGCTATACAGTATGTTCTCATTTGTTATCTATTTTGTACATAGTATCAATAGCATATATGTGTGTCAATCCCAATCTCCCAATTCCTCCCTCCCCACCCCTTTCCCCTTGGTATCCATACATTTGTTCTCTACGTCTGTGTCTCTATTTCTGCTTAGCAAATAAGATCACCTATACCATTTTTCTAGATTCCACATATATGCGTTAATATACAATATTTGTTTTTCTCGTTCTGACTTACTTCACTCTGTATGACTAAAATGAGTAAAATTTAAAAAGCCTGAAAACTCCAGGTATTGACAGGAATGTGGAGCAACTGGAACTCTCCTGCATTGTGGTGGGATTGTAAAACCACTTTGGAAAAGAGCTTGCCAAATTCTGATAAAATAATATACATTTACTCTTTGACCCAGCAATTCAATTCCTAGGTATTTACCCAAGAGAAAATAAAACATATGTCTTCACAATGAATTGTATGTGAATGTTCATAACAGCTTTGTTGAAAATGGTCAAAACTGGAAACAACCCAAATTTCCATCAACAGCTGAACTGAAAAAATTGTGATATATCTATATAATGGAATCCTACTTAGCAATTCAAAGTAATAAGCTGCTTCTGTAGGCAATAACATGGATGAATCTCAAAAATATTATGTGAAAGAAGATAGACACAAAAGAGTACATAGTATATACTTCTGTTATATGAAACTCCAGAAATGATAAATCTATTCTAGATGATGAAAGCATATTCATGGTTGCCTGCGGCTTGGATTGGGGTGCTAGTTGACTGAGATCAGCACAAGGGAACTTCTGGGGGTAATGAAAATCTTTTATATTTTGGCTATGGTAGTTGTTACTTCCAGGGGGTATATAAACTTGTCAGAACTCTTTATAAAGTATACTCAAATGGGTGAATTTTATTGTATGTAAACTATATCTCAAAAAAATGATTTTTAAAAGAAGCTATGCTTTGCCAAGATGATCTGACAGGTCCTGAATCAATAGGTGTGGTCAGGAGCTTATTGCCATGAGGCTGAGGTAATGCCTGGAAGAGGCAGAACTCTCCATTTTGTATAAGACTAGTACAGGGGTCTGACGTACTTCTCCTATAAGTTATCTGTATATTATTGGAAGGACTTGGCCTTGGGCTTAGAGAAACTATTCAAGTGCTTGACATAATAGTGGGCCCCAGGTCCCAGATTAATCATATTCACATGTAGTTTTGCCTTCAATTCTGAAAGTGCCTTCTGGTAAGTGGCAGACTTGTCTGGAATCTCAGGCAAGGAAGTGACAGATGGTGTAGGGCCATAGTGGGCAGAGCTAGAGAACTTACGCAGAAGTGCAAAGTAAGATGAAAAACAAAGGTTTTCTTAAGGTCCGAGGCACTTGGATCTCTATCTGTAAAGGCAATAGACCAGGGAATGGGTTATGAGCAATAACACGCTGATAATACTGGGTTTTTTTGCATGTTATCTTATGAGCATGTTAATTCAATTATCTCTATCCCTCCCAACATGGGATATTTAAAAGAGTTTCCATTTAAACTAGGATAACCTTGGATCTTGTCACCAGTGTAAAGGCCAGAGCATACCACCCAGAGTTCTATGTTATGAAATGCCCTTCCCACTGCCCTTGGCAGGTAAGAGTAAACGGTGAACCTTCTACTCTTACCCTGGGACCCTGGTTAGTAGGAGTTTCCAATGGTGGAGATGGTACATATGGGCAAAGTGGTTAGCTCTACTTTGGTACATATTCAGAGATTAGTGTGTCCAGGAGTCCTCTGGCATGGGTTCCTCTATTTCTCTAGTTTTGTGGACACATTTGTATTCATGCCCTGGGGCTTATTATTTTTTTAATTTTAATTGAGGTACAGTTGATTTACAATACTATATTATATTGTATACCTTATATAGTGATTCAGAATTTTTATAAATTGTACTCCATTTAAAGTTATTTTAAAATATTGCTATATTCCCTGTGTTGTACAGTATATCCTTGTAGTTTATTTATTTTATACATAGTAGTTTGTACCTCTTAATCCCCTATCCCTATCTTGCCCCTCCCCTCCCATCCTGAGGCTTATTATTTCTGAAAAAATAATACTATTCTGACTGATCCATCTAGTAGTTTCCCCTGAGACTCTCTGAGAACTCAGAATAAAGGGCCTATTCTTTTTAGTCAACCAGTGGCACTATAAGCTGTCTCCTAACTGGTGGGGCTACTGAAAAAAAATTATTGCCTAAGAGAATCGAGCTTGCCAGACTCTTTTCATGTTCTGTCAGAATCGGGTCTCTAGAGTTCTTCCTAACCTGGGGTTGCACGTTGCTGGTGAAATTTCCCCTGAATCAAGAGCAACAGGGCAATGATGCTGGTTGAAAGCAAAGGTTCCCAGCTCTCTTCTCTTTGCCCCTGAATGCACCGTGTGGAACACTGGAGGGCACTCTTGTGCTATTAGAAGTTGAGAGCTGTGGGAATCATTAGATGCCGCAGTAACCGTGTGGGATGCAGAGAATTTTGCTCAGCCTCCTGAAGGATTTATCAGAGGGTGTCACCAGGGCCTGGACTGGGTTTGGGGACATAAGGAAAAAGATTAAATACTGATTAGGAATTCAGGCAGTGGTGGCTTAACTTTTTAGGCAGACCTCACTGAGCCACGGGCATGAGAGGAGACATTAAAGAAGTCAATCAAAAGGAATATATACTTTCAACTATCATCTGCATGCAGATTCGCAAATGTATATTTCCAGATTTTTCTTCTACGCTTCATATATATATATATATATATACATATATATATACACACACACACACACACACACACACATACATACACACACAACATACATACACACAACTGGCTACTTGATATATAGCCAATTGAATATCCATCAGACACCTTAAACTCAAAGTTTCCAAAAGGGAACTAATATTTTCCTTACTCTCCTTGCCATCGACTCTCCTCACATTTTCATCCCACGTCAAAACCCCTTCTTTGCCTCCCAGACTTAATCATTTCCCAGTATTCCCCATCTCATTAAACAGCACCACCTTGTTCAAGTCATCAAACTGGTGGTATCATCTCTGACACATTCTTCCTTCTATCTTCTTTTTCATTCAGTTACCTCTTCCTGTTCATTCTATTTCCTAAATATCTCTTGAACTTACACAATTTTCCACATTCCTCATTCCGGGCTACCATCTCCTCTCACTTGGATTACTGCAGCGACCTTATAGACACTCTGCCCGCATCCTGTGTTGATTCCTCCCATTTATTCTCCACCCAGCAACCAGACTCTATCTAAAATCTAAATCTAACCATGTTACTTCTCTGCTTGAAAACATTTAATGGCTGTTCTTAGCCTTCAGGATGATGTGTAAATGCTTTAGCATAGGACTCCTTCATGTTTCTTTTGGACAATCTGTTCTGTGCTATGTACTATGTACTATGTTGGAGACATTGGGGATGAATTCATAAATGAAACGTATACGGTCTCTTCTTTCATGAAGCTTAATTATTAAAGTCATAACGTATTTGGAGCTTACAGTATAGTGCCACAGAAGGCCATGCATGATCTGGTTCCTGCTCCAGCCTCTCATCTTGCCATTCCATCCTCTGCCCTATCTTGCCATCTCTTCCCTACCCCTTCAAACCCTATAGTGCAGCCAGGCAGGGCTACTTCCGGCTTGCCCATGCTTCTGTTTAATGCTTTCACTCCTCTGAACAGGCTGTTTTCGTTCTATGTGGAATACGTGCCACAACTTCTTCATCCAATAAAATCCTGTTCATCCCTCAAAGCTCATTTCAGATGTCATATCTTACAGGCAACCCTCCCTGGTACCTTTATCCTCTAAGCCTGTGTTAGGTGTCACTATAATCCCATAGAATCTTGTGGTTATCTCCTTTACAGCATTTTACATACTGTATTATAATTGTTTGCTTCTTTGTCTCTCCCTTTTTGGTGAGAATCCATTTCACAGAAACCTTACCCCGGAGTAAAGTAGAGGGCCACATTAAGTTGCTTATGTTTGCCATCTCTCAATTTCTCTGTTGCCGGCTAGTGCTGACTCAAGGGCTTTAGCCCAACTGTAACCTGTGGCTCTTTGTTCAGTGTCTTTCATTTCAGCTATTTCTTCCAGCACTCTTCTTTAGAAGTGCCAGGGATAGACCAATAAAAAGCTGGGGAAGAGGTTCATCTGCCTGCCTTTCAACATTCCATGCTGGGGATACTTTACCCATACACTAGAAATTGAACAATGATGATGCAGGACTGAAAATGGCACTCCCTCATCTGACTTTCTAGACAAGCCCTGGGGCACCCAGTTATTCTCCAATCTGGATTTTCAGGTAGACATACAGTGACTTACTGTACTGAAAAGACTAAAGATGAAAGCAGACTTCACCGTTTCAATTACAGTGTCACACCCTTTGGTTTATGTAGGGTTCCAGTTATGTTTTAATATTTCTTGAACGATGGTCTACATGACCTCCTAGAATTGGGACAAAAGTTATGTTTGAATTATATACGCAAACTCCCGTGGATACCCTCATACCACCTTCTGTTTCAGTTGATTCCATCTAGTTCACCATGAGAGCAACCAATTTTATGTCTGCCATTAGAAGTAAATTGGTGTTTAGATAGTTGTATTTCTGGGGTCCAGCTACTCAAGCCAATGCATTCAGAAAATGCTGGTAAATTTTTGACAATTCTAGAGTGGAAGTGCTATGTAATATCATAGATATTAGTGGTTATTTAACCTCAGTACACAGGAGGGGCACATGATTCAGCCTGGAATGAGGATAGAGAGTCACACTCAGCACTCATTGCTCTAGTTCCTATAGCACACTGCTGTGTTTTTGCTTTTTTGCTTGTTACTTACTGTTTACATACATGCATGTAAACATGCACACACACAAACACACATGTGGATACCAGAAAAGCTAGAAGGGCCCATTTTACAGTGAAACACAACCACGAGGTTGTGTTTACTACTGTGCATAAATGCTTAAAATTCATTATCATGCACAGGTGCTTTGCACTGTACACTAGCAGGAGATGAAGTTAAATAACTCTACTGGAAAAGTGTTAGGCAGTGATAGTCTGGGCCAGATGTGCCTCAAGGGCAATGAAACACTGGGAGCCGGGGGCAAGTGGCATAAACCTTTGTAGGACTAGAGTGGAGATATTCCTTGCTGTAGCTTACCTGTCCCTGCCCCTGAAATTAGCCTTGTGGATTGTTTTTTTTTTTTTTTTTTTTTTTTCGGTACGCGGGCCTGTCATTGTTGTGGCCTCTCCCGTTGTGGAGCACAGGCTCCGGATGTGCAGGCTCAGTGGCCATGGCTTACGGGCCCAGCCGCTCCGCAGCATGTGGGATCTTCCTGGACCGGGGCACGAACCCGTGTCCCCTGCATCAGCAGGTGGACTCTCAACGACTGCGCCACCAGGGAAGCCCGTGGATTGTTTTTTGAGCTGTTGTTTACAAAAATGTGTTAAAATTATTTAATTAATTAATTATTTAAATACAGTTTACATTAATCTTAAACTCCATAAACATTCAGTCAGCTGCTCTTCAAATAATGAGGTGACTGGGTGCTCTTGTCCTAAATGTCCTTGAAATCCGTAGGCTAACAGAAGGTCTACATGCTTTTACCTGAAATATATTCCTAATTTGTCGCTACAAACTCCTTGCTCCTTCTATCATAGCCAAGCAGACTCTTCACACTTGTTAAAGGTCTCCACCATGTGGAGAGCAGCCTTGTGAATATTTGAGGGTGAGATGAAGTTAGGACCAGTATTTGATAGACCACTTTTCTCTCTTCCTCTCACAACCCCATTTTGCTACATTCTGGGTAAAGTGGTTCCACACTACAATCAGGAAAACATAAACATGGAGAATGCCATTGAGCCTACTTCTAGCTTCGGCAGCAGAATATTCTAGAATACTTGATTGAAAACACTGTCAAAAGCACCTAATAAGGTCTTATCAGAGGTCTTAATAATTTAGGGCCTTAGGGCTGATGCTGAAGGGAAATTTTGGAAAATCCCTGATAGTTTGGATCTCTTTGCATGCACAAGCTATTTTGTACGCCTAACTCAGGTTATCACTTAAAGTTGAACCCTAGTTCTGGAAAAGTGATCCCTTGGAGCAACAACCTAGTAGATTTCTGAGGAAAGAACCCTAAATGTGTTACTTTGTTAAAGGAACCATATTGGATTTATTTAGAATAAAACAGTAAGCTATTTTGATTCTGTCTATACACCTATAACCCAAGGAAAGCTACTATGTGGCAGGATTTCTGTCATTCACAGGATGTAACTAGAGGCACAACCCCATACCAAAGGTTATTTGTAGGGCAGTCTCTGTGGACAGCCATCCAGTTTGGCAGATATCATTTCAGGGACAGCTGCCCATGATGCAATTAGAGGGGTCTTGGCTGCTATTATTTTGCTTTTGGAGGAGCTCCTTAAGTAATGAGACTCGAGGGGCTTCTTCCAATTCATACTTTTTCAGGTAGCTGATGTGAGACATGACTGGGACAATATGAATATAACATATTCACATATGACATATAGAATGATATGATATTTATTTGTATATACAATATGGCAGCAACAATTAAACACATGATTTGAGAAGCCATCGTTATATGGTACGGTTTTATCTGCCAGCTAAATACAATCTGATTTCAGGGACAGCCTCTGCTATTGGTGTGAACCAGGTACCAGCTGACTCATTGGTGGACAAGAAGAGGGGAGGGTCCTCCAAACCATGTGACCTGAAGCACGTAGGGTACTTAAAGCACAATGGCTTATTTAGATATATTTGAGGAGTCACCTATCTATAATGTATGAATGTATGTATGTATAATGTATGTATGACTTCAGTGTAAAGAAGGCAGGAGTAGCTTGTGACATATGAAACTAGCCCTGGAGGGGACAGCAGAACCTGGCAAAAGGACTACATGAATATTGAAGCAATAACAAAGATACTAATAATATCAGAAACAATGAAAACAGAACTAGCCACCATTTATTGAACACTTACTATGTACCAGGAAGTATTCAAACCACCTACCTTCTATACATTTTTTCAGTATTTCATTTTAAATATTACAACTTTGGAAAATAGGTATGATCCTCATTTTATACAGTAAGAAACTAAGGCTCAGTGAAGCTAACTGTGCAAAATCATGCAGATATTAAGTGGCAGAGCTAGGTTTAGAGCCCAGGACTGTCTGACTCCAAAGTCCATGCTTTTTTCATTAGACTGCTCAAGTTTCAAGAATACACTATAAGCTTCAGATGCATTTAGTCCTAAGCTTTTTTTTTTCTCTTGGCTTCAGTCAGAGGAAGGATCGCTTATAGCTATCAGCTACAGAGTGGAGTAATGAAGGATCTTTAGGAAGAAATACGATTCAAATAAACTAAAATCCCATTTAGTCACCAAGTTTTCTCAAATCTATCCTCAACCAAATGTCTCTGTAGTTCTCTCTAATCCATTTCCTCCACTCTGTGCCCACTTTGGGTAGGTCCTCTCATCTATATTATTGAAAAAACTCCTTAAATGGCGACTTTGCCTCCAATATCTCTTCCCAGTCCATCCTCCGCAGATATTCCCTAGAGAGGTTTTCAAAACACAAATGTAATCGAATCATTCTCATGCTCAAAACTCTTCAATGGATCTCCATTGCCAAAGGAATGTGAGAACATCAACTCTTAGGTCCCTGATTAACTTTTTCAGCCTCAGTTACTATGCTTTCAGCCATAACAAACTCCTATAGTTTTTCAAGCACAGCATACTCTCTTGGGACATTGGAATTCATCCCTATCTCAATTTCACGTGAATTAATTAAACTCTTTTCCTACACATAGGCCTTATTCAGGCCATCTTTTACTACATGTAGACTGCTAAATATTGCCAAGACAAGATCTCACACCTTTGTGAATTTATGCTTCTACATATTTATGGCTTTTAAGCTCTCATTGACCCTCCATGTCATGATAATGTGATGTTTTCCTAGACTGCTCTCTTCTCCATTTCTCACAGTAGCTTACTGGAACCTCCATGAGCCTCTCCTTATCTTCTCTTTCATCATTTCTATCTTCACTCTCAGTACCTGACTTCTCTAATACTCCAAAAAATAGAAGTCATCAGGTTAGAATTCTTACACTTCCTGTCCCCTCCTCCTACAAACAGGTATATGTTTGATTCATCACTGACTCCTTCCCTCCTGCCTTGGTGGAAAAGAATCCTCATTATGCCTAAGAAAAATTCTTCTACCTGTGCTCTGGATTCCATTTCCTTTTATTTGCTGTAGAATAAAATAATTTACTTTGTTTTGTATTAACACCTCACTTCCCTTTTCTACTGACTCTTTTCCCTTATCCTGTAAGCATGTTCAAGTTTTTTTTTTCCCCACTATGCTATCCCTTCTCTGGCTATCACTTTTTATCACAGTTCAACCTCTTGAAATATGTAGTAATCACTAGCTATAGTCTTCACACGTCAGGAAAGGTCTGTATGAAAAAGAGAGATTCAGGGACTAATATGTGTGGATGATAGGTTTATGTTGAAGGGAGGAATAAAAATGGATGTTGGGAGGGGTAGAGAAAGGAGTAAAGGAAAACAGTAAAATGAAAGTGCAGCAAAAAAAGCTGGGGTAAACTGAAGGAAAAAGACAATGTGGAGTTGCTACATAAAACATCTACAGAGTGGGGAAAAAAGGACCATAGAGACATACACAAGAAAATAAATACCACAGATTTCCTGAAGATGGACTTCAAGACACAGAAGTACAAGGAATAAAGAAATGGGTAATAGAAATTTAGATTGATCAAAGAGGAATAATATCTGTTTGCTCCTTTCTCTCCTTTCAATTTTAACTCTTTCCTATATCCGAAACTATACTTTTTTCTGCCTCTAAGAAAGAAGCTCCCATCTGCCTTCTTGTCAGAGCTAACATATATATGGTTAACTGATTTCACTTCCTCTTGATTTTTCAGGATCTTGCTTTAGTAGTTATCCTCATGTTCCATGCTACCAATTTTACTATATAAATATAAATAAATAAATAAATAAATATATATATATATATCTCCCAATTTGTACCAAACTCCATTCCTTATGCTTACAGTCATACAGAGGATTCTCCAATTTTAAGATCACTCATCCCTTAATCCTGCTAAATTCATGAGCTATCTCATTTCTTCCCTTCCCTTTATCACCAAACTTCACTAAAGAGTAGTCTACAATTGCTGCCTCTACTTTCTCACTTCCCCCCCACCGTCTAGCTTCTGCACCATCCTGTCTACTGAAATACCTATTTGAAGGTTTCCGATCACTTCCTAATTGCCAAATCTAATGCTTCTTAGAACACATTTTCATCTGTATCTCTGAAACATTCAGCATTGTTAATCAACCCCTTCCTTTAAATTCTATATTCCTTTGACTTCAGTAATATTTCAGTCTCTGGATTCTTCTTCTAACTCCCATACAATGCTTTTTCTCCTTAACCTCCCATCTTTCTCTTCCTACCCCTGTGGGTATTCTCCATGGAAACTCCTTCTGACCTTTTCTCTGACTTTAGGCATGGTGATTTCACTCACCCCTATAATTTTAACTATTCTTTCTATGTGGTAGAATTTCAATCTTTATGTTCAACAAACCTTCATATCCATGTTTTTGATGAATAACTTGATTTGGATGGCTTTCAAGCACCTTATGTTCACTTATATCCAAAGCTGAGCCCATTTCCCTTTGACCAAAGCCAGCAGCTCCCCTTCCTTCTTTCCTTTGTTAACAGCGTTGCTCTCTTCCTACTCATCCAAATAAAACATTTTGGATTTATCTTTGATTCACTCATTCACTCTTTTGGTAAAGATTTGAGAGTCTACTTTGTTACTCCTTTTTAAACTTCCAATGGCTTACTCTTTCCTATAGAATAAAAGATGAACTTCGTAGGTCAACAATATGCTCTACAGCATATGCCCACCTTACCTTTCCTGATTTATGACTCTTGCAGCCCATCCTTCGGCCAACAGGAACTAGCCATTCTGAAAATACACCCTATGACATGATACGCCCTATTTACACTTGTGTGCATTTTTTCCCTGCCGTTTGGAATATGATCATATCCCATACCATTAAATGCTATCCATGCTTCTAAACCCAGCTCAAATTCTTCAATGTTAAAGAAATATACATTTCTTCTTACCCATAGATAATTTATCTATTTACTTTATATCCATAGCATACTGTTGTTTGCTTATAGTACACATCCATTATTCACATGACATGGCTTTGTTTGATGTTCTTGTTATTGAAAAGGAGAAAGAGACTACAACAGAGAGGAAGATTTTTGGTAAAATATCACCATGCAAATGTTTGAAAGATAGGAGATCTGAATTGGAGGGCATGATCAAGGATGTCAATTAAGGAGTAGAAGAGCTTGGATTTGTAAATTAAGGATGTGGTGCCCTTTCTTCATTCTTCATAAAGTAGAGTTGTTTTGGAGTGGAGGGACATTTCAATTACATCTCAGAAAAGGGAAAAGGGCCAGAGATAATTGGAAATTGACCAGTGAAGCTGAATACTTAGAAAATTGTGTACAAAAATGTAACTTGAGAGATTATTTGGAAGCGTATGCTAACACTTTGCAATATGCTTACATAAAAGGGAAGTGATCCAGTAGGGTTGACCGGATTTACATGCAAGAGACAGTAGAGGTCCGACATATAAAATGAAAGATAGCACTTTTTCTGATCGTGCAAAGGTAATAGCCTAAATTAATTTCTTAAAAGCTTGGAAATTTGGCAGAGGTAAATGGAGGATGAGCAAATTCATATAAGTAAGAGAAGGCATTGAAAACGATGAGGAATGGTCAAGGGGAGAGAAGCCCAGCTTTCATTTCAAGCTGTCAGAAAGGATTGATACAGATGAAAAAATAATTTGGAGAAAGCTCTCAAGGAAAGAAATGAAGCCAAATGCTTTGAAGAGAAAAATAGGTATTTTGAATTTTAGAACAAATTAATGTAAAGCACAGAAAAAAAAATAAAGAAATTAGAACAGAAATAGGGAAAATCAAAGAGCAAGTGATAAATGTCTGCAATAGACAGAAAGACTGGGTAATACAAGGAAGAAGCAAAGGCAAGCAAGTCTACTGGCATTTTCTCATGTGCATGAAGAGAAGAAGGTTGCCACGTGCTTGAGAGGTTATAGACAGGTAGGTTAAGGTGACTTTAAGTCAGTTATGAGAGTCCTTTATGGATTTATAATGCAGGAAAGGATATAGCCTAATATGGGGGTGTGAAAAAACAAGCAACAAACGAAAGAGTGACTCAGCAACAGACTTCACAGCTCAAGTGTGAGGAGCATCATGAACAAGTTGTTGATGAGAAAACATGAATCTGCTGCCTTATGGATGCAGCACAATGGAAAATCTACAAGCTTTGGGGTTAGAGATGGGTTTTAGTCCTACTTTACCTTAGGCAAATCTTTCCAGCTTCCAGATCCTTGAATTTCTCATCTGTAAAGTGACTTCACACTGTTGTGAAGCTCAAATGAAACAATATTTGTGAACATATCTTGAACAAAATTTAGATATTATTATTCTAGGACTTTTATTTGCATGGGCTGAGCAAGTATTTATTTGTGGGTTTCTTTCTTTCCTCCCCCATCTTTATTGAGATACAACTGACATGTAACCTTGTGTAAGTTTAAGGTGTACAGCATAGTGATTTTATATATGTATATATTACAAAATGATTATATCTGTGGTTTCTGTGGTATATGGGATAAGAAAGAAACAACCAATATGATAAAACAAGGCGGGTTAATGGCATTTGAGCAAAGAAAAAGAAACTGGGAGTCACTGACATTACTAAACACTATTTTTAGAAATCTTTTTATTAAGGCTCATGGTGGCACTGTTCATAATGCATGAGATGCAACACTACGTCTAAACGAGTGGCAGGTGATCAGTGAACTTCAGAGACCATATGAGAAGCCAGAGGATATTTATTATCTTTAAATAAACACATTTTGTTTGAACAAAATGCAATTTTATATGCCTTACAAAGCTATTCTGGGTCAGAGAAAGGGCTGTAATATATGAGTAAAACACACAACTAAGTGACTTTGAACCCTGCTCTCTTCATATTTCTCTGTGCTCACGGAATGTTAGGAAAGAAATGAATGATGTTGTGGATGAGATCACCCAACCCCAAGGCCCTTTATTATATTTGTGCTAAAGATCTTGCTTCTGAGAAAATGAATGTTGAATGTGAATGAAATTGCATGTAAAAACGAAAAAGGAAGGTTTACTCTAATGACCCAAGTTTCTTCCAAATCCGTATTGCTACAGCCTTAGTTTGGGTCTGCATGAGGTCTCAGATTATTGTTAACAGCCTCCTAATTGGCCCTATGTCCAATCTGCTATCTCTTCAATCAATTTTACACATTTGCTGTAAAATTGAGCTTTTAAAAACAATTCTGGGGCTTCCCTGGTGGCGCAGTGGTTGAGAGCCCGCCTGCCGGAGCAGGGGACACGGGTTCGTGCCCCGGTCCAGGAAGATCCCACATGCCACGGAGCGGCTGGGCCCGTAAGCTGCTGAGCCTGCGCGTCCGGAGCCTGTGCTCCGCAACGGGAGAGGTCACAGCAGTGAGAGGCCTGCGTACCGCAAAACAAACAAACAAAAAACCCACAATTCTGAACATGCTACTGATCTGCCCAAAATTTTCAGTAGTTACCCACCACTTATAGCAGGACTTAGAAAAATTTTTTCTGTAAAAGGTCAGACAGTAAATGTTTTAGGCTTCACAGGCCACGCACAGTCTTTGTCAATAGTCTTCTTAGTTGTTGTTGTTGTTTTTTTACATCCATTAAAAATTTGAAAACCATTCTTAGCTCATGGGCTATACAAGCCAACAGCTGGCTTTGGCCTTTTAGGCTGTAGTTTGTTAACCTATAAAATAAATAAAGTGCAAGGTCCTTAATATAGCATAGCAATCTTCCCATAATTTGGCCTTCTGCTTTCTTTTCAAGTTTTATATTTTGCTAAAACACTTCCCACACCCTCTGCTGTGGGAATTGAATTGGCAGTACCTGGAAGTACAGCAAACTGGGTTTTATACCTCTGTACCTGTTCACATTGCATCCACTAAAATGGTCCTTCTTTATCCAACTGGCAAACTATTCCTCTCTCAAGACTCTACTAGAAGTGTCATCTCTTCTATTAAATATTTCCTGACTGCCAAGTTAGAACTGGTCTCTGTAACTTGTACAAATACGGATTGCAGTATCTGTAGCACTTCACTATGCTTATTTACTCCCCAACTCAAATGTGAGCCTCTCAAAGGCAAGAAGATGACTTACCTGGATTGTATTCCTAACATACGGTAGCCACTTTTTAAATCTTTATGGAATGAATGACCCCAGGCCTTCTGTTAGCAAGTCATTCAACACCAGCACTAACATAAAAAGCAGTCCTCTGAATTGTGCATGACCCATACATAGAAGCAAGTTACTACATTTTTAGTCTGTAGAAAAGCTCCCTGAGTCTCACTCTTACATCTTGTGGAGATTTCCTCATACACCCAGCAGGTCATGAGAGTGGTTACACAGATCCTAATGGCAGACTTTTTTTTTGATCATTAATGCCATCTTACAGTGCCTGTGCTTTTAGAATCCAAATGGGGACTCAAAACCTATCTTCCAATAAACATACTTTAAAAAATTCTCCTAAGGCCTTTAGTATTATTAGTGATAGAAAGATGACCTAAATAGGTGTTGGTGAACTGCCCTTGGAATGTTGCTATCCTGTCTCAGTGGGGAAAACGTGCTCAGAGTTCCAAGCTGATGACTTATGAGTTAACTTTTGGACATAACTCATTCCTAAGTTTGAGGCTGTCTCTACTTAAAATATATCAAGCATAGGTCAGAGGAACTGGAATAGGAGTCAACCAGATTAAGAGTAAAGCCATAAAAGTGAGAGCCAAAGGGAAATATGATATTACTGTGTTTCTAAAATTAGAGAATGGTCTGGTGAGGCTCCTCATTGCACACCCTGGAGAAAATGATGCATAAATGAAATTGATTTTAGGAAACAAAGACTAGGAGTATTTGGAAGCTTTTAGAAAATAGCAATAATATCTACATTTATTGAACGCTTACTATGTGCTAGGAACTGCTCTAAGAACTTTAAATAGACTATCAATTTCATTTTCCAATGGCACAATAAGAAGGGTACTATTATTATCTTTATTTTATGGGTGGGGAACTTTATTTTATCTTTATTTTATGGGTGGGGAA
This sequence comes from Lagenorhynchus albirostris, assembly GCF_949774975.1. Classification (NCBI taxonomy): domain Eukaryota; kingdom Metazoa; phylum Chordata; class Mammalia; order Artiodactyla; family Delphinidae; genus Lagenorhynchus; species Lagenorhynchus albirostris. Next base: position 18,720,050 of record NC_083116.1, read on the forward strand.
CACAGAGCAGTTATTTGCCAAAGATGCCATAGCTAATAAATAGTGGAGCTTAAATTTGAACCAAAGCTTTCTGAATCCATTGCCCACAATCCAAATAGCTTCAATTATATACATGGAACCACCAACAAAGTGCAGTGTGGAATATAATTACATTATATTATACCTTTATAATATATTTTATATAATTTATATATTTACTTTAAATTTATTTTATTTAATTTTTATTAAATATTTAATTTACTATTAATTAATTTATATAAATATATATTTATATATATTACACATAATATATCTAAATATATGTATACATGTATATATATAATTTGTCAGATAATATACCTTCAGAATAATCAACCTTTAGAAAGTGAAGAAAAAGGCTAAGGATAGAAAATATTGTGACCAGATAGTCATCTACCCAAGAGAAGGCTCTGGGAATAAAGGAAATTTTAGAAGCAAGACATAACTACCTTCTGAATGTGCTATGGCAGAAGGTTTCTGGAGTCAACCAACTTAAGATGAGAAAAAGAATCAACAAGTTACCGTAATACAAAGTGTAAAATAAATGTTGCTTGACAACGATAGAAACTGCATATGGCATCTTATTAAATTGGGAAAAAGGAGAAAAATAATCACAATCTTGGCCATGAACACTTTTGAGTAGAGCAGAAATGCTGAAGCTCGTGAATGTGTATGAGAAGTGGGAGTAGAAATGGCCAGAGGGTCACTAAAGCACACCATGGAAAAGAAGGCAGAGAAATAGAAGAAGGCAAAAGAATAACAATTTCAGTTTAGACATTTTTATAAGAAATTGGGGCTTCCCTGGTGGCGCAGTGGTTGAGAGTCCGCCTGCCGATGCAGGGGACATGGGTTTGTGCCCCGGTCCGGGAAGATCCCACATGCCGCGGAGCGGCTGGGCCCGTGAGCCATGGCCGCTGAGCCTGCGCGTCCGGAGCCTGTGCTCTGCAACGCGAGAGGCCGCAACAATGAGAGGCCCGCGTACTGCAAAAAAAAAAAAAAAAAAAAAAAAGAAATTGATATGATGGAAATATAATGTTTTCAGAAACAAATGTTGGTTGAGAAAATATTTATTAATATGTATAATATGCAAACTATTTTAAAATAAGAAATTATAAGTATAAACTAGAATAATTTATTTAAAAACACTTTTTAAATGATAAAGTGTTTTACAAACAAAAGATATTTCTTGGCATGAGATATTATCACCTAAATGTGGGAAGTGAGAGGTCATTTGTCTATTAGGTTCAAAATTGGGTCAGACATCTATAAAATGTGATGTGAGGAGCAAATGCTATATTATGGTTGCATAACCACTGTCCTATATATGAATTCTATCTATCTTGTGTGGCAAATACAAAGATGTTTGGTTGCAAAAATCTTGTGGTTTATATCCCAGAAGAGAAACTTCTTCCTGATGGGCTACTATGGCTGTAGCAGTCACCTTTGCCTACCTACTACTATTATTCTCTTTGTGAACTATTTTGCACACATTCATGGCTTTAGCTCTTAATATGGCTTGACAAAATGTTAACATTCACGGTAGACTTGATGAGTGCCTAGTGATGACCACGGAAAGAATGCTCGCTAAGATTTTCGTTGTTGTTGTTTGTTTTTAAAAACATAAATTGAAATTTTATGGGCTGAGTTTCCATTTTTATTCTTGCACATTGGAGAGGCTTATAAAGAGAGCCATTAGGATTTTTCATTTCCTTTGGCTAACTTCCTAAGTGCACCGTTTACATCCTTATTTCTCAGAGTATAAATGAGGGCATTTAACATGGGGGTAACTGCTTCATAAAATATTGAGATGACTTTGTCTTCTTCCTGATATTCCTTTGACTGAGGTTTCAGGTACATTTAGATGACTGTCCCATAAAATACAGTGACCACAGTTACATGGGATCCACAAGTGGAGAAGGTGTTAAGTCTGGCCTCCGCAGAACGGATCTTCAGCATGGCAACAACAGTGCAAAAGTAGGAAATGAGGATGAAGGTGAATGGCAGAGGCAGTGTGAACACACTGATAACCAGACCCAGAATTAGACTGACAGGGGTGTCTGAGCAGACAAGCTTCAGCAGGGCCTGAATCTCACAGGTAAAATGGTTGATGATATTATGCCCACAATAACGAGCAGGGATTGCAATGATTGGTGTGACTGCTACTAAGAAGGCACTGGCCCAGGTTTCCAAGGCCAACTGTATGCAAACCTGGTTGTTCATAATGACGGTGTAACGCAGGGGATTGGAGATTGCAACAAACCTGCCATAAGCCATGATAGCAAGGAGACACTGTCATCCCCAGAAAGAGGGATGTGGTCATCTGGGCATAACAGCTGGTATAGGAAATGATGCAGAAGTCCCTGAAGCATTGGGCCAACATATATGGCTCCGAGCTAGTGGAGTAACAGATATCAAGGAAGGATAAATTACTGAGAAGAAAATACGTAGGGGTATGAAGTCGAGAATCCCATCTCACTACAACAACAATAGGTTGTTCCCAAACATTGTGACCAGCTGGAAAAACAGCAGTCCTAAGAAAAAGGCAGCCTGGATTTGAGGCTGTTGGGAAAATCCAACAAGGATGAATTCAGTCCCCTCAGAGGCATTGCCTCTCTTTAGACTGCCCATTTAATTGTCTCAAGTACTAGGAAAGAAGACAAAACATAATGTCACCCACATGAGGAAAATAAGAAGAGTAGCATCTCAATAGCCTGTTAAGAATTCCTGTTCTGCAGCTCTGATTATTGTGTGTCATTTGTTTTACTGGGTTAGACTCAGCTGTTCAAGTATCCAATGGTGGAAATATAGGTTTTCTCTTTGCTTTCCTGTCTTGTAGAACCGTATATCAGGAAAGGCTTATTAAGTTGTTTGGACTGTTAGATACTTATATTTGATTAAGTAAGACAATCATTAACAGTGGGTTAAACAGAATTATTACTCTCATAAAGGTGCGTAGCTAGATGATTGACTTTATTCTTGACCAAAAAAAAAGAGGCAAATATGCTACATCTCCCCACCTAAAATGCTCGTTTATAGTCGAATTTATTTA